>NC_137454.1:221296734-221896734 GCF_964235325.1 Thermobia domestica
ATTTATTCCACGTTCCCCATAGGATCCTAGACGGGGTCCTACTCAAAATTTTCAAATGGCAACTGGAGTCAAGTTGCATATAGTTTAAAAGCTATTTGTATTCTGTTTATCTTACCAATTGTACTCATGGATATTAATTTTAGAAAATTTGCAATTTAGTATATTTAAAATGTATGTATCTCCCGAACTGGTATTTCATTTTGGTGCAGAGATAAAATGTCCTATTTATAATATTAAGTTTGGTTTGTAACTGAAAAAAAAAAAGTATAGCATATATCAAAGAGAAAGAGAAAATTTTTCGGAACTCAAACAAATAGAAATAGTTTATGAAATTTCAGCTGCACAGCTGTGGGCACAGATGTTTTTGTGGCAATGGTGCTTTCTTAATAGTGCAGCAAAGCCTAGAAAAACCGAGTTTTTCGAAAGAAGGGAGTTATAACATTATGAAAGCTCGAAAGATTAGATAAACCTAATTAGGTTTGTTAAACTATCCAACACAATAGCTGTGAAATTCTACCATCCTGCCAAGTCACGTTACTTGAACCAACGGTGTCATTCAAAAATTTACAAAATTAAATATTAATTGTGCGTAGTTTACCAAACAAAGCATACTAACACGGAATGTTCTTGAACCTGAACCCACAAAGTGGGGGTCATTTATATATTTCCTGAAAGCTTGGGTCAAGATAAGATCAAAATCCGTTACCAAAATTGGGGAGGTCTCAAGCATTCCGCTTGACGGCAGCACGTTACTCATTTTTATTAACACGTTTAAGCGTGTCTTAAAGTCCGTTGCAACCCCGAAAAATCTGAAACGGTGGGACAAATATGAAAACATAAAAACATGTCTTTCATCATTGCAAAAGTATAACGTATCAAAGTAAAATAAATTGTCTCAGGGTCCCAGATGGGGTCCAACTCAAAATGTTGAAATGGAAAGGGGTTCAAGTTGAGTATCGTATAAAAGTTTATGTTAAGTGAAAGAAGAGATAACAAGTCTCGACTCTTGAAAAAGTCGCTCCTATTAACCTGAAGCTGTGAGACAGGTGCCAAAACAAAACAAAGGCTAGAATGTATCAAAGGAAATGACTCGTGCCATTTTGCAATGCCTGTTACAGGACAACGCTAATCTCCACGTGACTAGTATGACCAGGGACACCATTCTACGCCTTGGATGGGAAAGACTATTACATCCGCCATACCCGCCGGACATTGCACCAACCGATTATCACCTGTTCCGTCCCTTGAACAGTCACCTTCGAGGACGCCAGTTCAAATTCCTTGATACCTTGTTCACTTCACGGCTCACCAAATTTTACCGCGATGGAATTCATGGTTATTGGTTACAGTGTACGCGGGATAAAACCAATCCTTTCAAAGATGTTATTTTCTTTCATTTGGATTTCTGGGGCGATAGAAGTTTGGTATAAAGAATTCAGAAATTTATTCTAATGTAGGAGTACTTTAAGTTGTCATCTTGTCTAGCGTTAATAATCGTTAATTATTCCAAACTGTCACTATTTGTTTGATCAAGAAACAAAACCGCTCGGTACATGAGACAAGGTGGAGCGGAAGAGCGAATCTCCAGAAAGTACCGTTACTTGTTCTTAAACTAAACTGATCAGACTCCAGGACAGTTGATTGCTAACTGGAACCAACTTCACATGATCTCTGTATCGGTTATACCGAAAATATGTATATAAACACAGGATTTAAGCTATACAGTCTGGATCAGTTGTTCTTTCAGAAAAAATGTTCCGGGGCCACTGATGGTACTATTCTATTTATTATTATATTATAGATGTATTATTATTGCGTCCTCCGGGGGACACTCCCAGAGCTCCGGGGGAAGCAGTGCCCCCCAAAAAAACATGTCTGGAAGAAACACAGGTCAGGACTGTCGTTTAGTACTTTATCGCGAATACATATCTTGTATAATTTCTCAAAGCAGCAAAACTAAATAACACTAATCCTTATCTCATATTAACTGGAGGTATTAAGTGTATGAATTAGTTGCGTCAGTCAAAGTGATTTTCTTAAAATATCTTAAATATATAGCTTTTTATATCTTCAAAAATCATTAAATTTTTACTACACATTAGCATATTATATGAGAAAAGTCAGAATTGTTTTGTAAACTTTCTGTGGTCCCGTACTGGTGTTTCCATTATATTGATAACTACGAGTATATATATATATATATATATATATATATATATATATATATATATATATATATATATATATATATATTATTTGTATAGAGAAAGAGAGGAAACCAAATTACGATACGTATCATAGTTAATGGAGAGTATTATCCAACCATCTTTCGAACAAGTTATTTTCTCCTTTCCACGGTTGATCTTGAAAGTTACTATGGAGATAATGCACGATTCTTTGAGTGGTATTTATTTTGTAAGATATATATTTAGAGACGAACAAAGAGAGAGGAAGAATCAGATTGAGTATTAACAGTTCCATTGTTTGTATTTCTGACAAAGCTAAAATCAGTTTCGATATTAATTTTGAATGACGTTGCATACTAAGAATTCCAAGCTAAAGCTTCACAATAATTAGAATGTTGCAGCGCATGTATAAACTCAGATTAGTGAATGTAATAGAGATTCGTTTTTATTATTTCTTCCTGAAATATGAATATATATATATATAAAAGAATTTAATTTTCCAATTTTGGTTTTCTACATTTAAATATCAATATATCTTTTGTTAAAATCAATATATTCGTAATGATAATGTAGTACAAATCTTTGTGTGAATCTTTGTGTACAAATCGTTTTGTTATTTTGCCATCAATATTTATAGATTGTAAATTAGTTTCTGAAATCCGTTAACGAGACATGCGCTTCATCAACATCTGATCTTAAGGAACATTGTGAAATGTTAGAGAAGTCATTGTGAAATGTCTTTGAAACTATACTTAGAAGTAATTATTTCTGTTCTTTCTGGGAACACATTTTATTTTTGTTGGTAGTGTAAAATTATTATAAATAATAACCAGTCGTATAATTTTATGACAACAAAAATTTCTTTCATGATATGAAAATGCAATATAGTATATAATATTCTGTTAGATGTGTACACAAAGAAGCATAAGCTTGTACTTAATAAAAAAAAGAGCTTATTTACTGCTTATCTATGTGGAGCTCTTTTCCTTATCTTTTCGATAATGTTTGATAATTCTATTAATATGAGGTGAATTGGCTAAATAAGCTGACAGAATTTTTAGCCGAATTCATACTGGACAACAGAAAAATGTTTGATTAGACGTGAAAAATAATACTGAACTTTACCCTTGCAGAATTTGATAATTATTTTATAATTTGTCAATTACTTATATGGATAACATTGAAGTATTTAGAAGTCAGTTATAAATCAGCATTTACAATTTTTCATGGGCCCTTTAGAAGTTGGACGTTGACATTGTGGACCTGAAGTATGTTGTACATGTTGAATAACATAAAAACTGCAACTGAAACTATATCTAATGTTTAAAAAAATATATCTAATGTTTTTTCAATAAAGAATAAAATGCAACAGTTACTATAAACGTTCAAAAGAATATAAAATTAGTTATTCAACAAACTGGGGAAACCTAGGCCCCCGGGCTACATCCGTTACTGGTACTCCTGCGTCATACATTGGCCAGTTGGAAATGACTGTTCTAGGATGTTACATTTAAGTAATCAATGCTTATACTTAGCGGAAGGTACTTGCCTGGCATTCATCCAGTAATAGATAAGAGGATTCACCATAGAGTTGGACATGGCGAGCCAGTAGAAGAAGAGGTACAGGTGCTGCACGTATTTTGTATACAACAGCGATTTATCATAGTACTTGTAGAGAAAATAACCATGGTATGGAAGCCAACAAATTGCAAATATGGCAACAACGACGATGAACATTCGAACAACCTGGAAGAGAAAATAAAAATGAAAAATTAACAGAGTCAATTGATAAATATTGCTGATCATATTATGTAAATAATCTACTATTAATGGGTTTACTGACAAAATTATAAACATATATAAAGTTTCACGTTTCACATTAGTATACATTAGTAGATTTTTGATTGCCGCATATTTTAGAACATTTATGTTTTTTAAAACTCTTTAGTCTACGATCAATGTTATTTCATTTCTATGTGATGTGTTATATAAAAACATGTAATGGGAAGTTTGTGGAATAAGGAACTGACACTATTTCTTTTAACCTTTCTTCTTTACCAATTATTTCCCCCTTCAATAATGGAGAGAAATTAAGAAAAGGATGGCGAGTAACGATACAGGAGTTGGACAAAAGCCTAACTGAATGCAGTCATCCAAGAAATCCAAAAGAAAAAGTAAACTTTTCACGTAGTTAAAGAGAAGTAGGTTAAAGTTTCTAGTTCGTCTGTTTGTCTCTTGTATATATATATATATATATATATATATATATATATATATATATATATATAAAGCAGAGTTTGTCTTCTATAAGAAAGGAAACAACAAGAAAGTTTTTCAGTTTGCTGCTCAATGTGATGTCTTGCTAAATGAATATATATTCATTTAGTAAGACATCACATTGAGCAGCAAACTGAAAAACTTTCTTATTGTTTCCTTTCTTATATATATATACTGTATATCTCCGTAGGTGGACCATGTATCTTGAAATAACCTTGTATCGTTGAATGTAAGAAACGAAATTTAATGAAATTTTGAAACATGCAAATATCGACATGGAAACATTGTTTAGCATATCTGCAATACCACCCGATTAACAGTGTTGCCAACTCAACATAAAGTTAACATTTTTAAAAGGTACCACATAAAGTAATTACATATTTCAAATCTAAATGTTAAACGAATACTTACAATACCACTTTTATTACTCAGTGTTACAAACTAAGGACATTATTGTATCACAAATGTCGAAAACTATCAGATCTTAAAGTCATCTACAACAGCAACAATGTAAATGAGACGAACGTGTCAATGGACACCGGAAATACTTTACCGTCCGCGAATACTCTGACCAAGATGCGGTGAATTTCTAACAAGTATGAACAAAGTTACAAAGGATTAAAAAAACACACTTTCTTTTTAAAAAGTTTCATTTCGTAAAAATGATTAGGTAAGCATAACACTCAAACACAAAAATAAGTATCAATATATGTAAAGACCCTAGTATCGTTTACAGCAATTTGATATCTTATCCTGTTCCGGAGATATGATGAACATTAATAAAGTTTGCAACACTGCTCAAAACTATGAAATTGAGAGATTGTGTTGTAATTACAATTACCAAAAATATTGCTGTAATGTCATAGAAGCAGAAAAAAGCAACACTGTCAAAAGCAATTTCCCAAACTGCATTTTTAACAACATGTCAATCTTAACTCTTTTTTCTCATTTCTCCGGAATTGGTTGAGATAATAAATTACATAAGTTATTACAAAATAAATACAAATATTACCTAGGTATTTATAAAGTAGTTAACAAGGAACAAAGGCAGCATGATAAGTCATAAATTACCATTAAATTCATTTTTCTAGTCGTTTCCTTAACCTAGATTTTTGGGTAATTCAAATTCTGGTCACACTGTAATTTCTATAGATGACAACACTGAAAATCCTTCCGATTCGTATTTTCAGGTGCAGAATAACATTATCTATTATTGTGGTACGTTACATTTCATTATCTCTTTTTACTTACGAAAAACGGGCAAAAGAAAAAATTATGAGCTTTTGAAAAATATTTAGTAGTTTGTCCCCTTAATGTGCTTCAAGGTAATACTTATCTAAGCACTTTCTTAAAATAAAACCTTTTTGAACAAAGTAAAATTTTCAATTCGTTGTAACTTCGTTCTGTCCGTTTACATTCGAAATACGTCATACTATGGACATAGTGTTCGACACCAAGTTACTTTCAAGGTGCGTTCACACACCCATCTGACTTGTGTTATTACTGTTATAGAAGCCTCCACAATTTGGATATGAACGGATGCATGTGATAATCTAGCGTCCTTAGCTTGTATTCGTTTATAATAAATATGGTATTGTAAAGTGTCGTTTAATATGTGGATTTGAAATAAGTAGTAACCTCATGTAGTGCTATACAAAATTACGTTGTTATATTGGGTCGCAACACTGTTAATCAGATGATATCGCAGGGTATCAACAGTATTCCCCTGTCGATATTCATATGTTTCAAAATTTAATTGAATATGTATACTGGTTCTATTTTTAAATTAAAGTCCAATTGTAAATAGAAACAATACTTATAAAACTAGGACCATAATTATTTTATTTCCTCCATTCACATTGAGCTATTTTGTTGCATAGTTACCACGTTTTTTTAAACGTTTATCATGGTGTTTGACAAGTTTTTGGTGCGCACGTCTTACAAATCATCCACTTTGTCTAAAAATGTCGTGTGTAGCCATTCCATTGATTGCTGCTTCGATGGCGGAGTCATATAGGAAAGCCCTTTCGTCCCCTATGACAACGTGGTCCAACAGTTGATCTCCTTTCTCATTGTATCGGTCAGAAAGGTCAAAACACAAACCAATCTTGCCTGTTTGTGTTTCGTAAGCAGTCTGGAAACCCATCGCACGCACAGTTTTCGGAACTTAAAGGTTTCAGGTTTGTGTACACCATCGACCTAAAACTCGTAGAAATTCGTAAAAATTGTGGAACGCCGGTTTCTCGTTGTGTCAACTGTAGGTACCAACTCGTTTGTAATTACAGAAGATTGGTCAAATCACGGTTAATCATGAACATTGTCTCACTCGTAATTGAACGGTTGCACTAATTTACGCACTTCGCTCTCACTCATTATATTCCGGTCGTACATCCCACATGCCTGGCGATGAATTTCCACTGTTGACACGTTCCTTGCTGTCAAAAATCGAATCAGAGAGCTTATTTCACATATGATGGGGTGCTGCTTAGGCCCCGGAACGGCAAACCTAAAACGTCTACGGACGAAGCAACAACAGTCGTAATGTTGGCATCTGTTCAGAAAAGCCCTCAAAGTAGCACGCGTCGGGTGTCCATGGAAAGCTGCGTGAGTCGAACCACCATACGGAGAATCTTAAAAGCAAACAAGTGGATTCCGTATAGGTTGCAATTATTGCAGTATCTTACTAGAGACGATCTTTAGGGTGACGATGGTTGAAATCATCTGTGATGATTTTCACACTTCGTTCACCTGACCTGATATCAGAACAATTTTTTATGGGTTCAGCTTTCGTGAGAACTATATACTATTTGTCAATCCGAAATGAATTGTAGATTATCTGTTGGACCATATGGAGCAAATCATTAGGTATTCTTAGTTTGATTTTTTTTAAATAGTTCATCGCCTCGGGATTAACGGTTCTGGGATATCAAATGTAAATTATGCATAATTAAGATAATGAATCTTTTGTAGAGCACTGTTGTTAGCTTAGAAGCTTAGTTATAGAAGCTTTACAAGCTGTTAGCTTCTAATTATACAATTAACGGTGTTGAATACCAGCGCTATACAGAGTGTTTCAAAACAACACCGACAACGTTTGGGAGGTGATTCCTGACACCAAAATAAGACGAAAAGTATAGACCAGACCAACTTGGGTGCACAAATGTTTTCCTTCGGAGTTATAGGCTGCCGAAAACATGAAAAAATGAACTTTAAATGTCCGTAGTTCCAAAACTATGGGATCTACCGCGTAGTCAGGTCAAGACTTCATTTACGAACTAATATATGCTCTATCCAAGAATGCATGTTTGAGAATCCTAAGGTACTCCCGCTACAATTGTTATACAGGCAGTTTAGTTACGGGCATATAATCTGAAACACTCACCAACTACCTCTATAAAAATTGTTGCGGAAGTACTGCAGGATTCTGAAGCACGTTTTTCTGGATAGCACATTTTAGTTCCTAGTAAAGTCTTGACCCGACTACGGTAGACCCCATAGTTTTGGAGCTACGGACCTTTAAAGTTTATTTTATTTTATTTTATTTTATTTTATTTTATTTTATTTTTTTTGTTTTCGGCAGCCTATAACTCCGAAAGGAAGCATTTGTGCACCCAGGTTGGTCTATACTTTTTGTCTTATCTTGGCGTCAGGAATCACCTCCCAAATGTTGTCGGTGTTGTTTTGAAACACCCCGTACATTTGATTTTTAACCCATGGTTTTATATGTGGAAATATTAAGATACTTTACAAGAAACTCGAATATTAATGGTTTGATTTTACTTATTTCTTGTTCAAATCTATTTGAGTATCCCTTACTTTCTGAAAATTAAATTTTACTATCGGTAATTTTTGTATTGATGAAATTTAACTTGAGTAATATCAATTATTTATTTATTCAAATTTATTAAGAAGAAGCATTTAACACTGACCGGTGTGGAATAGAAACAGTAATAGCGATAAGCAGTCTTCTGCAAGCAATTAAAGTTCACACGTGTACATTCCATTTCCGCTCTAATCTCTTTATCAAATCTACTATAACTTCTGGTTTCAATATTAATTGCTAAAATATCGTGCTATACAAACCAAACTCGTTGGCGTGGTGTACATATGGATACTGATACTTGTTGATTGTAAATACATTAATGTAAAAATTTGGATAAGAAACAAAAAAAAAAAAAAAAAAGAAGTTGGTCAAAGAAGAGTTTAATAAGAGTATGAAGCATCAAGCAGAGAGGAAAAGTCAAGGAGATGCAGCTGTCCCCCACCTCGATCGTGGGATCTATGTAGATTTTAAACAGTAGCATAAAAATATACTGTTGAGAAACGTGAAACTCCACTCCAGTCGAAAGAGTCTCCCTTACTCTAAACAAAACCTGAAATGATGTTGCTGTATCAAAGCGGAGATTGAAGGAATAGGTGAAAAGTGTATCTAAAGGGAAAAGAGTTTATAACAACCATGTTGCCCATCAACCAGAAACATGAGAAGAGAACTAGTCTATTTTTATTCTCATCCTTCTCTTAGAAATATGACAATGCAGCTTATCGCGTCACAAATCTCCTTTGTGGAAATCTTTATGTGCAGAATGTTAAAAGAAGAAAAAAGCACTTCTAAGAGTTCTATGTGAAAAAAATGAAGTCTACTGTAGCTCTGAACTGAGTATGTAGTTACATAGTTAGAAAAGGCTCTGTTGTGCTATCGAAATAATCATGAACAAACAGAAACATGGTTTGTTTTAAGCTACAGCAATTCATGATAAATAAAACATGAAGATTGAATCCATGTTTTACAAATCTATCAAAAATTACCGTCTTAAGAAGATACTTCTTTCGTCTAGTTGGGTATTATTGGGGTCCAGAAGGTTGATTCACATGTTGATTGAAGAAAGTGTCTGGAATATTACTACAGTAGTAATGCATCACCATTAGGGTTATATGAATCAATGTAACGAGTATGTGTGTCACTTGAGGGCTGTTACTAATGTATAGTAATGTTCGCATCTGTTACTATTAGCAGTGACAACTTGAAACTTTCTCTTCTCAAGAAGCAGAAATTCCTTTTTACTCATGAATTTCCCGCGCCACACTGATTACCGAAACAGGCACGTAGTCAGGATTTCGTGAAGGGGGGGGGGCGTGATATGAAATACTGTGGTCATCATACCAGGGGCTCGATCATTCTAAACTATTTTACTGGAATATATATTGGTTCGTTTAGCTAGGATTTCGTAACGGGGGGGGGGGGGAGGGGGCGGACATGAAAGTCTGAAGGCCCAGGAGCTCGATTAATCCTAACTACTTTACTATCAACATATATTGGTTTGTTAGGACAATAAAATGAGGATATGTTGGTAGGTATTTCAATAACAAACTATGAAAAAATCTCGAGTAAAATAATAATAAAAAATATATTGAAAAATATTATACAATATTACGTCCTTCCTCTGTTTATTCAAATATAACAATTTTCGTTTCATTATGACCTCAACTATTATAAAAAGTATATATTCACTATTATAAAAAG
This sequence comes from Thermobia domestica, assembly GCF_964235325.1. Lineage (NCBI taxonomy): Eukaryota > Metazoa > Arthropoda > Insecta > Zygentoma > Lepismatidae > Thermobia > Thermobia domestica. Next base: position 221,306,719 of record NC_137454.1, read on the forward strand.
TACATACTCAATAATGTCTTGTAAAATATTTTACAATATCTGCGTTCCTTTCTCTGTTGAATCAAATGTTAACAGAACTTTCTTTCCACATATTTTTTTGTTTTTATTATTCCGTCAACTACTGTCTGTTCCAAATGACAGGTTAAAGGAGCAGTAGAAAATTGTATTTGAAGTAACATGTTTGATACTGCAAGGATGCTATGACGAAAAATTATGATAAAAAATGTCCTCACTGTTATAGAACGGCACTCTACTTTCCGAAGCTTGAAATCTCCCTGACTAGAAATTGTGAAAAATCGGTAACTTTTCTAGAAATTTCAAATTCCCTGACTCTTCCAGGATACCTCGCTCACTTCGCCACCATGTATTGCAAGCAATACAAATCTCCTCATAAGAAAGAGTAACCAAAAGCTTCCTGTAGTTTATTTTTAACTCTGATCCTTCTTTTTCTCATTTATTTTGTTTCATTCTTCCTTAATTTTTTTTTATTTCTGGTCTCGAAGGGGGGGGGAGTCCGGAACCCCCTGGCTGCGTGCCTGACCAAAACTTATAAAATATGAAAAGTGAAACTTGTATATCACTCACTTTCTTCAATTTATGAATAAATTGTGCATAATTCCAAACTTATACGTTTATCATGTAGTTTATGAAAAGGTATCTTTCTTAATTCAAAGAAATAAGAGGAAATTTGACGGAAACAAGTACATTTTGATCTCAGAATTTAGTTTTTTTCACCACATTTGGTGCTACGATCTTCTACTGAACATAACAAAACTAGAAAAGCTTTAAGAGCTTTAGTCTCTACTTATTTCATGTGAAACGTTTTGGAAGCTGGTTGTCTCTCGTTTCATATTTTACTTTCTTCCGTTAATTATATATATATAATATAGCAGAGTATCATGTACGTTCCTTGGTGCTAGTTTTTTTCTAAAAAAGCTTTATAAGTCATTGCATGCATTACTTCTGCACTACTGAATTTTTCAGTAACAAAATTTGACAATGACAGCACTGATTTCATTGTTTACTGAAGACTTATTGACTTACTTGCTGCTTAAAAAAATTGTTGGCGTCGATGAAGTAAGTATATGAAAAATTCCATATATACCTCAAATTGCTACGAGAATTCCTTTTATTCCTATTCGAGAAATTAGTGTCCAAAAAATTGAATTTTTCCATGGGTTGGCATGAATGACTGTTAGGAATATATATATGTCGCTGTTAGGTAAAGTCAACCGTTGATAAAATAGGATACTTTAAAGTGTAGTTTCACTTACAATCTATAAATAAATAATTTATTCTAGCCAGGAGTAACAATGGATCTGTAATGGTAGGGGGACATATGCCTCGTCCTTATCTTTGCTCATTGTAATATTTCAGAAAGTGGAGAAACGCCCTCCATCCGCGTTCCCCTTAACTTTTACCTTCTGGTTTTAGCAGAATAAAAATTGTTAACTGCATCAGATTCACAACGAACGCATACCTTGTAACGCCATAAAAATTCGTGTTTGTTGATTTCCTCAAAAACTATCCATAAGGATTTACTCTCATGCATATCAATTTATTCTGCTCAGTTACATATATATCGACTTATATATGTATTATCTTTGAGCATTTTTCCCGTTAAATGCTAATTATTCTCGTTATATTTTCGAATTATTATTGAGGATATATGGACCTTTCTTCCGATTCAAATCTCTAGTACAATGGTAGATTTAGGGAAAGGGTGGAGAGGATACAGCTTCTCCCAAAAGCTGCTTTCTTTCTAAGTTATTTAACATCATATTACAAGTATTATAGTATATTATATCGAGTGTTCTAAAAATGACGCCCACGGACAATAGAAAACTATTCTACAGGCGAAAATAAAGCCAAAAATGCTATACAGGGTATTTCAAAACAACACCGACAATGTTTGGGAGGTGATTCCTGACACCAAGATAAGACAAAAAATACAGACCAACCTGGATGCTCAAATGCTTCCTTTCGGAGTTATAGGTTGCCGAAAACATGAAATAAATTAGCTTTAAAGGTCCATAGCTCCAAAACTATGGGACCTACCATAGTCGGGTCAAAACTTCACTTAGGAACTACTATGTGCTCTACCCAAATATCCATGGTTTAGAATCCTAAAGTGCTCACGCAACAATTTTTCTAGAGGTAGTTGGTGAGTACTTCAAATTATATGTCTGTAGCCAAACTCCCTCTATAGAAATTGTTGCGTGACTATTTTAGGATTCTGAAACATGTATTTTTGGGTAGGGAACATACTAGTTCCTAAGTGAAATTTTGACCCGACTACGGTAGGTCCCATAATTTTGGACCTATGGACCTTTAAAATTCATTTTATTTCATGTTTTCGGCAGCCTATGGCTCCAAAAGGAAGCATTTGTGTACCTAAGTTGGTCTATACTTTTTGTCTTAGCTTGGTGTCAGGAATCACCTCCGAAACGTTGTCGGTGTTGCTTTGAAACACTCTGTACAACAGAATACCCTCCGGGGCTTCCTTCAGCCGCTATGGGCAATCAAATTTCATTATGTCGCAACGTCGCATACTGAATTCGAACCAGTAACATTGTTCTACGAATCCATCAAGCAGTTACATCGACTGTTACACTAACAGGTGTTTCTAGTGTTAACGACTTTATTTACCATCTGGAAAGAATCGATGTAACTATTTGATGGATTAATTCATCTACTCTATGAGTCTTCATCTGCGACGTTGCCAGATAGTGCAATTCTGGTCTTTAGACGAGGACTCGGAAGGTGTACAATTATATATATACATAAAGGTGGGTTTGTGGGCTAGCACCAAAGCGTGAAAAAATACATAGCACTACGCATGAATCTGAACACGGGGAACTACACAGCTGGCAGTTCCTAACACCGTCAACTCCCTGCCGACGCATTCCAAGTTCACTGATGTCAGGAACCACATTTTTGCTTACTTAGGACCCCACCTTTAGTTTCTTTCATATCTCGGAATTCTGTTGGGAACCTATCTGTGAATTATACTTTGTGAGGATTCTTTTGCTCCTATTTTGTACGTTGCTTAAAAATTCATTTTTGTATGTCAGACTTCCTTTATGCCGATATGAATCACTCCTTTACTGTTCTTCGAAATAAGCGCGTTGTAACTTATTTTAACCATACTTTTGGACGATCCAAGCTATGGAACAATACACTTTTCTCATAGGTCCATATGAGCTTTTAATCTTATTTTGATGTAAGAACTCACCTCTTAACTCTTTTGGAATTTTGAGGTTTTTAAGGTAAATTTTAGATTTTCAGTCAAGCAGCTCTGCATCATCACTATTTATCCTAGGATCATAGTTTGTACCTCATTCTTTTCAGAATAAAGCAACGTTTCAAACAATATCATTTTCATGTCCGTATCATCAACCTGAAAAGTGAAATTCGAGGAAAATTGGATTTTTGTTCTGTAAAATTCCTTTTCCAAATTTTATATCCCTTTAGACCGGGCCCATGTTAACGTACAGATGTCAAAATCCCTTCAGAAATACTAAATAATATACGCAATACGTGTATAAAATATCAGTCTGATATCTTGAAAACTAAGGAGGAGATTATATTACCCGTAGGAAGAACAAAAATAGAACATTAGATAATGCAGAAAACAAAGGAGGAAAAAAGTTTTCCCTTATAAAATACAACATTAGATAAAGCAGAAAGCAGAAACAGAATAAAAGCTTATTGTTCATCGTTTGCATTTCATCTCCAACAGAAAAGGTTTTGTTCTAAACACAATCAGTTGAACTTCCTTCTTTTTTATAGTTTGTATTTATATAGAAAGTGGATTTTAACCTGAAGACCAGTGACTTTCAACACAATGTAGAAAATAATAAGAAAATTGTAGAGGGGAAGGGAGAGATGAAGGAGGAAAGAAGCCTTGACACGTGTACCCTGTCTGATGATCATGTCGACAATATATACAGAGTGTAACAGCTCGTTGTTTACAACACTTGGGAGGTGATTCTAGACATGAAAACAAGGAAAAGTATTTATGTGACACAAAGTCGAATAGCGAATCTAAATACCAGCATCCGAAAGTGTGAAGAAATGAACGTCCACTTGGAATTGTGGCAAAACGACGAGTCATAGAACTACAGCGACAGGTGGTACACAAAGAAACATGTAACGTAATAGTCCCAATAAATGTATTTTGTATGCATATTGTATAAGAACATTTGTAAGAGCGTAAAGGATAAAAACTACATAGAGGGAGAGATAATCTATAATTGATAGGCCTATGTCTGAAGTGAGCTACCATCTGGTGGGCAATTTCGGTACCAGGTTGAGAACTAAGCCGGGCCGTTACGAATTTGCCTCACTTTGGATCTAGCAGGTAAGACGTAGAGTTAGAATTCAGCTTCGTCTATAACAGGTTAAAATTTATATAATGTAAGATCCCATTTTCTTTTAGATTCGTTGTAAATGGGAAAGGAAGTCTTATGGTATCATCCTGGCATAAAAAGGCTTCATTTAAATATATTTTTTGGAGATATAAACCTTCTAAATTATGAGCCTGCAAAGAGGCCATTTGCATACGAATCATTTGTGCTCACTTTTATCTTCTTTACAAGTTGTTACTAGTATTGAGTATTCAAGGATTTATGGTAAAGAAATATTTGAATGAAACTATATTTAAATTACTATTTCGGTATTGCACTAATATATATATTACTTGTTGTTACTCGTTACGAATTCACTATTTGTTACTCAACGTGTAAAAAAAAAGCAAAATTTCCTTGTTAATAAATTTGTTAATTTTCAAACCGTATATACTTCACACGATATTAACTATTTAACCTGTGCTGGCTTCCGTCAAATTTACAAAATTTACTAGAAGCCAAGCATGTTACATAAAATATAAGGCTGCTAGATCCAAAGTCCATCAAGTGGGCAAGCACAAAAATTACAGCTGTCTTCTTGATGAGATATCGTGTAAAAAAAAAAAAAATCATTGAAAGTTGTGAGCACCTTAGAGATTTTATTAAGTGTAAAACATGAGTGAACATAATTTAATTTCTTTCTCTGATAATGAAGATTTAACTAAGAGTAATGTAAGTGATAAAGGTGAATTTAATCAAACTATTAAAACTGAAAGTGAAGTTGGTGTGGGTTACCCAAACGCCCAGGTTTTTAAAGAGCCACTTAATGTTGAGTTTAATGCACGAGGTTCACGGGAGCCATTTCGTGCTGAACAAACTGCACAAAGAGCGAGTGGGTTATATGGTGCAGAATTCAATGCACACTCATTTAGAGAACAATACTGTTCTGAACAAAATGTACAAGCTCCGAGTGAGCCATTTAATAGTGAACATTTTTCACAGACAATTAGGTACCCATGTCCACGTTGTGGCAATATTAGTGGTGCAGGTAAACCTTATGTAGGCCAATCAAAGGTATCTTGGACTAAGATTCCGATGCGACGTGGTGTAAATGTACAGTCTGTAGGCCAAAATAATCTTGGACAAGGCACAGATGTACATCAGCGTAACATTTATTTTTCAAAACATAATAAAGGTACTCCCAATGTACAGGGTAGGCAGGATCAGTTCATGAAAAATGAACGAACTGTGTCTTATAGGAATGAAAATGAAACGCAGTGTAAACAGTACATTAATATTGAAAGTAGAATTCCGCCTTCACTGGCCCAGATGAATTTAATGCAGCCAAATATGGCACGTCCTGCTATTCAATGCAATTTTGATAAATTGCTAGGGCAAAGTGTTTTCCGTTCATTGGAACAGCAAATTACGTCATTACCTATAGTAGATGGCACAGATAGCCATTCTTGTTTCATCTTTCTGGTTAGGTTAGATGAGCTTATAAGGAGGTATGACTTAGAACAGGAAGCTATATTGGTAGCAAGTTTAACCCAAACTAGAGGTGAATTTAACAGAACCTTACATTCTTTCCTTACACGTTGTAATGATTGGGAGGAAATTTGTACTAATTTGCTATGTAAATATATATCCACAGTAGGGCGTACACAATATGTACGAAAATTCTTCTACCGATTAATGAATGAAGGGGAAGAACTTGGAACATTTTTCCAAGAGAAAATCAGTGTTGCCAATGTTCTTGGGATGACATACACTGAACAAATATTTTGTAATATTGTAACTAGTCTGGTTTTACCAGAAATATACCAAAATTGTTTTGGGGAAGCCATACCATCTTCAGTTTCTGAATTGTTGACCATAGCGCAAACTTACGATCATTTTGTTAAATATCAAAGAGATTATATGTCACTTAAAACAATGCCACCTGCTATAAATATACCGAACATTTTTGAAGAATCACAAAATCATTTTAAAATTCGAAAACAAGTTTCTGGCTTGCAAAATGAAAAACGTAATCTTATTAGATGCTATAAATGTGCTGGTTATGGACATACTCAGCGGTTCTGTGTTAGTGGAAAAACTATGCGTACATCAGTGCCACCTTCAAAAACACTAATTAATATGCAGCGTGATAAACAAATATTATATATTATTGTGCTAATTGCGGGCATCACAAACTCTTGTTTATTGGACACAGCTTCTAGTATCAATTTGATAAGTAGAAAATATTTACGTCAAATTATGTGTCGTGTTCCTATAAAACCTACTTCAGCAGAATTAGTGACTACCACTGTTGATGGTCATTTGGTTGAACTTCATGAAAACACAGAAATTAAATTTTCAATTCAAGGTTGTGAATTCAGTGAAACATTTTACATCATAAACTCTCCACATTTTGATTTGCTGTTAGGAAATAACTTTCTTTTAAAATGGAAAGCTGATATCAAATTGAGTGCTAAATAATTTATAATTGAACAGAAGAATCTTACTGTTCCTCTATTTTGGAGGGATTATTTGTCTCCAATGGAAACTACTCGGCCTATATCTCATTCCAGCGTCTCCGATGCGGTCCGGAGTCACTCTAGAGAGAGGCGCAATGGACAAAGGATCGTTCGGGAAGGACACTGGAAACCAAAAACAAATAAACAAGGTGCCCAGCAGAAACAGCATTGTACCTTTCTGGCAGCAGATTCCGGTGGACCGGAGGACCAGGCCACAACAAAGAAACCAGGTAGTGAATACCTCGTTTATTATCATAATAAATCACGTAGTAGTAATGACATATATGATGAATGTGATTCTGACAATTGTAATTTTGATAATACTTCCTCTCTTTCAGTTAAACTTGTAGAACAATACCCAGATTTACCATGTTATGTTGAAAATCTTTGTGAGAGATATAGTGATGTCATCACTGAACAACTGGGGACAATAAAGGGGTTTACTTATGAAATAGAAATGGAGGATGAAACTCCAGTACGTCTCCCCCCATATCACATTACAGGCCCTAAACTTAAAGCTCTTCATGAATATATAGATCAGCTTATCGACAAGGGAGTGGTTCGTGAGGTCGATTTCTCTCCTTATTCGTCTCCGTGCTTTTTAGTTCACAATAAGGACGGTACTCCTAGACTTGTTATTGCATACTCTGAAATCAATAAGAAAGTAAGGGTTAACAGTTATCCGTCCCCGCATGTAGAGGCTACTATAGCGAATTTAGGAAAGGATACCATCTTCGGAAGATTAGATATAAAGCAAAGTTTCTATCAGTTCTCTATCTCTGAGAGTAGTAGAAAATATACTACATTTTGTACACCTAACCGTTTACTAGAACATTTAGTTCTACCAATGGGATTTCGTTTGAGCCCATATGTTCTTACTAGTTTCATGTACAAAATCTTTGGGGATTTAGTAGGTAAAAATCTTGAAATTTTTCAAGATGATTTCCTTATTCATGCCTCAGATATTGAAACATATAAAAAAGTATTAAAGGAAATTCTTGAACGTTTTCGAAAATGGGAAATTACAGTTTCAAAAAGGAAAACACAACTCTTCCAAACTAAAATCAAATTTCTAGGTTATGAATTTGAAGCGGGAGAAACTAGAATTGATCCGGAAAGGATTGACACAATTCTTAAATTACCTAAGCCCAAAAATAAGAAAGGTGTAAATCGTATCTGTGGGTATTTCAATTATTTCCGTAAACACGTGAAAGATTATGTTGAAATCATGGAACCTCTTCACCGTTTAAGGTCTAATAAAATAAAATTTCACTGGGGTGAGAGGGAAGATGAAGCCTATAATAATATTAAGCAAGCATTTGTTGAACATGCTGTATTACAATTACCAGACATGAATAAATCCTTTGTCATTCATGTGGATAGCACTTACAAGAAACATTCCGCTATACTTTCTCAATATGATGACGACGGCCTTCTTAGACCCGTATCATTTTTCTCTAAGAATATTTCATCAGTAGATTGGTCTAAAAGCATATACGAACTTGAACTACGTTCTCTTCTTCTAGCTATCGAAAAATTTGAAATGTATCTTATAAAACCATTTACTGTTTTTTGTGATAATTCATCAGTTACGTGGTTGTTACGGAATCATAAGCGTCAACGTAAGTATAGTACACTAATTGAAAAACTATCTAAATATTCCTTCAAGGTTGTTTATCTCCGCAGTAAGCAGAATTTTCTAGCTGATTTTATTTCGCGCACGAACAATGGTGTGGAATTCTATACTAATGATCCTTTAGTTAATGAAATTGAAGAATTCGAAGGGAAACCAGTCAACCTTAGTTTCGCCAATTTTTGGAGTTCACCCTTGTTTAGTAAACCGTTAAAGGAACATCAAATGGAAGATCCTGAAGTACGGAATATTATCCAAGAAGTGCAGCGAGGTCAAAGGGCGGATGAATTCTGTCTTAAGGACGGAATCTTAATGAAGAAGACCCGAGGCAGAAGAGACCATGGTTGGAGGATAGTCATCCCTAAGGAAATGGTATATCCCATCATGAAATATTTTCACTGTGATGAGATGGGCGGATTTCACGCTGGATATTCCAAGACGATAGCGAAGATAGCCTCTAGATGTACCTGGAAGACCTTATACCGTGACGTCAGAGAATACGTGAAAGGATGTCAGCGATGTCAACTCTGCAAGGACACCAACAGAAAAAAACAAGGAATTTACTACAGTAGGAAAGTTACTACGCCAAACAACAGCTGGTATTTGGACACTGTTGGCCAGCTTCCAAATTCTGGACCTTATCGTCATATCCTCGTCATTACGGACGCAGCATCACGATTCGTCATGCTTCAACCTTTGCGTTCCTTGAATTCCAAGGTTATATGCAAACATTTAATGAAGTTGTTCATGTTAGTTGGACAACCTCAGAAAATCATTCATGATCGTGCTCAGGTGTTCTGTAGTCATTACATGAAACAATTTCTCTTTAGTTTAGGTATCCAGGATGTGAGTACAACTCCGTACAATCCTAGCAGTAACCTTTGTGAAAGAGTGAATAGAGTGCTTAAGAACATGCTCCGTGTTTATTATAATGAACATCAGAATAATTGGGCTGAACTGTTGGATAGAATCCAATTCACCTTAAATATCAGCAAGAGTGAGAGTACGGGATACGAGCCATCTGAATTGTTTCTTGGAAGGAAACTTTATACACCTTTGGACGTATTGTGGGAAATAGACTTCGACGAGTTAACTAAGGCGCCGGATAAAGAAGAAAGGTTGAGGAGAGTTATCATCAACATTGATAAGCCTGGCGTAGAAAGGAGAAATGTTATAATAAAAATAGAGAACCTTGTAATTATTCGGAAGGTCAGAAAGTATTGGTTAGGAAGTTTCAAAAAGCTTCATTAATTAAACATTATACGCCTAAGTTATCCCCCTTATTTTATGGGCCATTTGAGGTCATTAACAAACCTACGTTAAACACTCTTTGGTTAAGAAAATGTGATCAACCTAGTGTTATCATTAAAAGACACATAATTCATATTAAACCTTATGTTGATAACCATAATGAATTTTAATATGTATATGTTACCTTGTAATCATTGTTAGATATTTTCTGTGGGTTTATTATTTTTTTCTTTGCAGAGAGAAGTATATTATATCCTCCTAATACTTTGTAAAGCAGGTATGGGAATAAGATGTAGTATGTAAGAGAGTAGTTTATTGTAAGATTCTGGAAAACTGTAAGTAGAATTTATTTTGGTCAACAATTTATATTCCATTTATTGTGGACTATTCCTTTTGTATTAAGGTTAGTATCCTATATATATAGAGAGGGGTAGGATATATTATGTAACGTAATAGTCCCAATAAATGTATTTTGTATGCATATTGTATAAGAACATTTGTAAGAGCGCAAAGGATAAAAACTACATAGAGGGAGAGATAATCTATAATTGATAGGCCTATGTCTGAAGTGAGCTACCATCTGGTGGGCAATTTCGGTACCAGGTTGAGAACTAAGCCGGGCCGTCACGAATTTGTCTCACTTTGGATCTAGCAGGTAAGACGTAGAGTTAGAATTCAGCTTCGTCTATAACAGGTTAAAATTTATATAATGTAAGATCCCATTTTCTTTTAGATTCGTTGTAAATGGGAAAGGAAGTCTTATGGTATCATCCTGGCATAAAAAGGCTTCATTAAAATATATTTTTTGGAGATATAAACCTTCTAAATTATGAACCTGCAAAGAGGCCATTTGCATACGAATCATTTGTGCTCACTTTTATCTTCTTTACAAGTTGTTACTAGTATTGAGTATTCAAGGATTTATGGTAAAGAAATATTTGAATGAAACTATATTTAAATTACTATTTCGGTATTGCACTAATATATATATTACTTGTTGTTACTCGTTACGAATTCACTATTTGTTACTCAACGTGTAAAAAAAAAGCAAAATTTTCTTGTTAATAAATTTGTTAATTTTCAAATCGTATATACTTCACACGATATTAACTATTTAACCTGTGCTGGCTTCCGTCAAATTTACAAAATTTACTAGAAGCCAAGCATGTTACAAACAGTACGCAGAGAACCCAAAGGTGCAGCAATCGGTTGTGTACACTGAAGGCGCAAGGGATTCCCTAAAGGAAGAGAGGGATTGTCAGCAATCTTCTGACGGATACATAGACCAAAATAGGCGAAATGTAACACCTTGCTGCACTGCATACGAGATGTTATGATGGCTGTTGATAGTGTAAGCCGATTCAAGATGGTGGAAAAGCATGTTGTGCGGCGTTGCATAGCAACACACAAGAAGTACACGCGCACAGCAAATTAGCGCGTGACAACACTACACACCAAATAAGAACAGCATTAACGTACAGGGGTGTAACAATTTGCGTAATGATCTCAGGAAGTGGGCACACATATTTCAAATACTGCTATGCAGTAAAAAAAAAAAAGTTCATTATAGATGGTATTGAAACTGTTCACCATTCATCTCAATACACAAGTGACATTGAAAAGCAGGTTTTTTCTGGTGCGAACAAACACACCTGGCGTGTCACAAATAAGCGATACTGCTGCGGAAACTCGGAGAATGGACTGTTGTGACAAGGGTATCATACAGCAATTATTTCATCTCTTCCCACAGAAAGAAATCAAGTGGTGTGATATAAGGTGCCCATCAACACGCTGTGAAATCAAGCGAGGTGGCCATAACACAGGTCAACCCCTGCCAATCCATCGCACGGGATGTTTCATTGAGGGAGGCACTGACATGAATGTCAAAATACGAAGGGACACCGTCGTATTGGAACCACATTCTCCGTCTACGTGCCAAGGGCACGTGTTCTAATAGTTCCGGTAAGACCTCAGGGACAAATGTGAGATACGTGTCACCACGAAAGTGGTTAGGCAACACGTAAGGCCCAATTATATGATCATTTAAAATGCCGCACTACACATTGATTGCAAATCTGTGCTGATGGTCGTGCATCAAAGTGGCATATGGATTTTCCACATCCCGCACATGACTGTTGTACTTTGTACTCACTAATCTTGGTAAATATTGCTTCGTCGGTCAACGAAATCACAGTTGGAAAATTCAAAATGGCATTAGTTTGACGTAAGTACCATTTCAAAAGTCCACACGGCGGGGAAAGTCGTCTGACAACAGCTCGTATACTTTCTTTAACTTCAATGAGTGCATAGCTTCGTCATGGAGGACGCGCCACACCCATATGACTGGCCAGTAGTGTCTAGGCTATACCGCATGTGCTGGATTAAGGACGGGTCTGAATTGCCGCAACAACTTCCTCTTCAAACCTAACCGCTCATCTCGAATTCTTCCATATTCATTTGGGGTCTCAGAGATCCTGTTTTTTGAAGACGAAAATCGAGCTGTTGGAAAAAAGACATGCAGCGGTACTTCTCGATTAGGGAACCTATAACTATACAACCACCTTGCCTCTCGCCTACTACCCCTTGCCTCCTCATACATGAGATGCATATCAGCCAGATCGAAATGTGCCATCCTGGACACCACGTGATATCACATGCAAACCACTGCCTCAGTTATCACCAGAGCATTGTCTTCAGTTACTGTATTCTTTCAAAGCTCATGTTCTATAACTGCCTACTTTAATCAGAAACGTAATTTGACGTAACTTGCAATCTACCGTATAAACACTGCCTGCAAAGCAAAGCACTTCAAGCGTCACACAAAACTAGCTTTTTAAGACCTCTAGTGGATTGACTATAAACCTTCTACAGTGGAAGACATAAGTATTCGTACACCGACTGCAAGCTATGATTAAATTCCCCTAGCTCCGACTTTGATGGAGATAGAGCATTGAAACAAACGGCACTGCATTATCCATTAACCCTGCGTTACTCGTGCACGGTCTCACGTTCCGGGCGTAGGAGTTTTTAGTTATTACATCGCTATAAGTTGGCAACACGTTCGGCCAATCCGTATAGCTTCCGTTTCTACACCTCTCAGCCCAGAGCAGCGAAGACAAACCTTTCTCGTGAACTGCAAATGAGGGTTCAAAGAGCCGCTGGAGTTCCAGATCATCACCAACCTGTAACTGTCGAAGGTAACGCTGTAAGATGTTCGTTTTGCTCGTGGAATCAACAGAAAAAACAGATTTACAAGTGTCAGATGCAATAAATACATCTGGAGAGAGCATACAAGCCCAAAATCAATGTTTTTTGGTAATTTATTTGCAGTGAAAAGGTTTTTGTAGTTAGACATTTAGTTACAAGTTTTTTAGTAGACATTTTTAAGTACCTATTATTGTAGGGAAGTAATTACGTAAAACGTGTAATTACAACTAGCATACTTGTTATTGTACGTATGTAATATTAAAGTTTGCCATAAATTTCTACGTTTGTTTTTCATTATAACCCAACTTTAGCAATAAAAAGAAAACACGGTCTCTAAGTCCGTGCGCGGGTATCAGTGTAACTTTTCTAGCGCGCGTAACGCAGGGTTAAGTTATTTATTATTTACAAAACAAACGTTCTGTGAATGCGATAACATAGACAAATAATGGCAAAAAAATGAACATGATTTTGATGTGTCAAAAGTATTCGTACACTTATGAAACGTCCAGAAGGAAAATAATTGCGCATGATTCAATACTTGGTTGAGTTCCCTTTGGCCCTAATTACAGCTAGAAGGCGCTTCGGCATCGAGTGCACCAAACGTCGCGTATCTTCGACTGTTATAGAAGCCCATTCCTCTTCGAGTGCAGTTTGCAAAGAACGTTTACTCGTAATGCGGAGTTTCTTTTCGAGTAAGTGCCATAAATGCTCAATCGGATTGAGATCAGGCGATTGAGGAGGAGTGGCCAGTTGCTTTGGCACATTGTATTGTAACCAGAGCTTTGTATTGTGTGCCGTATGTTTGGGATCATTTTCCTGTTGAAATATAAAATCATCTTGCAAGCCCATTTGATCAGCACTAGGACGTAGATGTTTCTTCATGTCAATGTACATATGCTGATCCATACTACCGTCGATAATTGTCAGCTTTCCCACTCCCGAAGCACTCATGCACCCCCAAACTAGCACTCCCCCACCTCCATGTTTGACGGTTGGTCGCAGAGTTTTCGGGTCCATCTCTTTATTTGGCTTCCGCCACACCATTTGTCTACCGTCGGAACCAAAGACATTAAATTTATTCTCGCCTGAGAATATCACGTTGTTCCAGAAAGCCGCATCTTTGTTCACGTAAGCTTTTGCAAACTGGAGCCGCTTCTTATTCACTTCGGAAAAAAAATTCTTTCGAGCAACACGCCCATTATACCCTTGTTTGTTGAAAGCACGATGCACATTGCTTTCTGAAACTGACATACCTGATTTGGCTGCTTCTGCCACCATCTGCGGAGCACTGATTCTTGGGTTCTTCTTAATTTCGTTCAGTAGTATACGCTCACATCGTCCAGTGATCTTTCGTAGACGTCTACTTCGCGGCATGTTTTTGACTGTATTTGTTTCGAGTATCGATCTATGATTGACTGCACGGTCGAACGTGGTCTTCCAATAATATCTGATATCTCCTGTAAGGAGTTGTAGTCGTTATGAAGCCTTATAATTATTTTTCTTTCTGCTTGTGTTGTCTCTGTCCCTTTTCGACCCATTATGTCTTTCGTCTTGAATCTATCTTTGATCTTGAATGATGTTTTGCTGGCCTGTGGTTGTGTTTAGCTTTGCAAACCACCAGAGGACGTTCTAACCGCCAGAGAGCGTGAACAACAGCTCGAACAGCTGGACGCTTTTGTCTTTAATTTCAGTGTACGAATACTTTTGACACATCAAAACCATGTTCATTTCGGTTTCTTTTGCCATTATGTGTCTATGTTTTCGCATTCACGGAACGTTTGTTTTGTACATAATAAAGAAATTAATGGAAAATACAATGCCTTTTGTTTCAATGATCTATCTCCAACAAAGTCGGAGCTACAAGCATTTAATCATAGCTTGGAGTCGGTTTACGAATACTTATGACTTTCACGGTATATCTGCGAACTGTTCTGTATCCTCGATAACTCAACTCAACTCAAATGAGAAACAAATCACTTCTCTTTGTTTCTGCTGTTCGGTGCTCGTCTACAGGAGACATGTATGTGGATTAGTAGCAGTCCCTTCGCTTCCCCCCGAAATGTATGTACAACGCGTGCATTGTAAGCAGGGTGCGAATTACCGGGGGCGATGAGGGGGATTTTCCCCCTCAATCACATTTTGTTCCCCCCCAAAGAAGTCAGCTGAAGTATCCCCACCTGGGATGCTCGCTTTCCCCCTCAAACTATGCTTAGTATAACTCCAAATTTTACTGATTTTTGTTATTTCTTGTCTGTATTTCGAAATGATCGATGTAAACTGTTCAGTTTTGGTTATTTCTACTTACCACCTAATTACCCACTATTTTCAACGTTGTTTAGTAGAACTATATTATTATGACTACGGTTGTTACTTGCAACTGTACCTTCGTACCCTTCAGTTCGTCATCGTTTGTGAATTTGAATGTACTAATTGCGTATAACAAAGCCACATATAGATTTATAAATGTTCTTAGCGGTTGGCCAAGAAGAAGTAAACAAATAGCTTCTTCTACCATACTTGGCGAAGTTCGGATATGTCATATTCATCCTCTATATTTGTATCGATTATTATCTTATTTTAATTTTTGTTATAACATGTTATTTCATTTTCCAGTGTACTCTTTGTTAGCACACGGTCTTCATTCCCTAGTAGGTTGTGTGTATGCAACTCAAAAGTTGCATTTAATTTGTGATATAATTAGCATAGTAATCACTGCTTTTACAGTTTACGGAAATGAACTTTTCAAACTGTACTCAAAATCTGAGATATAGGTATTCTCTCGTAAGTATATGTTAACGTACACGCTGGGGATACGCTCCTAGTGAGCAGACATATTAATGAAGGTGATTTTTAGGTGAATAAGCGAATAATTCAAGATTTGTTTCAGCATTTGTTAATACGACTGGTTCTCCGTGTCATTGTCCGTGTCTGTATAAGCATTTCAACTGGAGCGGGGTTTTTTTTTTAAAGTTAACCCTTCATTTTTCCATCTTTTCGCTGTACAGTTTGCTGTCCACGCAATTAATGTTGTCTGAAAAACTTCAGTGTAATATTTTACTTTATTTGAATAACGTAGCCCATAGTGAATCAACTCATCTTCAACCTAACAGTAAAGTAATTTTTAAGTGTTGACTTTCCGTGCCCATCACGGAATCGATATTTGGAGAAAAAAAGTCGTGATGAGCACAGCTTTAGCGGGAAGTAGAAGCACAAGCTCGAAATTTGAATTGAGAAATTTCAAATATTTGGCCTTCGATTTGACCTTGATGTGAGAAATCGGGACCAGCAACAATCCATTTCTTATTTGATAGGCTAATATCTAGATTTTCTTTAAAAAATAAAAAAAAATGTCCGGTTTAACATAATTTTAGTGGTTTTCACAAGACTGAAGTAGGTTTCTTTTCGCAACCTGTATGTATTAATGCACAGTGGAAGCTTTCAATATGAGTGGAAAAATTAACATATGCTTGTGATCATGGCTATCGCTCGAGCCAAATTATTAACTAAATAAACCTTAGAGAGCTACGGGGACAAGAGTAAGTACAACATTAAAACACGTTCAGAAAGGTTTAGTGGGGGTGTATGTCAGACAATATATATGTGCATAGTTATTGTCGGTAGATTTATTAAATTAATAAATCTCTTATTTATTACAGATGTCACACACACACACACACACACACACACACACACATATATATATATATATATATATATATATATATATATATATATATATATATATATATATATATATATATATATATGGGGGTAAGGCATTTATTGTCTCATTTTGAAATTTGAACCTTCAGACTATGTCCTTTGGCCTAATTTTATCCCCCCCAATATAGATTATCTAATTCGCACACTGATTGTAAGTGATGGTGTTCCTTGAAGCATGTACGTCGTATACCTGATGAAGATAGCTAACATCACGCACATTTCCTCTTATTCACACACAAACTGGATATGAAAGGTCACGGTAGGCCGCACTCATTTATTTAAACGCTCATTATGACATTGCAGCAGCTTTGACGATGCCGGGGTAGTGAAGGGGGCAGAAATGCAAGAAAGGTGTCGTCCTGACTTGCCAAGTGTGACTGACCAGAAATACTCAAAACCCTGGTCAGGGTGTCTGCCGCAAGATATCGAACGCCGGCGTACCGACTAGGAAAATGTTTTTACGCAGTTGATAATATTCTTGTTATTTCAATCAGCATGCAATATCTGTAATGCAATCACTGTGGTTAATTACATGCTCCAATCACCAGCGGCGCAAATCTGTCTTCAACATTGGGGAGAGGGAGGACAAAAGACCGTTCCCATAATGTTTTTTCTTCATTTAGGCGATGTTCAAAATATTGATGAAGTTGAAAAACAATACTGTGGAGGATCAGGGGAGCAGAGTTGTTAGGGATGCGCACGAGACTAGTCGAGGCAGGATTTTCCTGACAAAATTCGAGTCGAGACACGGCTATTCCAATAGAGAAATATACATTTTTTGAGTCGAGATATCACTTTTACAGCACATTTTCGAGACGAGACAGCCACAAATCTTGTCTCGTGCGCATCCCTAAGAGTTGTCTTCCACATTGGGAGGTGGGCAGATTTGATGATTATTCTGGAGGGATATCAATTTCATCTCACTTTCCTTTGTGGCAATCGGACAGAAATCATCACATTTCTCCCCAAAAAACACATTTCAAATCGAATTATAGAGGGGGCAATTCCCCCAGTTCCAAGATTGGAGAGGACATGTTCCCCCATCCCTCCGGGATTTGCACCAGTACTATTTATGAGTATACTTTCTGTATGTGGGTATCCAACCCCGCACATCATGATTTTTCCGCAATCTTGAAGCGGATTACACTGTCAACATCCATCACAGCATCTCGTATGTAGTGCAGCAAGGTGTTACATTTCATCTATTTTGGTCTATGTATCCGTCAGAAGATTGCTGGCAATCCCTCTCTTCCTTTAGGGAATACCTTTCGCCCTCAGTGTACACAACCGATTGCTGCACCTTTGGAGTCTCTGCGTACTGTTTTTTTTTTTTTTTTTTTTTTTTTTTTTTTTTTTTTTTTTTACCACCTGTCGCTGTAATTCTGTGACTCGTCGTTTTGCCACAATTCCAAGTGGACGTTCATTTCTTCACACTTTTGGATGTCCGTATTTAGATTCGCTATTCGACTTTGTGTTACATAGACATTTTTCCTTGTTTTCATGTCTAGAATCACCTCCCAAGTGTTGTAAACAACGAGCTGTTACACCTTGTATATATGGTCTTCGACCCCATAAAACCTTTTAGACATAATCTGCGAGAGAACAAAAGAAGTCTTTTGCGCTGTACTTTTGAAGGTCAAACAGATTACGGCATGATCCCCACCAAGTTGACCAGCTCCTTCTCAACACACATGTGATCTGTTCTGCGATGCATATACGGCTGAAATCCAGCAGTAATAGATCTTAAATGAGCGTTTTGAAACAAAACACACGTATGTTTCAAGTTACTAAATTCGGGTGACAACACACCGTTTCCTAACTCAAGTAATGCTCAAAAATTGTCCTTATACTTTCAAAAATAAACTACTTCTCTCATCCCTGATAATATTGTCAAGATAATGTAATTTTCATTTGTACTTTAGGGATGAATGAATTTTCTTTAAAAGTTCTTTGTTGGCACTCAGTAGTTTGTAGATATCAAAATTAATCTTACTAATTAGCACAGCTTTCTGACAGTTGGGTTTTATCACTTGTTCACAAAGCATTTATTTATATTTATTCTTGTGTGAGAATACACATTCAGTCATAGCATTAGTCCTGGGTGAACAGAGAAGGAACCTACTACTTCTAGAAGATGTGAATACGGTACGAAAATGCTTTATCGACGATTGTCTGTCATAATTTTGCACTTCAGCAATCAAAGGTTCAGGCACAACCTGAAAATTCCCATTGAGTGTTGTTATAAAAAATAACTCTATACACAGTCATTATAATGAAAGAGTATAGAATTTGCTCTCATCATTTATATTTTGAATTACAATTACGGAACACTTTGTTCACTTTTTCTTTAAAATGGGATAATTGAGTGTCCCGTTTAAGAATCAGAAAGAAAGGAACAACTGTTGGAAAAAGGGACTGTCCTGGCTAAAACGGGACGTCTGGTCACTCACGGTAAGCTGTATCCCACGGTAAGCTGTATATTCAGGTCGCACAGGGTTTCAATGGTGAAAAGAGGAGATAAATTCAAATGCAACCTCTTATCTGTCACCGGGCGCAATTTACAAATTTGCAAGAGGAAAGTAATCTCTTTCTAGTTTTTTTTTTTTTTTTTGGTCTGAAAAAACAATAAATTGAACATTATAGTTGGAAACAGCGGCGCAAATCTGTCTTCAACATTGAGCGGGGGGGGGGGGGGATAGAACGTGTAAGACAGTTCCCATATTTTGTTTTAAGCTATGTTCAAAACAACTATGAAGTTGAAAAACAATGTTGTGGAAGATCAGGAGAGCAGAGTTGTCTTCAATATTGGGAGGCGGGCAGATTTGAGACTTATTCTGGGGAGACATGAATTTCATCTCACTTTTCTTTGTGGCAATCGGAGACAAATAATCACATTTCTTCTCCCCCCAAATAATTCAAATCGGATTATTGAAGGGGACAGTGCCCCAGTTCCAAGACTGGAGGGGACATGTTCCCCTCATCCACCCCGGGATTAGCCCAGTGGTTGGAAACAGAGCCCTGCAAACATAGGCGTGCGCAACGTGGATGCCATGGGTGCCTTGGCACCCCCATTAGACAAACTTTTTTATGTACACTCTTAAAAATTTCCTTGCTCAGAAATGAGAAAAATGCATGTTCAAAACAAAATAAGTAATTTTTGCTCATATTTGAGACAAATTGTCTCATTATTTTCAAACGTATTTTCATTTGTGAGCTCAAGGCAAATTTTCTGGTTCCCATTTGTGAGATTTTCTCATTTCTTAAAAATGAGAATGAAATAGTGCGTAATTTGTAATATAATAGATGACTGAAAAATAACGGTAACAATCTTACAGAAATAATATTACTATGTTTTACTAGGGAATAATATTGGTAGCGCTTAATTACTATACAGGAAACGATATAAAAGATTTCAGTTGTAGCAGAATGCGGATGGATATGAGTACGCAATACGATGATGCGGCTGAGGGGGCGTATGAATACATCATATCATTTTGAGAGTCGAGGAAGTAAACAGCATGTGAAAATAAACATAGATTTGATCAGACAAGATTCATGGAAGTTATACCTGTGTTCTATTAAAATTAATATTGTAATGTAAGTTCATTTAGTTTAATGGTGGAACACTTGTAGTAATTGAACAAAGTTTACAGTAAGAGCAAAGGTAAAGAATTAATGGATCAATTACTGTAAATACCCTATTTGTTATGTAGCAATAAGTAGAATAGGGAGGCATGCCAATGATTTACACCCTTTCCCATTCGTTGTAAGGTGCAAAATAGGTTATGTATGGAAACAAAAAACACAAAGTCATTTGTGTAGTTAAAAACAGCGTTCAAAAAAGTGTGATTTATTATTATGGAATTGTAATGCAAAGGTACTTTGTACTGATCACCGGGCATAGATTGGCGCCTCCTTTCTACCTCACCAATAATCTTTCAAATGACATACGTTTGCAAGTTATTTGTGGCATATAGTCACTGTGCGAATTTAACATTTCGTGCAGATTGATTATACGAATCCATACAAAAATTCATGAAATATATACTTCTTTCTGAATTCACTTTCTATACCTTCAGCCACTGGTGCAATAAAATCACGAATGCTATATAACAGAGTAAGGGCAGGAGTGCAGTAGGGTGCCGCTCGTTAGCGTGGGGATGCGTCCGTAGGAAGCAAGCGCCTCAACGACCATAGTTATACGCGTAAAGGAGTATTATGAAAAGCCAATGTCATTACTATGCAAAAATGTATTTTTGTTAAAGTCATTTGGTTCTTACATTGAGGAGTACACTTACATTCCCCGGGACAGGTTCACTTTAAGAGGTCTCGTGCTAAAACATCAACCAACCTGTGCTGGGTGGCCACTAAATAGCACGAATACTATCTAACGGAGTCACGGCAGGACTACAGCAAGGAGACCCGCGCAGGGGTTGCGTCCGTAGGAGGTAGGCTCGTCAGCGATGTTGGGTATACTCGTAAACAACGATTATGGAAAACCACTGCTTTCACGATACAAAGATATATTTTTGTTAGTGTGATTTGCTCGTTACAATCGCCTCTCGTCATATCATCCTTTATTAATCTACCACTACATATCTTATGGGCGAATACGTGCATACCAGGTTCAACCTTCATTAATATATTTTCACGTACAGGTAAGAGCACACCATATTTTGATTTCTTACACACTAGTCCATTAAAATATTATTACAAATTTCTTCTGTAAATTTTACAAATATTTGGATTCGTACAATTAATCTGCACCGAATATTTTTATCTGGGGGAGGTATGAATTTCACCCATATACGTATCATGTCGTCACACACATACACTATCTATATAGAGAATTTGAAAATTTATCCCTACCAGGGATGAAAATCTTCTTCTCCAAGGGCGTTAAATTTTCTCAGAGGGGAAATCCCTGGCATCCCCCGACAATTCGCACACTGCATGTAGCAATATACCCATTTGTTCTTAATTTAACGTAGGGACCGCGATAGCTAAGTGGTATAGCATTCACTTCTGGTGCATGAGGTTCTTGGTTCGATCCCAGCTCGAGGCAAGAGGGCTTTGTGGTGGATAAAGACAGTGTGCGTGGGTTTTCTCGAGATTCTTCCGTTTCTTCCCATCTTCTTCATTCTATTATCTCATTCATTCTCATCATCATCGTCTCCTTAAGCTACCCGACAAAACTGTGTGACGTAAAAATCAAAGATTACGTTTTTTAAAAGAAATTAACGTCCCAAGATTGTGCTCCAAGGCTAAGGGAGACAGTGATAGAAATGGATAATACTGGTGTAGTGAAAATGTGGACGTTCGTTGCTTGGCAGTTTTTAGATAATTTATCTGCTTAATTTTTGGTTTGTTGTAAAACAAATATTTCGTTAATAAGGAATCTAATTTCCTTGAAATGAAGGTTTAAATATGTTATATTTTAAATAATATAACTATAGATGTTTATTTAATATGAATTCTGTATGTACTAATAGTTTGATTTTTTTTTTTTTTTTTTTTGCATGTTTATATTTTGTTTATGCCCTTTCCCCTTATCGTATTTGAGAACTCTGTTTCTGTGCACCGTTTCTCGTTTGGAGAAAGACATGTCTCAATTTTTTTGAGAAATGTGTTTCTCAAAATGGGTGTTATGAGCCTCATTTGCTCAGATGTTCATTTCTCAGTTTTAAGAAAGAATATATTTTTTCTCAAATTTGAGAAAGCATTTGCACCCTCAGAAATGAGACATAATTCCTCACATTTGAGTCATTATTTCTCAAAATGGTTTGAGAAAATCGAAATCTCACTTTTAAGAATGTATTACTCGGTGCATAGGTAAGAAACGGATGTTCCCAAATACAAGGATTTTTTTCTCGAATTTAAGAAACCATTTTTAACAGTGTAGAATTATTACAAACTGAGAAGAGATTACGTGTAAATTATTTCCCTTCTGATTGTGTGCCGTGCGTCGCCGACGCAGCGTCGGGAACAATGACGCTATCTTTTCTTAGGGGAAAGGGGAGAGGACGAAATTCCATATGGTGGTACTTTAGATCTGGCATCCACATTCCCAATGTCCTGCGCACGCTAGTGCCTGCAAACCCCGGCCCGGCCTGAATGGATTTGTATTCTATGCTCGGCTCGACCCGACCCGGCCCGAATCTCGAGCCGGGCTCTAACCGGGCCGGGCACAAACGGGCCGAGCATAACCGGCCTGAGAACAACTAAACTGATAAGTCAAGTCAATCCTTCAATATGCAATGGAAAATAAGAAACGTGTTGTCATAATATTGCAATGTCTATTTGTCCTTCTCGAATGGGAAAATCGTGTGAAAAGTTACCCAAGGTTTGTTTTCTACCCTATTCTGTCTGCCTATTTGTCATCTGTGCTTGCTCTGTCCAGCCATGTTTATTATACAATAATACAGCCAATGGAGGTAAAAGTCTTATACTACAATCATTAGTGCATTACGAGTAACAGAGGAGATATGTAAAACTGCTACACCGTATGTGATACTAATGCTACAATTACTACTGCTAATACTACTATTATTATTACGATTACGAATGCTAGTGCTAATTCCCTATTGCTGCCACTCCTATTACTGTTACTGTTACCACTACTGCTACTACTCATTACTATACTAATACGATAACGAATACCACTACTGCTATTACTAGTAATACGAAAAGAAAACAATGCAAATGAAATCTTTGAGTTTTACGTCCCACAGTTATGCCGGCTAGGCTAAAGGAGAAGGTGATGATAAGAAATAAATGAAATGGTGGAATGAATAAAGTGGGAGGAAACGGGAGAATGCCGAGAACCCCCCGATACGGTGTTTGTCCACCACAAAGTTCATTTGGCGAAAGCTGGTATCGAATCAGGGTCTCCGTCCACCAGAGGTGAACGCTCAACCACTGAGCCACCGTTCCAGGAACACCTAATGGACCTTGGCGTCTTGGTGATTTATCATTATATTTTGTTATATTTGTAGTAACATACTATAACAATACAGGAACATGTAACACCATTTGGTATTTGCCTTGCTAATTGAACATTACTACAAATTGCGCTGATCTTATGAACACGCCAGTTCACGGTTTTAGTCTCCGTGGTCTTATGGTAGCGTATCAAATTCTACTTAGTAGGTCAAGTACTTGACTTTATCGTACTTTCTTTAGGTAACTATGGATCAGGCCGTATGGATAATGGAATGAATTGGTGGAATGAAAACAGTGGGAAGAAGCGGGACCACCCCGGAAACTCCCACGCACACGGTGTTTGTCCACCACAAAGCTCACATGGAACAAGCAGGGATTGATCCGACGACCTCTAGCACCAGATGTGAGCGCTTTTCCTATTGAGCCACCGTTGTCCCTAGTAGATCAAGAATCGGTCATAATAACTAGCATTTCTCCGTTTTCTTCCGTACTTAGAAGGTAAATTCGGTACAACCAGACATGTCAACTCTGACGCGAAGTCGTAGCAGTTGTATTAGTATTAGCGGTGGTCGTAGTAGTAATAGTAGAAAAAGTTGTAGTAATAGTAGTAGTATTAGAGTACTTTGCAGTCTTGAATAAAGAGTCAGTTTCCCAAACACATTACTATTAACATAGGCTGACAGTAAGACCGTACGAACACGGCAAAGACAGAGGTAGTGGAGCACATTTAACTAAAAAGGATGACAACATTAGTTTCCCGGCCCGGAAATACATGTGCCCGGTTCGGCCCTATAGCATTTATGTCCGACCGGAATGTGCCCGCCCGGTTCGGCCCGGAATGTAAGAGATAGTTCATACGCCTGATGCAACCGTAACACCTAGATCTACTTCTTAAGGTTTCAGCATTTAATTCAAATAGTTTAGAGATCTATCGTAGGTACACAACGTGAAACGGAAATCATTTGAATACCACTGAAAATCATTTTGTATCATTTAAAATTGTTATACAGTAATAACCTTTATTTAAATTGAAAATTCGTGTTAGAAAATGTTCATACCTTGAAATTTTTAGCAGTTTTTTTTTTTTTTTTTTTAGAAACGGGATTTATAAATTAACAATGACAAATCTTTTTCTTAAAAAAAAAAAAAAAAACACCAACAATCAAATTGTTGCTAAGAGTTGAGTTTTTCTTATTCCTGTGACAAAATTCAGTGAGTGTATTCAGGTAAGTACTTCATTCTCCTATTTCCCCATTTTTTTTTCTAGTGGCGTTGAGATTAAAAACGTTACTAGGAATGAGGGAACAGCATATATACAAGAACTAGCATGAATGTTAAATCAATATGCTAGTTTCTAACTTGGTTGTTAAGATTACTTAGGAGCAACAGAGGGAAGGTGAACAGCGCCCTGGAACAAGACTCTCTATGAAAAGGAAGCTTCGACGGTTGTTTACCTTAATGTTATCATCCTCAAGTTCCTTTCCCCTTTCTAATTTGCAGGCCATGGGCGCTGAGGGCCTATATACAATCAATTCGCATCTTTTCAGGCCCGACAAATTCCCGAAAGATGCCTGGATGTTTATGTAAATGTAAAAGTTATCTTCATATTTCTCAAACATTTGTATTTTAAAACATGTAGATACTATCTAACTATAAGAGCACTGAATGATTTATTATTATTATTATTATTATTATTATTATTATTATTATTATTATTATTATTATTATTATTATTATTATTATTATTATTATTATTATTATTATTATATTTTAAAAGTCCAAAGTTGGAGCAAAGTGGCTAATTTTTTTTAAAGCAATTTATTCTTTCAGCAACTTCTTCATAGATTCATGCAATCCATAAGGTGCTAAATCGAGAGTATACGTTTCTAAGTTTTAAAAGGAGTTTTGTTTTGTTTGAAACTTTGTTCTCTTTTGTCCTAGCCAGCGGCGCAAATCTATCTTCAACATTTGGGGAAGGATAACGGATAAGACCGTCCGCATAATCTTTTTTTTTTTTTTTTTTTTTTTAAACGATGTTTGAAATATTTATGAAGTTGAGAAACAATGCTGTGGAGGACCAGGGGAGCAGAGTTGTCTTCAACATTGACAGTCTGGCAAAATTGAGGCTTATTCTTGGCGGAACCAATTTCATCTCACTTTCCTTTGTGACAATCGGACACAAGTGACCACATTTCTCTCTAAAAAAACATTTTTTCAAATAGTATTATTGGGGGGCACAGTCCCCCAGTTCCAAGATCTGAGATTCTTGAAAATTCTGAGAAAAAAAAACATTACTCACTCTGACTTCATATTTCATTTCTGTAGCTTATTTTCCTGTTATTTTTTGTTTGGTGTAACACTCGTACGCTTTATTAAGATTGATGCGATTTATTCTCATCATTTCCGTCCTATTTCGTTTCTCTATGGGGAATAATGTTAATTTATTTCTTATGAACTCCACAATGTAAGTTTTATTTCCGTTTTATAATGAACTTCTGCTTCAACGTAAATATATACACTGAAGAATTTACCTTCATAGTCCAGAACAAAATGAGGAAATGAATTTCGTCCTTAATTATTTCTGTGGGTCCCTGAAAATAATTCGTTTTATAACGAAACAATAAACACTCGAATATCTTCTATGTTTCTCGTTTTCATAGAAGATTCCTGTTGAAAAAGGTGTAGCAAGAAATCATATAAGAGTGAAGGGTTCCTGCTTTGACCCCACGTCATGTGAGTTTGTGGAGTATAGCGTTGTGGGTGTGAGTTTTCTTGGGTATCTCCTGTTTTGTTACGACATTCTCATTCTACTATTAATTTCATAATCAGATACTTCCGCTAATTATACATCACTTTTAGCCTACAGGGCATACTCGTAGGACGTAAAACGATAAAATTTATGTTTTCAAATAATAATGAAATAATTTAGTTTCAGTCATTGGTTAATATACATAGATAAATAGGTAGAGATATGCTTTAGATGATTTTTTCTGACGTCTGTAACTTTAGAATTGTTGGATCCTTTTTGACCTCATTCATCTCAATAGACATTCTAGGAAGAGAAGCATTACAGCTATTATTTATTTACTTGTCGAAGATATTCACAACTCATGGCTGAGCGAAAGCAAGTTCCCACTTGTTATTCTGTGGCAGCCGAAGATTCCTCTATGGTAACAGTAATCGTGGCAGGCCACACGTCACAGTGTCAATAGTGTCAAATGGAGGTAACGATGGGAATACGTAATTAACCTATTTTATAAAAAGCAGCAACTAAAAGACAATTATTAAATGTGCTCATGTAAACGACTTCCTCGTATTTAGAGAAAAATATTCTCGCAAGTTATTGCGAAAATAACCATTATGTTGACCGTTCCATTACTACATCGATAAGCACTCTCGAAGTGTATTCGTTCGAGTTCCCCATGAGTTTGTGGTTATACAGAGTAACATGTGGCACCTGGCGGCAAAAATGGTTTTACACCCTCTGTTGCAAATTCATAACTCATTCTTTAACTTATAAAATTAGGTACAATTGCAATTATCATTGTATAATCGTATATTCACTATATGTCGTATATACATAATTATTTAACTTAACTTTACATAGACTACTATACATACTTTTGCTAAAGAAATCAAACTATTCGAAAAGAGACAAACTATTGATGTTAACAACAATACTAAACCAATTTCTTCAATTGAATTTTTCAATCGATCCTGTAAAAATCATTCGGTTAATACTCATCAATATACTGTACATACTTCCGAGCGTAATTTGAAATGGATAAAATCATAAAGATAACCAAGAAAGTTCTGTCGCTTTTTCACTAACCAGCTTCGAACATCGATATGTCACGTAAATCGTACCTGGGAGATAAAAAATACTTTCCATCAGCATCAACGACCTTCTGCCAACGTTCTGGAAGGCCATGGATTACATCGCTGTAGAAATTGGTGGGCCGTGAAGCGTAGATAGTATCAAGTGCATTTTGCGCCTCTACTAGAGATTTGAACTGGCGTCCTTTAAGGAGATTGTCCAAGGAACGGAACAGGTAATAATCGGACGGTGCAATGTCCAGGGAGTATGGCGGAAGCAACAGTGTTTCCTACCCAAGGCGTAGAATTGTGTCCCGGGTCATCCTAGAAACGTGCAGCTTAGCGTTGTCCTGTAACAGGAGGATCCCTTTGCGATTCAGAAGCGCTGGCTCCAGAGTTTTGCGTTTTTGTTGTACAAGGCTCAACTACTAACAGTACACAGTTGCATTGATACTCTGACCAGCTGGTTGCAGTTCCCGATGCACGGTGCCGCGAGCAGACCACCAAACAGACAGGAAAACCTTCTTCTGGTGCAGCGCTGGTTTCGGCTGTTTTAGAACCGGTTCATGGGATGCTAACCAATGAAGACAGCGAAGCGAGACTTCGTACACAACCCAGTTGTCATCACACTATCCATGAATGGCTCCTTCCTCAGGCGATACAGGAAAGAAACACAGGTTTCTGCTCGTGTTGTCTTCTGGCCCGAAGTCAAATCATGTGCGACCCATTGACCCAACTTGTAATGTTTCCCAAGTTGATGGAGGTGCTGCCGAATGGTTTCTCCACTCACATTAAATTGTAGTCCCAGTTAGTCACATGTCTGGCACTGTTCGCCTCAATTGCTGCCTGAAGATCTTAATTTTGTATATATGTTAATCTTCCGACACTTGGTGCATCTTCGAGTGTTTCGTCACTGTCCTTAAACTTGTTAAACCACCGCTGCGCTATCCGCGTAGTTACGATATCCTCACCAAAGGCCTGGCATATCAACTTCCCCGCTGCAGCGGCGTTTGCCCCAGTTTGAACCCGTACAGCAC
Source organism: Thermobia domestica (assembly GCF_964235325.1). NCBI lineage: Eukaryota > Metazoa > Arthropoda > Insecta > Zygentoma > Lepismatidae > Thermobia > Thermobia domestica. The sequence continues at coordinate 221,335,196 of NC_137454.1, forward strand.
ATACACCCTTATGACGCTCTATGGAGGTCCCATGTTCACTCTGTCGTTACGCAAGTTCACGGTGTAACTGAACTGTCACAACCAGGTAGTATGTTTGATATACCCATAGCAACAACCGACCTTCGCCTTATCTCCATTCCCATTCAACTCACGGTGTGAGGGCCAATTGAACACAAACCTCCACAAAAGCCACAGAACTTTCTTGGTTACCTTTATAATAGTGAAAAGTAAACTTGCTTCGCTTCTCGTAATTCATAATATTCCTTAACTTCTAAAAAGGAACACGGTAATATTTTCATGATCCATTGAAAAAAGTGTACATTGAATTTCGATCATTTCAAAAGCGAGTGAGTATCCAATATTCGAATATTCATATTCACCATCAAGACTTAGACTGAGTGTTGGATTTAAGTATATGCTAAACATGCTATAGCTGTAGTCCCAGTCTCTTGGGGACTCAAAAAGTTTAAAGAAAAACTGGATGTGCATTTTCAAAGGATAAAAAATAAACAAAATAAAATCTACATACAGTAACAGTGTGCTTCTATGATGTAAGTAATGTGGCTGCTCCTGCTAGCCTGCTTCCTAAAGTGTCAGTTGACAAAGGACAGTGGGGCATATAAAATAAAAAAGCCGGATTAGCATCAATAGCGTAGGGCCTTATCAAACCTAAGTGCATCTCTGCGTAGAGCGTCTAACGTAGAATTTAAATCACACATGTTCGTACCGAGAATCAAACCCTTCTATCCCATACCAAAGATGTGTTTGCAAACCATATTCATGAGGAAGCTTCAAAATATGCATGAAATTCCAAAAGTCTAGCTTGGACCAAATTTACTGAAGCCTGTGAGTGTTCTCCACCTTAAACCTATGTTACGTGACACGACAATTGACTGTTATATACTTATTTTTAATTTACGAATATGTATTTGAATTACACGTCTAATACTTGCATATTTATCTGTGGTTTCTCATACTTGCTTGCACGGTAACATTTCTGTAGCATATTAATTTAGAATGTAGATGAATAATCTTCATTCGGTCTCTAAATGTTTGGTGTTGTTAAATTCTGAAATTGGAAAGCACACTAATATTTTTTGTTCGTTTTTCCTTTATAATGAATTATGTAGGAGTGTCGGAAACATTTAATAATTTGAAATTCTACCGTGGAGTCCTCTCATCTTTGAAACAAAATTAGTCAATCTTTTGTAAATTATGTGTGCGAGAAGCGGAACAAGTCTGTTTCAATTCGTTCGTCTTAAGTGGACATCAGCACATCATCAGAGCTTTAGGATTCGTTATATTTTCACCTTTTACGCGGTCCTGCTTGCTGTAAGGAGCTAGAGAAAAAGTCTTGTTCATTCATGTGTAATTACATCGTACACAAGGGCAAGCGTTTAAAGGGCTAGTCTGTGAGGCAGGCGATTGACAGAAAAAGCCAAGTCAGAACACATCAACAGGAAGAAACATTAAGCATTATGCCTTGCAACTATGTTGCCAAGTATCTCGTAGATCAATGTTGCAGACTCCATATTAAAAATAACTATTTTTTTTTTGTCTGGTTGTTCTCATTCGTATACAGGATTAAATTCTCAATTTTCGTGAATTTTCTTTCTATTAATTAGGAAAGTGCGTGATTTTATGGCTATATTTTAGAATCGCCCCTGGCTACAACGTCGACTGCTGAAAACCTGCTCTACTAAAACAGTGGTTCCCAAACGGTGTGTCACATAGTTCTATTGGATATGTCGCGAAATTTTAGAATTTAAAAGTTCTAATAAAGCATTTAATAGTTAGTTAAAACCAATTATGAGAAAGAGTGTAGCAGTCAACGCTTCCAGCGACAGTAACAATGCTCAGTCCTACTAACAGAGCCACTAGTTTTTTAATAGAAATTTATAGTCTTGTACCGCTATAATTTGTATTATTATTAGCAAAAACCAAATAAGTGTGTCGTGATGTGAATATTCAGTAAAGTGTATCGTCAGTTAAAATAATGAAAAGAATGTGCTAAAGGACAGTGTTCAGTTGGCTTGGCTTGATCTAGAGTTCAATCATCCGGATTAGAAGCAATATGACTTGCAAAGAAAGCACATATGTTATCTATTACAGTATTTGGGATTTCACATAAGATACGAGCAGGATGTGGTTAGTACTGTTTAAATAATGAAGACTTCTATCATAGTGTCCGTTAGCTTTATGTTCACAATCAAGTTAAACAACAACAGAGATTATGTTATTATTTTAAGTTCTAGGAAATACAATATATAATACAAGATAATTTGCCCTATAAGACAAAAACATATATTATACTCGTAACTATACATTCTTCTAGTTATGGTCTTTTGTATGCTGTTTTTATTCTCTCCTAATCTATTGGTCTATTTGTATACATTATGAATATGCTATCTGCACACAAGCATAAATATGTGTGTATGTATGTCTTCTATCGGGCCTCTGTTTGCCCAAAATTCTGTTATCCGTATGTATTTAGGTAGCTAAAATTATAACTAAAGTAAAGAGTTTTTTTTTGTTTAAATTCAAATTTCGCGAATTGTGTTCTTGTTGTAACCGTTTTGGCTTCCAAAAATGTAAGCGTATGATTCTGTATCAATATATCATCAACTTAGAAGGGATATATAAATTTCGTGTTCGATCTCGTCTCAGTTGACCTTCAAACTACAAACTTATTTTATGTTTAGCTTAATGTTTTGTATAGTAAATATTGTCTAAAGATCAGATCATTAACCCTTCGTTTATTTATACAGGTGTGTTGTAAGGTAAAGAGTTACATTAAGCAGCAATATTCGAAAAAGTGAACTTAAGCAACGATAAAATAACGTTGGTTGAAAGGACTTATACTACAACAGATTCGTGATGACATGATACAGACATTAATTGATAATGCTCCTCACATTCCACCGTTCAGAAGTGACATTGGGTTTCCCTGCTGAAGGCAGTTGTGGATGTTTATCAATATCTACTACTGTGGAAAACATGCACGCTGTGAAAGATTTTTTTTTTTAAATTGACCTACGATACACCATTAGGGTCTACAGCTGTTACTGATATTGTTGCAACATCATATGACAGCATTGATTTCATTGTAAATTTATATTTGTGTCTCAGACAGTAGGCTCTCATAAACTGCTGTGCATGCTACCGGAGTAGTAGAAAACAGTATCAGTTGAAGATATGCAAGTGCTAAATTGACTCTGTTCCAACAGAGCCTTACACCTTTTTCTTCTTATCATTTTAAGCCTCAGACGAAACTGAAGTTCAAGGCATTGAAAAATTCATTCCCAACAAACACCTAGAAGATCTTTGTATAGATATTTGCCAGCAATATAATTGATTATTTTGTAGTAATTTATGAGTCTACTGTTTGTTATGTAGCACCTTGTTCTACAGGAACAGGCGTGTTATATAAAACTAAACACAATGCAATAATTGTACGATATTTAGAAAGTCCCCGCTCGGAGCTTATGGAAATCCGGTTTCCGTTAAATTGGCTGGTATTGCAATATGTTGTGTATTTTGATCCCCTGAAGAAAAATCTCAATGGGCACGAAGACCTAAAACCCCACGTTTTTGAGATAGTCCCTGGATTCGATTATGTCATTCTCTTGACCTGACAAGATCATTGCAGGGTCATTTCAAGGTCAAACTTGAAACACTGTATAAAAAATCAGAAAAACTTCATCGATAGGGTGTTAGGGTAGCTGAAAAAATCTTTCAAAGAATCGCAATCACTCCTACTGCAAGGTTTTCAGATCAATGACTTTGTGTGAAAGAATATGCAACACAGGTTCGAACGAAATTAATTATGCCGATTGCGTGTTGAATGGTACAAGAATCAGAAAAAACACTCGCAAATAATTATAATGCATAATAATAATTATAATGCATAGACCTAATAATTGGTACTTTTAATGTCCGTATTGGAAAGTGCAACACTAATACAAATGGCAGTGAGAAAAACGCACCAAAAAATGCAATTACACATGCTCATCAGGCATAAGAAAATACCATAATGAAAGCATCGTGCAGGAGCTACAACCCAAGGAATGAAAGAGGGAAATGTTGAACGCAAGATGTCTCGCGAGTAGGTGTGGAAGAGTACCATGGCTGACAACAAGAATCATTGCTGATGGACAGCATTTCTAATTAGATTAGTTACAAGTTAAAACATAGCATTTGCCGAAAGGTGCATTAAGCTTTGGACGCACTCTCAGGTCTAGGAGTCCATTGCAACATTAACATCTCGAAGGTATTTAAGACAGAAAATTTACTGTAATTGGAGCTGGGTACAATGTGAGGCATACTTTCCCAGAGCTTTGCCTTGCACTGCTCTGAAGCGCCACTAGAGCGTAGTGACGATTTTTGTAATATCCTGTCTACTATCCTGGTCACTGAAGCTAAATCTCTGTGTGTATCGGTTGAGAGACTTATCTAGCCCACCTCATCAGATACCTACGCAGTTTGATAGCCTCTTTGGCCCCCCTAGACCACTATCCAAACGGGTGGTCTTTTTTGAACCTGTAACCTAGACGACCTTCGCTATGGCTTCTGGACAAGGTACTGGTCATACTGGACTACCTCCTGTTGTTGCTCAGGGTCCTTCTCTGACGGCGGCAAAAATTGACAAACGAAAAGCCCGCCAAGAGTCAGAGCCAAGTAGTCCAACGGCTCACTCTACAAAAGCTGCTACCTTTTCTGCTGCTCTTCAGATGACACCTCCAACCAAACGGCATCATACACTGAGTGAGTCATCGTCAGGATCAAGCAATATGGATATAGAGATTCACGGGAAGTCATCATCTAAACCAGTAGTCCATTCATTTCTTCTTACAAACTACGATGCCAAGTACCATGATTTAAAGCAGATCTACTTACGTCTACTGAAATACGTTCCACGATCGGATGTCAAGCAGCTCATACCTACCAAGAATGGTATTATCATCCGATCGACAGACCCTAACATGGCAAACACTCTTCGTAACACCTACTCTTTTGAGATCTTCGGCGCCTCGGCAAACCTTCAAAAGCTTGCATCAAACCAGGCGAAGCAGCCTCCACCTCCTCGCAAGCCTCCAGCTCTATCTGTAGTAATTCGAGGCGTAGATCCCCAGTTCACGGATGCCGAGGTCGCTGATGAACTTAAGCTAGAGGGTCATTCAATCCTGAAATGCCTTCGCATAAAGAACGCATCCGGACCCACTTATATGGTCCGAGTTCTTACAAACAGTCAAGAGACCGTGGATGACCTTCTTAGCAATGGTGCTTACATATACCTGAAACGACATCGGGTGGAACCGTCTCACTCACCTCCGCCTCTTCCTGTACGTTGTGAGCGATGTCAAGCTTATAACTCCCATCACACTAACGACTGCAGGAACCCTTTCAAATGCGGGTACTGTGCAGGTCCCCATTCCACCAAGTCTTGCCCCAATCTCAGTAATCCACCGCAATGCTCGACCTGCCCAGATCAGCATCCTACGTACAGCTATAAATGTAAGGCCAAACCCGCTGCAGAGATGCTTAAACCAGAACTCACTGTACCTATCCGAATTCATAACACCGATTCTACTACTCCGCCTCCTAGTTCTGCACAACAACCCATCACCATCGACAAATTTTTGTCATTTCTCACTGTTACCCTGCAGAACATACATCCATTTCTTCGTCAACATATCCTCCAACAAGTACAACTCGCTGCTAAAACTATCCTGCATGTCAACTTCACCGGCACTTATTCCAACAACTACGCTCATTTTCATTCTACAGTCCATGAATCTGCAGTCTAACTTCTCTCTCCATCTATTCTCGTTATTTTTCATCATGGCAGTTCATTTTCTCTTTTTGAACATTCGATCTCTACAAAAAAACAAGCCTTTGTTTGAGCAGCTACTTTTGGAGGAACACGTTCATTGTTTTCTTCTCAACGAAACATTTCTTACTCCTAAAATCTTATGCAAACTCTCACCTTATCTACTTCTTCGACACGATAATACCATTCCCACTCGACGTGCTAATGGTGGCGTCGCTATTGGTTTTCCACACTCTATTTCACATAGAGTACACGCTACTGGAGATACATCACTACCTGAACATCTTATCGCTACTTTATATTTCAAACAATGCTACGTCACTGTTGCTACCATTTATGTACGACCAGGCCATCCTATTCCTCTACGTTTCTTTCAATATATTTCTGACAATTTCCGGACCTACATCATAATGGCCGATATCAATTACCATAGCCGCTCAGATAATCAAAAACGCACCTTTTGCAATTATATTCAGACCCAAACGACGGGATTCATACATCCCATTCCTAAACCAACTCGACCGGCTTCGAATACAACTCCCGATATAGTCATAACATCGCCCAATATTCTCTCCAAGCTAACTCTTTCTGTGCTTGACCCGCTTGGGAGTGATCATATCCCAATTAAAGCTACTCTTCAAAATCCAGGTACACCTCAACTCGCTCCGCCTACAACTCCCCGCACAGTGGCTCGTTTCGACCGTGCCCGTTGGCCTAACTATAGGGAATACCTTTCCAACAGGTTAACACCTTTATCAGCTCCAACTTCAGAGTCTGAACTATACGACACTATTGATGAGATCACTGATAGTATTCATCAGGCGTCCTCGCAGTATATTCCTCAGACTACAATTGATCCCTATAGACCAACATTGCCACCACAATACTTACCTTTAATACGTCGTTCCCGTCAGCTGTATCGTGATTTTACTCGCACGGGCAATCTGGAATCGCTTCGGCAACATCGTCAATACCAGCGGGCGGTGCATAACTATCTCGTTGCCTATAAGACCAGAAGCTGGATTAAAACCTGTAACACTCTCTCTGATACAGCACATCCAACTAAGTACTGGAAACGCTTTCATCAGCTCACTGGTAAAACTTCTCGCCCTTCATATCCACTCATTCTCAACGATACTCCCTTACACACTGACATGGACAAAGCCAATGCCTTTGCTGATCAACTTCAAGATGTCTTCACGCCACTTGGACCTGCTCTATCTGCTCGCACTCATCCTACTAACCGGCTCAATCTCAACTCGCCTTCACTCCAACCTCATGTTGACCATCTTCTACCCGCTAATTCTCCTTTGACAGCTCCTGTCACCGTTACAGAAATCGCCTCCACCGTCTCTGGTAAACGCAACACCGCTCCAGGACTAGATTCTATTACGTATCGCCATATCAAGGAAGGACCATACATTCTCCATTATCTTCTGTCTCTCATCTTCACGTTCATCCTCCGTACTGGTTTTATCCCTAGCGATTGGAAAACATCCAAAACCTTAATGTTCCTGAAACCGAACAAACCAGCTTCGTATGTGTCTTCCTATCGTCCAATTCAACTCACCCTCGTCTTCAGTAAGATACTTGAACGGATACTGGTCTCTCGCCTTCACACACATCTTGCCGATCACAACCTAATTCCACTTCATCAGGCTGGATTCCGCCCAAACTACAGTATCAATGATCAACTTCTCCGTCTGACCACGTACATCACTGCTCAGTTTAATCAATCTAAGCCTTCCTGTCTCGTCCTTTTCGATTTAGAAAAGGCTTTCGATAAAGTGTGGCATCTCGGCCTTCTGTACAAACTCTTTTCTTTCCGACTTCCAATCTGTTACATTCGCTTCATTTACCACTTTCTCTCTAGCCGCCTGACCTACGTTTCTATCAATAATGTTCTATCTCATCCTGTGTTTATCCACTCTGGAGTTCCTCAAGGCTCTGCCCTGTCCCCGCTTCTTTACTTATTGTATGTTGCTGACTTTCCTGCTCTTCCTCCAAACGTCAGTCTTTTTCAGTATGCGGACGATACGGCATTCCTGGCAACGGCGACAACTATTCATAATATCAACCACACCCTTCAAACTGCCATCGACGCATTCATCCAATGGTGTGATATGTGGCGCCTTAAACTTAACGCCAATAAAACCCAAGCCATTATCTTTCTACCCCCAGGTAAACGTAGTCGCGTCCATCGCAATCCGGCCAACCTCAGAATCGAGATTGAAGGTACTCCCCTTGCTGCAAGTCCCACTGTGACATACCTGGGTATTGTCTTCGACTCCCACCTAAAATGGTCTGCTCATCTTAAGAGTCTTGCTCTTAAAGCGACAAACCGTCTGAACCTACTCCGACGCCTAACTGGGACTAACTGGGGATTAAAACCTCACATCCTTCTTAACACCTCCAAAGCCTTTTTACGACCTGTCTTAACATATGGCTTTACAGCTTGGCTTTCTGCACCCGAATCATATTACCGGAGACTCCAAATTCTTGAGCGCCACGCCCTCCGCCTTGCCTTCCGCATTAGACTACCAAGCCCAACTAGAGACTTGTACGAGCAAACACCTTTTCCGCATATTCTTTACCACCTGGAAGATCTCAGACTCCGATACGTTACGAAGCGATTCCAGACTCACCATCCGCTACTGTTTGATGCTATGCACCACGAAGCCACTCTCCGCAAACCCTCTTCAATTATACAGCCTTCCCCACTTTCTCTACTGTTGACTTTATACCATTACGCTCTTTCACCAAATAGTCCGGACATGCGACTTCTTGATGATTTTCTCATTGCCATCCCCCCACCATACATCACTCCATCTTATGTTGCACAGTAACCCTACCGTACTAATTGGGCTCCCCTCGTCCTCATTGCGTCCAGAGCAGCCCCTGGACAGAAGATAACACTCATTCGTCTCTCTAACTTCCTATCTGTGTTGTGTTGTGATGTGAAGTGCACCTCATAGTTTCATTTTATCACCAATATTCAGCTCTTATCACTGTCCTGATGTATTGTTAAATAGTGTTCCTATCCTTACCTATGCTTATGATTATGGTTAAAGGCCATAATGTCCTGCAATATGGAAAACATGGTTATAATAAAGTTTATGAAATCTCCTTTGCCTCCCAACAATTGCCTTCCACATATAGTTCCTCCTTCATTCTCCTCCCAAATAAAGGGCGTAACCCTTTGGGTGGGTGCTAGCCTCGGCTAGCAAAAAAAAAAAAAAAAACAATGTGAGGGCATACCTTACCAAGAAACCTAACCTCTCTTGTGTCAGTTACTGTGCCAGCGAGGACCAAGTATAGCATACGTACTTGCGAGCATAGCACAATTACAGCACTTAGGGGTCTGACGAAAGTTTTCGCTTTCGGAGGGTGTCTTGTTTTTTGAACTTCATCTTACATCTTTTCATCTTATTCATTGTCATTTGGGCTTCGGCCCTCGGTTCTTCCATCACGATGACAGACTTTGGCGAAGATACCGGAACTTCGAATCTCGGTCATGATTTAGGATCACTACCTATTAACATCGGGCCTAACGGTCGCCAGAAAACGCAGCCACGTATTGTTACGGGAACATCTCGTTTAGACCGTAACACTATTTCTCCATCTACCTACGCTGACTGCATAACTAAAGGACATCGGATACGTTTTCGATCTCTCTCTGATGGCGAACAAACCCTCGATCCCAAGAAGCAACGAATTACTCCCAACGTTAGCCAGACTACACCTCCAACTACTAGCCATACTATGGATTGGACATCCACTTCAGCCGATAATCAACAGCAACCACGTCAATCAGAACCTGTATACAACTTCTTACTAACAGACTATGATCCGAAGTATGACACTGTTCGTGCTGTTTTCCAGCAATTAACCAAGTATGTCCCTCGTCCTGAGATTCGTGAAATTGTTAAAACACGCCGTGGCATCATTTTGAAATCCAGTAACCCGAATTTCGCCACGCATGTCCGTAACAAAGCAACGTATGAAATTTTTGGGACGAAAGCAAAGATTTCTACTTTGCAACCGAGTACCCACAAAACTCCTCCTCCACCACGGCGACCTCCTATGTTGTCTGTAGTCATTCGTGGTGTAGAACCCGATCTTACTGATGACGAAATTCTTGCTGAACTTCATCAGGAAGGGCTGCCTATAAAACGCTGTATTAGGATCAAGAACAACCAGGGGCCAACCTATCTCGTTCGAGTGCTAACAGATCAACAACAGTTGATTGATCAACTTCTCTGCAAGGGCGCCTATATATATCGACGCCGATATAAGGTCGAGCCATCTCGCACGCCAGCACCTATGCCTGTTCGATGCGAGAAGTGTCAACAGTATAACTCACACCCAACAGCAGAGTGCACAAACACCATCAAATGTGGTTATTGTTCCCGTGAACATCCTACTAAAAGCTGCCCAAACCTTCAAGAACCACCACGTTGTGATCGCTGTTCTGAGCGTCACCCAACATACAGCTATAAATGTAAAGCTAAGCCTCAGCCTGATCCAGCTAAGCCTGAACTTGTTGTTCCTATACGTTCAGTCGATACACCAACTCCACCAGCAAATTCATTACGTCATCCAGTTACTGTAGAAGATCTACTCCGTTTTCTCACCATTTCATTACAGAACATTCATCCATTTCTTCGCAACCATATTCTAACTCAAATAATGCACGCAGCCAAACTATTGTTTAACTTACAACTACATGCAACTTATTCGGGACCAACAGTGCACTTTCAAATCCAACCACTTGAGGTTTATGTTTAATATGGATAATTCAACCTATTCACTTATATTCTTCATTATGAGTTACAACTTACTTTTTCTTAATATACGATCTCTGTTGACACATCAAGTACTCTTCACCCAGCTCCTTCAGGAAGAACAAATTGCCGCATTTGCACTAAATGAGACTTACCTTGCACCATATCTAACGTGTTATATACCAAAGTATCATCTACTTCGCCACGACGCTCCAACAGGCCCACGTCTCTACGGAGGCACAGCTATTGATATTCGGCACAATCTTCCTTTTCGTGCAGTTACGGTTCCACCTGCACTTCACCTTCCCGAACATAACATCACGACAGTCTATTTTCGAGGCCGCACAGTTACCCTTGTTACCATTTACTATCGTCCAGGACGAGCTATTAATTATGATTTCTTCCGCCACATTGATTCCAATTTCCGGCATTACATTATCATGGCCGATCTAAATTTTCATAGTCGCTCACAACGTGACAAGGACAACTTTTTAGATTTTGTTCGGAATGAAACAGGAGCTGAATTCCATACTTTACCGAAACCTACGCGTCCAATCAGTAACACTACTCCTGATGTAGTCATAACCTCATCTTCTCTCTCTCAGTCCATCCATATAACTGTGCTTGACTCCATAGGTAGCGACCATGTTCCCATCAAAGTCGAACTTCACTGTTCTCCTAGCACTCAGCCTAAGCCCTCTCCTCAGAAGGTCTACTGCTACCGTAGGGCAAATTGGGAGCAATATCGTTCCGACTTAGACGCTGCAGTAACTTCATTCACTATGCCTAGCACACAATACGAACTCGATAGGACAATAACTGATCTAACTACAGCCCTTCAGGACGCAGCACAACGTTCAATTCCAACAATTGAAGTTCAGTTACATAAACCTAAGCTACCTCCGCAATACTTACCATTTATTACAGCCTCACGCAGAGCTTTCCGTGAATATCTAACTACGGGCAACCTGGAAGCACTTGGTCTGCATCGCCAATACTTAAGGATAACTCATAACTATATCGTTGCGTTTAAGAAACGTCACTGGATCAAAACTTGCAACACACTTGCTAATGAAGCACATCCTACAAAATATTGGCGCAAATTTCATCAACTAACTGGTAGAGTTTCTCGTACGCCATACTCCATTGTTCATAACCATCAAGCAGTTCTTACGGATACGGACAAGGCCAATATATTTGCTTCCTATTTTCAAGGCATTTTTACACCACTACCTGGTTGGTATACACCCGACCGCCTACAGTCAGCTATCAACCGACGTACTGATGCAACATCTGCTTCCTTTCACCCATCTGCTGATCATACTTTAGAACCAAATAATCCTCTAACCATGGAAATTCACCCCGACACTATTAGTAATGCACTTACAGGCAAACGGAATACTGCACCAGGCTTTGACTCTGTTACATATGTTCTCGTCAGACAGGCGTCTCATTCTTTCCTCCTCTTTCTTAGCAGCATTTATAACTTTATTCTACGAACAGGATTTTTTCCGCTCGACTGGAAGTACTCCAAAGTTCTTCTTTTCCCTAAACCAAAGAAACCTCCATCAGAAGTCACATCGTACCGTCCTATTCACCTCACAAGTTGTCTCTGCAAAATCTTGGAACGAATCCTTGTTCGTCGCATGCACGACCATCTCAATTCACATAACCTTATTCCAATTCATCAAGCTGGATTTAGGCCACATTTTAGCACTCTCGATCAATTATTCCGTCTCACCACAGCAATTTATAATCAGTTTAATACAGGATATCCTTCTTGCCTTGTAACCTTTGATCTAGAAAAAGCTTTCGACAAGGTTTGGCACCCTGGTTTACTATACAAACTTCGTAACTACCTTCTACCAACCTCTTACATCCGATTCGTACATTCCTTCTTAATAGGACGAATAGCTTATATCTCGATCAATGGAACGTTATCTCATCCCATCTTCTTACAATCTGGGGTACCGCAAGGCTCATCTTTGTCTCCTTTATTATACTTATTGTACGTCGCGGACCTAGTCGTTCCTAATACTACCACAATATTTCAGTTTGCGGACGACACTGCATTTTTCACAACTGCCCGTACTGTACGATCTCTTAATAAAACCATGCAAGTAGCTATTGACGCATTCGTGCGTTGGTGTCATATATGGAGGTTGAACATTAACTCTTCCAAAACACAAGCCATAGTTTTCTTGCCACGTAGACGCCGCTCTCGAATACATCGAAATCCGAATCTACTTCGTCTTCAGGTTGATCTTACGCCTGTACCCGTGTCAACCACTATTACGTATCTCGGTGTCATTTTTGACACTCATCTTACATGGATTCCACATCTTACCAAACTCGTAGGCCAAGCACAAAACCGCCTTAATCTCCTGAAACGACTAGTTGGCACAACCTGGGGGCTTCGAGCACGTACCGTAATCAATACATATAAAACATTCATGCGAAGTACGTTAACATATGGACATACAGCTTGGATATCTGCACCGTTAAAATTCTACCAAAAACTTGCTATCCTCGAGCGTCATGCTATACGCCTAGCATATCGTATAAGACTACCACATCCAACAAGATTACTTTATGAGATGATCGACTTTCCGCCATTACTCAATCATCTTGAACAACTTCGTATACGTTATATCTGCAAACGATTTGCTCAGCACCATCCCCTGACGCTTGAAATCCTCCGCTACGACCGTGATAACGATGCACCGCCCAATTACGTTGATACTCCTCTTCAGCACTTCATGACACTTTATCATTTACAGTTAGATAACGATATGCTGGACCCCGAAATCTTTGCAATTTATCGCCCGCATGAAATTTCATCTCATATTTATCCATCATACGCACCGTAAGAACCTATTAACAAGGGCCTCCTCTGTGAATCATCAGTTCCTGAATCGCCCCAGGAACAGAAGATAACTTCATTCGTCTAAACTAACATAACCTAGTGATGTGACGTCTAGAGCACTTCATTTCATCTATTTCATCAACTCCATTTGCACCTTTATTATTATTATTATTATTATTATTATTATTATTATTATTATTATTATTATTATTATTATTATTATTTTTGAGTCCAATTTACCTTTTATTCCATGCTTTGTGTTAATGTAATACCTGACAATGCTAACATGTTCATTTGTAGCACTTAAAATATTCCTGTTCCTGTACCTGTTTTTCATTTTCTGAATAACTTCACTTAATCCATGCTTAATATAATGAATGAATGAATAAAGAAATAATAAATATGAAACCTCTTAGACCACCTATATTTCCTTCAAATCAATAAATAAAATTGAAGCACTTACCCGAAGAAAGGGCACAACCCTTTAACCGGGATGACGGACAAAACAAAAAAAAAAAAAAAAAGAATGTGAGCTGAAGTGACAGTAGTGCTGTGAAACAGAAGTGTACATTCAAAGTAAGCAAATTGTGCTGTAGAACAGACGACGTGGTGAGAATTGACTACACTTAGTGGTGTGGAACAGAAACGGAAAAGTGACTACAACTTGTGCTTTGGAAGACGGGAATACGTGTTTGTGGAGCAAGTGTATGTACGTATCAATAGACAGTGGTGTTTAGGACAGAAGTGAAACATGTACACGAATGCAGAATTAGCAGATATGCATTTCACATATGGATTGGCGGATGGAAATGCACTAGAAGCACGGCGTCTGTACCAGGAGAGATACCCCGGACGTCACGTTCCAGACAGAAAAACATTTGAATCCCTCCATCGCCGCCTGCGTGAGTATGGAAGTTTTGCGCCCCATGCTGGTGGAAACAGTGGCAGACCAACAGCTATGACCCCCGAGGTAGAAGAGCAGATAGTGGATGCTTTTTGACACAATCCGGAGGACAGCATATGAGTAGGTATGAGTGTATGTACCTCACGCACAGATATGGCATGTTTGTCGGCGAGCGATCCTGTATCCGTATCACCTTCAGCGAGTGCAGGCTTTATCGCCAGCCGATCATCAGCCGAGAGTGCGCTTTTGCCAATGGTACCGCGAGCAGAGTGCCGTCAATCCAAACTTCGCATCTGCAATAGTGTTTACAGATGAGGCGCAGTTCACACCTGACGGCATCTTTAATTTCCATAATGCACATGTCTGGTCGCCAGATAATCGTCATGCGATCAGTCAAAGAAGACATCAACAAAAGTTTGCTCTAAATGTGTGGTGTGGTTTTGTCGGCGACACTTTCCTAGGTCCATACATACTCCCACCGAGACTGACCGGAAACAACTATCGAGACTTCTTGGAAAACCACATTCCAAATGTACTGGATACTGTACCCCTGGCTCTGCGTCCAATGTTACATTTTATGCATGACGGTGCGCCCGCACATTTCGTTGTTACAGCCTGGCAGTATCTAAATGCCATATTCCCTGGCAGATGGATAGGGCGTGGAGAACCAGTTGCTTGGCCTCCACGCTCACCAGATCTAAATCCATTGGACTATTACCTGTGGGGATATTTAAAGTCGTTGGTCTACGCATCTGCTGTGGATACTGAGGAGACGCTTCGTATTCGTATTGAAGCAGCTTGCCAGCGACTACGGAACACCCTTGGTACTTGGACACGCGTTCGTTCTTCCATGCGGCGACGGGCTGCAGCTTGCATTCGGGCAGAAGGAGGACATTTTCAGCACCTACTGTAAGGTGCTACACTATCGATTTTGTGGCGCTGGTGATGCACACAATTTACTGTTTGTGGTTGTAACTCTTGTTTGATGATGGTTCTTTTGACTTTATGACTATACCTGTGTCGTTTTTCTTTTCTCACTGTCATTTGTATTAGTGTTGCACTTTCCAATACGGACGTTAAAAGTACCACTTATTATGCATTATTTGCGAGTTTTTTTCTGATTTTTGTACCATTCAACGCGCAATCGGCTTAATTAATTTCGTTCGAACCTGTGTTGCATATTCTTTCACACACGACACTCTGGTAATACGTCGGGAAACAGTTCCGGACAGAAGGTGACTATTTCACACCGTCAGGTGGTGTCAGTGGCTATAGCTCCGTAACGATGCATTTCCGGACATATGTTCATATGAACGTTTTTACTTGTCTACCCGTAAGGAATCTGCCCCTGAATTTTTGCCGTGTCTTTTTGAAACACCCTATATATATATATATATATATATATATATATATATATATATATATATATATATATATATATATATATATCGGTATATGCTTATGTGTGTGTGTATGTATATGTCGATATGTATGTATACCTATGTTATCTACTTTACCTCCTTTCCCTGTCGTCGGATGCAACGAGTACTGGGATAGTTCCTTATTTGATTGTTGGTGCTATAATAAATAAATATGGTGGTCTTTATTGATGCCGGATAAGATTGTGCAATTGACACAGCAAATTTGTGATCGTATCGATTATGTTAATGTCATACAGGCTAGAGTAGAAGCAGAGAATTTAGCAAGGCGAAATGCAATGTGGCAAGACATTGTGCAAACCTTTATCCCAGAATTCCTTCAATTTGATTTTCCGTTTCCTAATTGAATTACGTCGGATGTTTATCAAATTGAACTAGCACCTTTGTATATACAAGATTCTTTAGACCATGAAAGTAAGTCATATCTTTCAATTTGATAGAAATAGGTTTGATCCAGGATTGTTACATTTCAGAGTCTTTAAGATTTAAACGGTACTCGATATCAACTTTGGATACGCTTTGTAGTAAATAATGAAGAATTGCCCGCCATGAAAGTAGAATGTGATCCGATATTAGGGTATTATTGTACTTGTAAGTCCAGTGCTAGGGCATTAGGCTGTTGTGCACATGTAGCCAGTGTCATATGGTTTTTAGGATGGGCTCGGCATCAACAACAAATCAAATACTTTAGTCAAGCTCTACTAGAATACATAAAATATGCTGGTAATCGTAATATGAACTGCGATGGAAATGAAGGGGAAATACTGGAGGTTGAAGTTCAAGAATGGTAAAATGTGAGATACAGAACAAATCTTTATTGGAGAAAAAGACACTGCAAATGACTGACTGGAAAACTAAATGGACAATAATAATGGTAACTTCGATTAACACCATCCTCGAATTCGAAATCAGCTACCGGTACCCTAAAAAATATCTATGATTTTTTTCAAATTTTTTCTAGTTTTTTTCAAGTTTGACCGTGAAATGACCCAGCAATGACCACGAAATTATCTTGTCTGGTCAAGAGAATGACATAATCGGATCCAGCGACTCAACAAACATTCACGTACTTTTTGTTCAGATTTCTGCAACGTTCCCTCTCGATTGGACTTTCAAATGACCTTGAACCTGACCTAATGGAGGTTAACCGACCTCGGATTCCGAATCAGTGACCCCAAAAACCTAGTAGTGGAACTCGTTCATACTTCATAGATAAACTGTAGATCTAATTATTATTTTCAGTTTACGAAGGAGCGAATTCTTTTAAGTGACGATAATAATCAACGGATATGTAAAAAAACGCGGGGTTTTAGGGCTTCGTGCTCATTCCATCAGGGGACCAAAATACACAACATATTGCAATACCAGCCAATTTAACGGAAACAGGATTTCCATAAGCTTTGAGCGACTAATTATTAAATTAGATAATAATACTATGTATTAAAATTAGACCTAATTTGACTTGATTATAGTAACAAACAGCCAACAGATGAATTTTCACTTTCGTGTTACAGTCACAGTAATTAGTTAGCTATGGTATTCGGTGCCAAAATGTAATTACATAAGATCGAAGAAAACTTGAAATGTCATTGCTAGCTGGAAACATGATCCACATAGATGGCGTACACGATGAGGAATGTCCTGCTGATAGCTAGGAGCTATCATGGCACTCTCCACACGCATTACCAGGCCCAAGGTTTCCTAAATTATAATGGAGTCACCACTTTCCTGTCGTCTTCCTATTGTGTACGACTCAAGCAACTTTTCCCCTGGAGGATGACGGACTCTGACCCGGCCATCGATATGATAAAGGCAGTATTGTGGTTTATCGCATCATGCAACGTTGTGTTATTGCTCGGCGGTCCAATGACGATGGGCGCGTGCCTATTTTAGCCGTATTGCGATGTCGTTTGGTTAACATTAGTATGTATGGGACATCGGCTACGGATGTTTACTCTACATATTTAACATTGAATAGCGCGCTTATACACACTCATCCATTGAAAACTGTTAAAGTATGTTGTTAATTGTGCCCCATTCTGTTGTATTAATAACAATATTCACAATGTTCGACATTTTTGATGAGGGAGGTTTCTTGTGGTTTGGTGCTGATTTCATCATACTGTTTTCAACGTTGGAAGACACTAACCACAGCACCTCACAGATCCCCGAAAAGTCACGCTATTTCCGAGTTACTCATTCTCACGTATTCTATCATAATACATCAGGCACTCTTTAATCCGGCATTCTATGGTTCGATTCATTCTGTAATCAAACCGTTAGAGTATTTTGGGGTTGGATTTCACCAAAAGCTACAACTGTGCTGAAGTCATAAAATAATGTTTAATGTTTAATTATTAACTATATTTTGAAGAAGAGATTCGAATTACGGATTAATCGTAAAATCAGCGACTTTAAAACAGTAAGGATCATGGGTATTTTTTCTTTCCATAGAGCAGCTTATTACAACTTGTTTTATATATCATAGTAATGTATTATTTTTTACTTTTGTACTAACCTTTTTATTAATACAAGAATATTCAATTAAATAAATATTCAATATGTTTAAATTTAATTTGAATTTAATTTTGTACTCTATTGAATTACACAAAAGAATATTATAAAATCTGCAGTCGCTATAGTAATATAGTAAAATATTTGTATCATCTGAGTAGATTCACAATGTGCGTAAACACATAAAATTTATGTTTTAATCGTTCACATCTTTTCTAATCTACAGTGATTTATTATTGGCTTTCCCGTTACAACTATATTGACGTTCGATAATTCCGCAAAATCGCTAATCTAGCACGGTTGTGATCCCGAAAGTGCCGCAAAAAAGGACACCTACTGTATATCGCTGGCCTTCTCTATTCTACACAAGCATCGTACTGGCTAATCGAGTGAAATTTCTGTCGCTGCATCCCGACCGGTTCTGTTGTAAACAGTGTTTTTACGTCAGGATAACGACTTCGTTCAAAAAGCAGTACGTGGTCATAATGCTTTGGCTCATGAATGTATGTTGTAATGTCGCATGCGGTATGATTCTACTGTGTATCTTCTGCAATACAGTTGGGCTTATTTGAAATCGAGAACCAATGCTAAGAATTTACCATCCTCTTCACTAAAAGTTTGAACAGCTGCTCATGAAAAATTGCCTACCTATTATCTACATAGATTATGACATATTCCAGTTACACACTTCCGTTAATTACTTCCAACGTAAAATCATCCAAATATTCTGGGGTCTGTCAGACCCTCTCTATGTAATTTATGTAACAACAACAAGTGAGTTTTGTTTCCCATTGTTAAATTATAGTAGACTTATATGAATTCAATACCGAAACAGGAAGAAATAGATTCATAACTTACCGTGGACCTGCAGTTTACGTTGGATTCGAACCACGTGAGCTCCCACCGGGAATCGAACCCGGGTTTCTCACGCAAAAGATACGTACACAATCGCTAAACCACGAAGAAGCTAATTTTATTTATTTAGTCAGAAGAGCATGTTTGAAACATTAATTCCTTTATAAGTATTGAATTTGAACAATACACTGATATACGCTATGCAATAATTCTAGCTTTTTCCTGCAATATTGATACACTGGCCTTTTACAGTTTCATGAAAGAAAAGAAAGCATGGTCAATAACATACTAGATACTTTAAAATACATACATTGCTCGTTGTTACGTCTCTATTCATTTACCTAATATAAAGAACAAACTCAGACGCGCACAGTAGCTACTGTGTATAGTTATTCGTATATCGTTTTGACAAGTTGAATTTTCCAACACGTAGGATCAACACAATAAAGATATGTAAATCTGAAATTACAACAAAGAGAATGGAAACCCTATGTGAATATTTTGACAGTTTGCGGTGTATAATGACCTTTGATTTAAAGAGGGGTTCACAACCGTCCGTGTCAAAGGGTTTACGGTTACATGCTGTTTATTTAATTCCATGTACACCAACTAAGTTTCACTTTTCCATCAAATAGTATTCATTAGCAATTGAAAAATATAGCCATAATTACGCTGAAACAATGAGTTCCACTCTTCTGAATGTCACTCGGGGATGAAAGCACGCTAACAGTTTCTGACTTTTCCATATTACTTCACACCAACAACAAAAACAAGGTAAAAAGCGAAGAACGTACCAACACCATTTCCGTTGTAATTTTTAGGGGCAGGGATAGTGTTGAAAGTTAAATTAAGCATCACTTACCTATTGAAATCATAAATGAACATTACGGAAGGAAAACATTTTTCAGAACTTTTAAGACAAAGTTAAAAAAAAAAAGAAAAAAAAGAAAAGAAAAAGAGAAAAAAGAGAAATCACCGCTGTTACACTGAGTGCGAAGTCAATTTATCATCCGTAGATTTGTTGTTACATAAAATATAATGCATTTCTAGTTAGGTTGGGAGTACATACTACGTCGATTAAACTTGCAGAATGATTATGAACTGTCTATTGCAACCTTATGAAAAGGTTGGTATTGAAATATATATTTGTTTGAATTTTAAATAAATTTACATTTAATTATTGTCAATAATGTAGTATATAGAAATGTCGGAATATAAGAAATAAATAATTATACTTACACGAGGATGGCAAAATATAATATGTTTGAATAGCCTCTTGAGTCCTAGCGCTAAGCGGTCCATATTTTCTATTTGTAACTATTGCTTGAAATATGATGACTGTTGATGCCATCTAATGAACAAAGTTAGTAATAAACACAGGTGTGAGGTACACAAACGTTACAAAGCAGTTTCTATTGCGACGCCTCACAAGGGAGGATCACGCAGTGGCTCCGCTGAGATTCGAACGAGACAATTATGTTTGCATTTGATGTTATAACTAGGGCTCGGAAATTGAAGACCTAAAAATTGCCTAAAAAGGACTTATAAAAAGACCTAAAATATCTTAAAATAGGACCTAAAAACTGGAAAAAGAAGACGTAAAAATAAGACCCAATTTATTTAGAATTACATATTTAATGAATATAATGCTCAAGAAATACAAGCTTCTGGTAGGTTTACGGTCTGTCCTTCCACAAACTGAATTACAAACTTAAAAAAAGAACACTTCCCCCTCTCACTTCCCTTGCTGGAGGACATTATTACGACTCGTGATTGTTGCAAATCTGGTCTTATTAGTCCAGTCGTTGAATAATGTTTTGTCTCTTGAATTTTCTCTACTAAAGAAAAGATGTTTAAGAAGTGGTGGTGATTCGAGTTAATGCTCAGTAAATTTATTGTTGAAAGATGAAGTGCCAAAAAAGAGGTTAAGACCTATGAAAATCTATTAAAAAGACCTATAAAAAAAACGCCAAAAAAGGCAGAAAAGGACAAATAAAATCCACCATTTTATGGCCTACAATGACCCAAAATGAACATACTGTATATTATGTTAAGCTTCGTCTTCGGGCACTCGTAAAAAAAAAGAAGAAGAAAAAAAAAGATTTTTCCTCAACACTTCCGCGCCCTCGTTATAACTAGACGAATCCCAAAGTTATATGTGACACCGGGCGGAGTATCGTGTTACAACATATTTTGTAATGTAAAAGCTACCCCCTCCCCCCAAAAAAAAACCTAGCAGAATAGTTTGAACCGAGTTATTTGTTCGGAAACGGTTGGGTAAATGGAAAGAAGCTCGGCCAACACGTATCCCATCATTTCCAAGGATACAATTTGGCAGATTAAAATGTTTGCTCTAATGTCCCCCGTAGGGTCCCAGACGGGGCCCAACTCAAACTTTTCAAATGACAAGCGGGGTTAAGTAGCACATCCTTTGAAAGCTGTTGTAAAATGAAAGAAAATCTAGTAAGTCTCGACTCTCTATGACAATCCTGTGTAAAATGGCAGCGGGTCGAAATCTAAACAAAAACTTAATTGAAAAGTCCATGGTCATTCCTATAAACTGGAAACGGTCAGACAAATGTGAAAACAGGAAAGGAAGTGTGGTATTATTTTCAAAGTACAACAATTTAAGTTGAAACGTCTTGTCCCAGGGCCCCCACTGAGTCCCAGGTGGGTTCTAACTAAAAAGTTTCAAATGACAAAAGGGATTAAGTAGAACACTGTTTGAAAGATCTTGTTAAATGTAAGTAGATGGAGCAATTTTCGATTTTCTACGACAACTCTGTGCAAAATGGCGTCGGGTCAAAATCTAAACAAAAACAATTGAAAAGTACATGGCCACACCTATAAATCGGAAACGGTGAGATAAATGTGGAAATAGAAAAGGAAGTTGCATTATTTACAAAGTAAAACAATTTAAGTTAAAGCGTCTTATCCCAGGGTCCCCACAGAGTCCTAGGTGGGGTCCAACTAAAAAGTTTTAAACGACAAGAGGGGTTAAGTAGCACATCGTTTGAAAGCTCTTGTTAAATGTAAGTAGATAGAGTAAGTCTCGACTTTCTACAACCCTGTGCAAAATTGCGGCGGGTCAAAATGGAAACAAAAGCTTAATTGAAAATCTTTGGCCACCTTGAATCCAAAGTGATCGCTTAAAACCTATGTCATTAATTACAGTACAAATCTAAAACTCTATTTTCCTCTATGATGTATTTGGAAACAATATGAAGACTAAAGAACAATTGAATTTCTGCTCACTTCAATTATTATTTCATTCGGTAACAACACATGTATGTTCGTTACGGTTCTCTCGATATCATTTACGTGAATATAACGATTATGCGACGAACACATAGCTCTGGCCTTCTATTCAAAAACAAAAATTGAATACATTCGGGTATTTTTCTAAGTTTGTCATACGTAGTTCATACATAAGGGACTTGCTGCACCAGTCAGGTTTGGGGCTCTATTGTAACGTATTTGGGGTGGTTACATTTGTATGCCATTCGTTGGTTTGATAGCAATATTTCAATCAATACCAAATATTTGAAAACATTCATTTACAACATTAGTGAGCAGTACCAAATTACGTGTACGTCATTTCAGTACATGAGCTGCGTCAAACTTTGTTGGTTTGGTCACAATATTGCGAGAAATAACACTGTATACAAACTCATTTTTCACGCTGGCAGTCACATTGGATTACAAATGATATACTCTTTGATATTTTGTGGATATCTACTATTAACCATAAATGTAAATACCACATTAGGCTTCTCCAACAACAATAGTTTGAGCTGGACATGCGTTCGATACATAGTGCGACATTTTGAACTCAAGTTGTCGCGTTTTTGAACATTTCACATATTTTCGTCAACTACTAATCAACATTAATGACAAATTTGGTTTTCCTAGCTTCAACAGTTTGGTATGCCTATCCTTTCGATATAGGTTTTAGGCGGCCATTTTGGATAGATTCATATATTTTCAATTAAGCTTTTGTTTACATATTGACCCGCCACAATTTTGCACAGGGTTATCGTAGAAAGTTGAGACGTACTCCCTGTTACTTAACCCCTCTTGCCATTTGAAACATTTTAGTTGGACCCCACCTGGGATTCTGTGGTGGTCCTGGGACAAGACGTTTTAACTTAAATTGTTGTACTTTGTAAACAATGCAACTTCCTTTCCTATTTCCACATCTGTCTCACCGTTTCCGATTTATAGGGGTGACCATGGACTTTTAAATTGTTTTTGTTTAGATTTTGACTCGCCACCATTTTACACAGGATTGTCGTAGAGAGTCGAAACTTGCTCCATTTTCTTTCATTTTACAATAGCTTTCAAACGATGTTCCATTTAACCCCACTTGTCGTTTGAAAAATTTGAGTTGGACCCCGTGTGGGACCCTGGGGCAAAGTTTTTTTTTTTTTTTTTTACCCAAAAAGTGTGTCCTTGAAAATGATGGGAAACGTTTGGCCGAGTTTTCCATTTACCCAACCGTTTCCGAACAAATGACTCGGTTCAAAATATTCTGTCAGTTAAATTTTTGAAGCTTTTACATTACAAAATATGTTGTAACTCACGATATTATGCCCAGTGGCACGTGTAACTTTGGGATTCATCTAGTTATAATATATCAAATGCAAACACAATTGTCTCATTGGGGTCTCAGCAGAGCCACTGCATGACCCTTCCTTATCAGAATAGCAGCAAAAAAATAAAATAAATAAATAAAATACAAAAATAAAAAAAAATAAAAACCAGAGGGACACATGTGCCTATATGTGTGTACCTATGGACTGAAGAGGATAGGCAAGCAAATTACACCCATATGAGGTAACTTTAATCGTTGTGGATATCGAACAATGAATGATCACGATGCTTCGAGCGATTCCACAAGAAGTGTTTGCTGACAGTTTCCAACAACTTTACAATTGATGTCAGAAATATATTGTAGCTAATTGTGATTAATTTGAAGTACAGTAAAGGTATTTTGTTTGTAACTTTTGTTTCATTTATTTTCTGAAACCACTCATCGAACTTTTCAGACGCATCTTATATACAACTCTCTGAAGTTGAATGAATGTTTCTTCCGTCAACTTGTAATTAAATTTAAATTTTTATCGGCGCGACTTACCTGAAGAGCACCCACTGCTCCTAACTGTAACAACATTTACAATAATTTCGATCCTAATTGATTCATGATTCAACCAGTTTTAAGTAAGTTATTATGATGTAAAATTAAATGTTTTTGCATGAAAAATACGTTCATGCATTGCAAGAGCTGCAACTTCGTATCATTCACCGTAAACTCAATTTCTGATTGTAAACAAAAACTAGTTGGAAGCAGAAAATAACTTCATACAACATTTAAAGCAGGTTTCAGTCAGCATTAAAAGAAATGTCAAGCGATTTAAGTGACGAGTTTGTCAACACGTTATTTATATGCTCAAACCCTATAATAAGTCACGACCTTTTTTTTTAAAAAAAATAAAAATAATAATGGTTTTGAAGATTAGTACTGTCTCACTAAATCCCCTCTTATATAAGGCATTTAAACTTCAATTAATTAATTAATCCATCAATGAACAGAAAATAATGACAACTGTGAGTCATTGGTTAAAAGAAAAGAGTAGTAATATCGAGTATACGTAAGTTAGAATTTGCTAATATTTTTAACATTCAATGTTGTAAATACTCGGTTTCTAAAATTAAAATCTCGTCGATGGATTTTTAAATGAGTGCAAACAGTTCCTCATAGTCTACTATGAAGGAAACCAAGAAAGATCTGTCGCTTTTTCACCCACCATCTTCGAACATCGATATGTCACCTAAGATGTACCTGCAAGATCAAAATATGTCCCTATAAGCATCGACGATCCTCTCTAGCGTTCTGGAAGGCATATATTCCATTGCAGTTGAACTTGGTTTGCCGTGAAGTAAAGAAATTATCAAGTGTATTTTGCACCTCTACTAGGGATTTGAACAGGCGTCCCCTAAGATGATTGTCCAAGGAATGGAACAAGTGATAATCGAACGATGCAATATCCGCGGAGTATGGCGGATGCAATAGTTTCCAATTCAAGGACTAGAATAGTGTCCCGAGTCATCCCAGCCACGGGGCTTGGCGTTGACCTGTAACAGGATTCAAATTCAGAAGTGCTAACTTCAGAGTTTTGATTTTTCTTGAACACGGCTCAACTGCTGACAGTACACGGTTGTATTGATGCTTTGACCAGCTGGTAGCACCTCCCGATGCACGATGCCGCGAGCAGTCCACTAAACACACAGGAGGACCTTCTTCTGGTGCAATGGTGGTTTCAGATGTTTTGGAACCGCTTCATGCGACATTAACCAATGATGATGGCGCCGTAGAGCTTCGTACAGGATCCACTTCTCATCACATGTCAACATCCTGTCCAAAAGTGGGTCCTTCCTCAGACGAGGTGTCTGCTCGCGTTGTCTTCTGTTCCGAAGTCAATCATGTGCGACCCATCGACCCAACTTGTAGTGCTTCCCAAGTTGATGGAGATGCTGCCGAACGGTTTCTTCATTCACACTGAATTGTAGTCTCAGTTCATTACATGTCTGGCCACAGTTCGTCTCAATTGCTACCTGAAGACCTTCGTTTTGTACATGTATTGGTCTCCCGGCACTTGATGCCTCTTCGAGTCTTTCATCGCCGATTTTGAACTTGTTTAACCACCGCTGCACTGTCCGCGTAATCACTACATCTTCAAAAGGGCTTAGCATATCTTCCGACCCGCTACAGCGACGTTTGACCCCAGTTTGAACTCGTACTGCGTACACGCCCTTATGACGCTCTGTGGAGGTCTCATGTTCACTCTGTCTTTACGTAAGTTCACGGTGTAACCGAACTGCCACAACAATATAATATGTTTGATATACCTACATCAACAACTGACCTACGCCTTATCTTCATTCGCATTCAACTCACGGTGTGAGGGCTAATTGAAGAGAGACCTTCACAAAAGCAACATAATTTTCTTGGTTTCCCTTATACAATCAGGTGGAGGACTTCAGGGTTGCGAGTAGTAAAAAATCTTCCAATGGGTTCAGCTCCCATTGTTTACTAAACTTCTTCCTCCATGAATTTATTGTAGGGGGCCAACACGTTGGTGAACCATTTAAGATGCCATGTATTAGGATAATGATGGTGCGTTTCCACTCATGTACGAACTAGTGAAGGATGTTGACAGAGAACCTTCTATAGTTGTTGTCTCTACATTTTTAGACATGGATCCTAGTTTAAATGGGTATGTAAATAATTTACATAAGTTGTATTCTACTGTATTTTCTAATAGAGTTGGTGAAGTTCCAAATTACAAATACAGTACAGAATTGAAAGATTATTTTCCAATTAAACACATGGCATATTCAATGTCGCGATATGCACAACGTGAATTGGACACTATTTCGGATTCACTCCTAGAACAGAACATCATACGGCCTAGTTCTAGTGAGTTTTCATTCTCTTGTTTCTAAGTAGGCAATAGGGACGGTTCCCATTGTCTTGTAGTGAATTATACAAGAGAAATATAAAACATTTATTGATTTTGTTACGGATTGGACATTTATAGCCTTTAAAACATTTATTTAAATCATGAAATGGTAGAAAGTATCCGTACTTATTTCATTCTCATAGTAGGGGACAAAAGATGCAGAATGTGTCCCGGAAAACACACTTTTTTTTTTATAGTGAAAGATAATACGGCTTATAATGTCTGCCGCGAAGAAGACTATTGTGTTTTGAGCGACGGTAATATTTCTTTGAAGCACCGCATTGATGCCACATAAGACGACGTAGAGCCCGCTAATCGCCATTCCAGTGAAAGAGTTTTTTAAAAATTGATGTAATAACGAATGAACGCTGTCCAGGTTCTGCGGTAGGAAAACTATTATTAAAGAATGGATATCTCGAGAAATAAAATACAATCCTATTTCAACATATAAACATGTATACATATAAAAACAGAATAACGAGAAATGATTTTGAATTTAGAATTTTCAGCTGAGAAAGAACAGCCTTATTATTTCATAACATAATAGGAAAATGAAATAATATGTGTTCTAAGAATTATTAATAGTGTCTTTCTATTTCCGGTTTTCGCAGTCTGCCACTATGTTCGGGATTCCTTGAAAGTACAAACCGCGTCTTCAGTTATTCCAAATAAGTATAAAACCATTCCTCCTTTAGCTCTGTTAGCTAGCTTTAGATATAATTGTAGGTACAGGGTAGATGTAGGCGAGTTAACTCTAATAATATATAATAAATTTGGAAAGAGATTTGTTTGATAACCTGGTGGGATTTTCAAACTTAGAAATAGATTATTACAATATGTAATAACAATCTTTTAGATTACCAGAAAAGCAGTATAACTTTAGTAATTTTTTGTTCTTTCTATAGGTTTCTTGAATTTGTATAATTTCTGTGATTTCCGTTTTATTATTCAATTTCGATACACTAAATAAATTTGCAGAAAATAAAAAAATAAGCTTCAACTTGTAATGATGTTACAAGTGGATCATTGCAACTTCACATTTTAGCCTTGCATACAGTTATTGTTTATTTTGTTGCTTCTTGCTTTATGTGTTTGTATATTTTATTACTCTTTTCTGTTACGTTTCGTGTTGGTTTGCTATATGTTCGTTTCTCTTTTGCTTTTCCCTTCCATAATGAAGTAAGCACACAAGTTCTAAATCTGCACCGCAGAGTTAAATACTAAGAGTTAAATGCGAGAGGAGAATTATTCTGCGACTTCAGACAGGAAGAAAAGGAAGTAAGATATATAAAAAAAATACATCAAATAAAATGTCATGTTGAAGCATAAAATTAACTATTGAAATCTGTTTTGGAAACCATAATTATACACTTTCTAGAAACAATCACAACTTATATTTGTGGAGGAAGGTTTATTAGGTAATCCATGTAAATACATTCCATATGATATTGTTGGATATGTGGCTATGAAGTCCAACAGCAAAATGAAATATTAAACAAGTTTAGCTCGGTTCTATTCCTTCTGGCAACGAAACTCTGATATATGCACATACGGGATAAATAAGTACTATAGCAATTATCTACAAAATTCTTGCAAACTAAAGTTGATTTCATGAGTTCGCGTAATTACATCTAAATGTTTGTTTCTACTTATAGAAGAATTATGTAGCTATCATGGTAGACAGAACATGGTATTGCAAGGACAGAAGAGTTTATTACATTCCCATTAATCTAAAGTATAAAGATAATCGTAATTTTGTAATTATAAGGAATACTGATATACAACCTTCGATATCCCCAATGCGTCAAATCAGGTTTCATATGGTTACATAGGCGGTAATAATAGATATGTAATCGAGATTGCATATATAAAATTAAACAATATAATGTAGATTAATTGTACATAAAAGAGAAATAAGTAATTTACAAAAATAATTGATAATATTTAAGTAAAGAAGTATTAAAATAAAGAACAACTGCATTGAAATGTTGGACATAACAAACTACTTTGCCCCAACTCTTTAGTTTCCATTACGTACAAAATCACACAATGAACGTTATAAAAATCATATTTAATCATTTCTATGAATAGTTACAATTATGAAAGTATTTTCAGCCTAATAAAGCACTCAGCCATGACAATCGAACACAATGTGGACCATAAGATATCATCACCTTTTTAGCTATCAGTTGACTACAGCAGTGATTTCCATCCAGTGTGCCGCGACATTTTGGAATTTAATAAATTAGTTAAAAACAATTTTGAGACATATTGTACTAGTCAATGGCTCTAGCGCTAGCAACGAAGGTCTATTACATAGGGTCACTATGTAGTTACTAGATAAAAGAGCGTGAGCAGATTCGGAGTATTAAAAGACAGGACACTTGGCAAATTGGGATAATTTGCCAATCCACCTAGGCATAGTAATTATGTTGTTCGACAGGGAGGAAGAATTTTCTAGTTTTTGCAAATAACAAGATTTCTATTTGTTTGACGTTCTTCCAATGTTAATTTTTTAATTACCTTTCAACATTCAACAGAAGCCAGTAGACTCAGGCGTGTAGCCACGGTGGCCTCCATCGAGGCCAGGCCCCCCAAATGATTTCCTGGACCCCCCAAACGACCAACATTTAAAATATCGTAAGATTAACTTGCTTCAGTCATTTAAAAATAACAAAATTTATATATATATATATATATTAATAATTTACGGTAAATTATTTACCGATCCTTACCGATCGAAAAATAGTATGGTAGCTCTTCCATGTAAGGAATGACCAAATGCACAGTTTGGTACCACATCAGCTACAATCGATTAATCTAGTGTTCCTATGCGGGTCATGTCTAATTTGGTGTAAAACGACGCTTTTATTCAGGGGATACGGACAATATCTCGCGGCCGAAACATCGCCTCCCAAAATCTCGGGCGCCAAAACCTCGCCGTTCAATACCTCGCGGGACAAAATCTTGCCAGGCCAAAACCTCGAGTGGACAAAACTTCGCCGCCCAAAACCTCGCGGGACAAAATCTCGCCGGGCATAACCTCGCGTGGCCAAAACCTCGCCGCTCAAAACTTCGTGAGCCAAAATCTCGCCTGGTCAAAACCTAGCCGTCCAATATCTCGCGGACCAAAATCTCGCTTGGCCAAAAACTTGTGGAATGAAACCTTTCCTTGAAATTTACCCAATGAGTTTCTTAATATTCAATTACATACTACTACTACTACTACTACTACTACTACTACTACTACTACTACTACTACTAATAATAATAATAATAATAATAATAATAATATAAAGAAGATACAAAACATCGTATGTGGGGTTTTTCTTGGGGTATTACCGTTTTTTTCACTTTCTTCATTCTATTATTTCCTTCATTCTGCTCATCTACGTCTCTTCTAACCTACAGAACATAATAGTGGGACGCAAAAACTCAGATATTATTTCATACTTTAACAAATATTATTCGATTTTATTAGAATTTCCTAAGATCATCGTCAAAGTGAAATAAAAAAATCAATCCCAGGCTCAAACCCCATCTATATTGAAAATGGGATCGAGACAGTTCGGGTGGTTCAAGAGGTATGATGTCACAAACATAGTAATTTTCATTTTTATATATACAGATTTTCAAAGCACGCGTTAGAATATTTTCTTGTCATTATTTTAATGCAATTATGTGTTATTACAAAATATATACATATAGCAATATATAGAGCATTCTACATCGAAGAAATCGTCGTGACGAGGTTTTATACTGTCGACATTTCTTCCCAGGCAAGATTACGTCCCGCGTAGTTTAGACCAGGCGAGATTCTGTGTCCGGAGATCAGGACCGCGAGGTTTTGGCAGGCGAGATTTTGGGTATGGCGAGATTTTGGACCGCGAGGTTTAGGACAGGCGAGGGTTTGGCCCGGCGAGATTTTGGATCGCGAGGGTTTGGGCGACGAGGTTTTGAACAGGCGAGGTTTTGACCTGGCGAGGTTTTGATCTGGCGAGATTTTGTCAAGCGAGGTTTTGGGCGGCGAGGTTTTTGTGTGCGAGGTTGTCGCCGCGAGGTTTTGTACCCAAACCTTTATTCAGTTTTTCAGGTTGAATTTCATTCGCTTTTCTTGTTACTTTGTGTAAAACAGGACGTGAGATATAGCTGTTAATAAAATAATTATGGAATATTTTAATTACGAGTAATAAATAAATATTTTTGTCAGGAAATCTTAAAGAAATTAAGTTAAATGTCAAAGAAAATCAGTCTTATATAGATAGGTTCTGTGTACAAGGGCTAAATTGAAATAGTTACGCACAAAGGTATAAGGTTTGGTCCAGGGCAATAGTTCTTTGTTAAGCATAATAAGAACTAGCTAGTACATAATATTTATAGAGAAAAAGCAAAAAAAAGCTATTAAAAAGCAGTATTTTTAGTTTGGCGGACGGAAACCAAACTTTTCTAGTTTTTTCAGGCCTCAATATCACTAGCTGTAACAAATTTTTGGGCTTTGTATATTGTAGTTGGCCTCCTGAAAAATGACGGGGCCATCCTAAATAAACTTGTTGGCTACACCCCTGATTAGACTTATCAATTCTTACTTGAATGTCACATTTTTTAATGACTGAATTTCTTGTAGAAGGATCGGTCTTCCTTCAAAGAACTGTAGAAGTAGACACACAAAAAATGTGTTTAAAACGGAACTTTGTGATTATACAAAAAAGTATGTATGTAACAAACAGTCAAACATGGGACCCTTATTATTGTTTTAAGGGATATTTTGAGTCCCGTTTTCATTTTTCTCGAAACGCAGGTCGACATTTTGAAAAAGGGAACAATCCCGTTACAAACGGACATCTGGTCCCATAACATAGTTACTTCTTTAAAGAAACATAGGTTAACATTACTATAATTAGTTTGAGTAACACTAGTTGATTCACTGAAACTATTCGTTATGGCGTGGTTCGTGACAATACGTGGTTCGAGAATACAGCAAGTTCTTGAATATTTTTTTTTGCAAGAAATGATTTTATAAAGGATTTAACCTTGCTACATTTGTAATTAGAAAGTTATCAAAGGATGGACGTATGTTCAAACTTCTTAAGTGGTGGTTGCGCGACTATAAACAAACAAGATATGATAGAGTTTCTGTGCTTCGTTTTCTGAACATTGTACCTCTATCTGATAAATAATCTGTAATTTCAGTAAAATGTTTGAACATGCCGGGGCTGGAATGGATCTTCGTACACGCCTATCCTAACCTATATCAGAGTGCGGAATCGTAACAGTCGATTTGGAGAGGGAGGACATACAGGTAAAAAAAAAAAAAAAAAAAAAAAAAAAAAAAAAAAAAGCTTTTAGCACTGGAATGTTTCGACATGGAGAATTCAGATATTTGATCATTCATAATATGCTATATAAGAATATAAAAACTAAGCTATATAAGAATAGAGGTACCGTTAACCAATAGTTTACCCAGTTAGTCATGCCTACAGGTCAAATATATGTCAATTAATGATATATATTATAATGAGAAAAACCTGTTCCCCGGACAGCGGTATATTGTACAAACATACGGAATCCTCTTGCTTACTACAGAAATCAATACGTAGCATACTTTATCCGTATGCTACATAGGCACTGCCCTTAGATGTTACATCATGCCGTTGCATGATGTCTGATATCTAGCAGTCTTCCTTATATTCCACACATATATGCATGTTGCCTTCGTCAGCTATATGTTATATACGTCCATTTGTATGTGAGATTCTAACTGACAAATTGTTTCATACGGAAAGTACGTACAGTACGTACAGCTGGAACACTTATACAGATAATATAAAATATGTGTTTTCAGTTATACGTTTGCTGGACGTTAAATCCAAAAACTACAGAATTTACAAACTTAACATACGATTTTACGCACGCCGTATATAATGTTTTTTCTCAGTATATATATATATATATATATAGAGTGTTTCAAAACAGGGTGTTTCGTTTCAGAGTTATAGGCTGCCTAAAACATGAAAAAAATTTTCTAGAGGGAGTTTGGCTACGTGTGTTTAATTTTAAGTACTCACCAACTACCTCTATAAAAATTGTTGCGGATGTACCGCAGGATTCTGAAACTTGGATATCTAGATAGAACCGAACTAGTTTCTAAGTGAAGTCTTGATCTGACTTCGGTAGGTCCCGTAGTTTTGGAGCTATGGACATTTTAAGTTCAGTTTTTCATGCTTTCGGCAGCCTATAACTCCGAAAGGGAGCCTTTGTTCACCCAAGTTGGTCTATACTTTTCATCTTATTTTAATGTGAGGAATCACGTCCTAAACGTTGTCGGTGTTGTTTTGAAAAACCCGATATATATGCAAGTAAACAGAGTTCAGTACATCAAAGACCATACACCTAATTCATGGCAGAAAGAAATGATAAACCTTTCTTTTTCTCTACGCAGAAAAACATACTTTCGAACCCGTAGCAATATGCCTATTTTCTAAGTCTCAGAAAATATATTATTTTTCTTCAAATAAAAAGATGAATTTTTACAAAACTTGTTGTGAAGAAGAAAGAAAAACACTCGGAGGGAGAAGGGGATGTTGTTGATTCGAATATATACGCTCAGTTATGTTCGTTTTAGTCAAACGTAACCTTATATGTAATTTTAACATGTTTTTATATTTAACTTTTAAATTTCCGATTTATCTTCCTTTCATCTAGTGCTTCTACCAACCAACCAAACAACCTGTTGTTGTTCAATACTCTCAAACCAACTCTCCCGAAACAAGCGTCTGAAGTTCAGAACTTCCTTAAGAGCGTTGCATTAATTAAACGCAACGGAATTCATTAAAATTTTAATATCCTTTCTTTCCTGCTCTTCTCGGAAAACGGTGGAAAAACTTTCGGAAGCGAAAGTAGTTTCGCTTTCAGACACAATTTATTGGTCACTGGTAACGTTTACTTCACTTAAAAGTTACAAAGTGTCACAAGAACGAGCAACAGAGATCTTCTGACAACATCAACAAAGAGAAGTTCAGTTCAATTGCAATTTCTAAGAAAGTTTTCTTTTCTGAAAAGGGGGATTGTGTTTTAAAACAATTAACAATACGATGTTCAGTCTATAGAAAAGTTCAGAAATGTGTTGGCTTTAAATAAATTTCTACGTTGCTTCTTTCTCCATGTTTAAGTGTAATCGATAAGCCTGTAAAAGTATAAAATATGGTAAACAGCAGTAGTCAACAAAATTCAACTTTTTAATTTTTTTGCATGAAAATAAGGCTTTCCTTATAGATTTTTCAGCTTCTGAAAATCAATCTGAAGTTAGTTTTGTTCTACGCCTTCTATTCTTAGTATTATTCCTGTGAAAAAGTTACGTTTAAAAAAAGGAAATTTAATATATTCGCCATAATTAACTTTTAAATGAAATGAAATGAAATCTTTGAGATTTACGTCGCACGATTATGCCGGTTAGGCTAAAGGAGACGGTGATGATGATTAGTGATGAAATGGTGGAATGAAGAAAGTGGGAGGAAACGGGAGAACCCCGAGAAAACCCACGCACACGGTGTTTGTCCACCACAAAGTTCACTTGGCTGGGCTGGGATCGAACCCTTGACCCCAAGCACCAGAGGTGAACGCTCTACCACTGAGCCACCGCGGCCAATCAATTAACTTTCAGATTCATGGTTAGTACTTAATGATTTTTGTAATGATTCGTGTTTTCGAATGATACCTTACAATCAATAAATTTCGGAAAAATTCGAGAAATGCTCTAGAAAAATATGATCATTAGCAATCTGAGTGTCCCTGTGGGAGCCCTAGTGTGTGGTTCCTTCAACAAACATTCCCAACATTATTACATATCAAGACTATATTTCTTTCAAGTTTCCCTTGATAGTTGTGAAGATACATTTTCTTTTCGAAATATATTGTGACATTTTGAAGTCTAAGAAATATTACATAATAATAATACTCATAATAACACTCATGTTCTAATTATTATAGGTCCATGATATGTAGGCGTACGTTATTTTCTTTCAGAAATAATATAGACATCTACGTGGTACCTACGCATGTGTAACGATCCATAAATTCGGAAAAAAAAAACTTGATATTTTATGTTAAAAAGATATATTTTACCAAAGGGATCCCTGTCGGGTCCTCAGAATCATCTACTAGGTTATATATTGTCACCATGCATTCAAAGATGATTAGTAATTATGAAGATATTTTTAATTTTTGTACCAAGGGTAATACTTTTTTTTTTACAGCAAATAAGGCTTTTCAGATAGAGAGAGGGAGAGAGAGAGAGAGAGAGAGAGAGAGAGAGAGAGAGAGAGAGAGAAAAGAAAGAGAGGATGATAAAAGAATAGCATGTTTCTTACAAAAAGTGTCCTTATCTGTAAGACGGGTTGCATAATACGAACTTACAATGTAATTAAGGGTATGTAAGATGTATTACTAAATGATTATATGTAAATATATTTCATGCACGAAGTCTACTTAAAAATCAGTATTACGATATAACTTATTGCGTGTAGTGCTTCAAACACAAGGAAAGCTTTCGACATTAGTGTTTATAGTGTTAAATCTAAATACAATCATCTGATAAAGGCGTATGTAAAGTTTATATAGTGCAATATAGAACTAGGCATGTGTAAAAGAATACACAGTTCATTGTTTAAACTTCTATTTCACTCGTGGATGTCTACAATAAAGTAAACCAGTCTTCATAACATCACACTCTACCACTGTCCTTTGCTCCTCACTTTCTAAAATGTCAAATTTATTATACAAAATATTGTACGTGGTTCGGAAATTAAACACATGCCTTTATAACTGCTAATCGTCTTTCAATACACATCGCAAATATATAACTCAAGATATGTTAGTATTATTCGGAGTATCTCGTGTAGATGTCTGATATTGAGAACCCAATAGAAGAACCTAAATTAAAATATACCTTTTAAACGGAAACTTTTGGAAATTTTCCCAAATTTCTCCAGAATTTAAAATAATAATAATAATAATAATAATAATAATAATAATAATAATAATAATAATAATAATAATAATAATAATAATAATAATAATAGGTCTAATAATAATAATAATATAACTAGGACATTTGGTGTAAGTACCTCAAACTGAGACACCCCCATAGGCAGCCAAACTGCTAATCAAGATATTTTTCTGAGAAATTTCTTGAGTTTTCCAGGATTTCCCCAAAGTTATGGATTGTGAGGCGTGTCTTCACAGTTCGCCTTTTTCCGTTTTGCCTTATGATTCTTACCTCAGGAAACGTCAATCAAAAATTGGTACTTAATGACACGTTATCGTAAGGCAAAACGGGAATTCCCGTTTCATATATTGTTACCCTGCTTGACAAATATACAACTTACTTCGAATCTGTTGCCACTCTCTGAAATTAACATTGTAGTTTTTCATTTCCTTTTGACAGATTTTTTTCTTCTTTCGTTGTATATAAAAACAGTAGAATCACTTTTAACACTATCCACCTTACATGTACTTTATTTCTTTTAACCTCAATGAATCGTTTATTCTGTCTGCAGAAATAGAATTGCAACTCCTCGGAAACAAATGAACTCGAATCAGGAGGGCAGAAAAGTTTTGAAGAGTGAAATAAAACCCTCGCCGACGCTCACTACTTATGTGTAAAGAAAAAGGATAAATTAAAATGATAGTTCTCATAAACATGTTTCATATATTGCGTAATGAAAATATTTTTACAGAAACTCTGACTTACAAAACTTCTCAGCCATCAAATAGTCTGAGCCCAATGTTCATTAGTGTACAAAACTTTTCAAGCAAAAAGTGTTACGATTATATTTAGGTAAGGGGAAAAAGAGAATAAACTTTTCCACAACTTAAAGGGAGAATAGTTTTATTTGCTAAAGTTAGCATTTTTTAAAAATGGGAACGACAAAGAACTTAGGTATAGCCTGGGAGAGAAATGAGGGGCTGACCCTCCAAACCATAGCTTACCAAATAAAGTTCGCTTGTTATGTGTTTATTGAACTTGTTTAATACTTACAGCCAGGGACGTGAATAAGAATTCATTTCAGGGGAAAATAGTCGGGCAGATTGGGGGTGGGGAACCGTACCATGTGGTATAAAGTGTTTCTTTGCTTTTTATTATAAAATAGAATGTTCTTTTGCAGATTCCGATTGACGCCACCTTGGCATTCTTGGGCAATTTTCAATATTACGTTATGTATGACGTCACTGTTTCACACCTCTAATTTACGTAGCAAACGCTGATGGATGAGTTAAAATCTCTGTAACACAGCAACATACACAGTAGAAAGACATTATCTGGCAGGATACAGGTAGTTAGACCTTTCTACAATTTGAAATATTTTGGTAACCATTCCTGGTACGGGAACAATATAGTAACGTCACAATTTTGGAAAAATATTCATTTAAAAATGCACTTTAATAATTCGCTGTGAACAAAGTATTTAAACAAATTGGACCAAACTAAAGGAGATAGCAACATATATATCTTGCGGTCATGAGTCTCAATAGGCTGTGGCTTATATTTATCAAACACAACAATGGCATCATGTTCTCTACAATAATAATGAGTGAGATTTCTGAACAGATCATATAGGTTCCTTTGTTAGGCTACTGTTTGTGATACAATATTGCATTCCCATCAATTAATTTAACATCTGGACATATGGTCTCGGAAGACAGCCCAGCCAGTTTCTTCATAAGAACACTTTTATTGCCTTTCCTCATGTTTCCATACTCATCGAAAATACTAATTGGCAAAGGAGATAGTTCAAAATTGAGAACATATGAGAGATCCATTTGCCTCTTCTGCGATATAACTAATAAGCTGCTGTATAAGTTTTCAACATCATATCCATCCTTCTTTACAAGTTTGACTTTCTTTTTCACTGAAAAAAACTTATTCACGGTTTTTCTTAGACTGTAGTGGAATCCATGCGGCAAATTATTTTTGAAATCTGAAACCGTTTTATCAGCAATCTCCAGAGCATCTTATACATTACAACGAGATACTTTGTATCGGTTGATAATTACTTGTATCTTGGGCAGAAAGTGCTTCTACACAAGCGCTATACCTGATATAATGTTACTTAAAAAAATAACAAAAGAAGAATGTTTTTAAGATATAAGAAATATACATTGTTATTGTATAGTTGGTTGCTAAGTAGTTGTTTATAGATATATAATTAACATGTATGATTGCAAGACAATTTGTGTGAATATACGTTAAAAGAGAATCAACGAATAAATTATCTAACACTTATCATGGACTTGTAATTTCCGTAGAAAAGGTGATAATACTAGTGAATATAATTACGGAAGATATTTTAAGGTGTAAACGATTACTGCCACTAAAGATTTACTTATATTATTAGCCGAACCAGGGTTGATGACTACCTTTGGTGAGTCGTTGTAAAATTTTTGGTTTACCTCACCCGGGATTCTTGTAAATTCATATCCCGAAGTCTAAAGTAAGGGTGAATTTACATCTGTAAGAAGGTTCATGAATACGAACTCAACTATTCTCAGAAGTGGCAAAAGTTATCACAAGACAAATTATGATCGGTGAGATAGTAGAAAATGAAACTGTTGACAGTGTCAACAACGAGCAAAATATAGCTCCCAGTACACCCGAAATGTTGACATTAGAAGACAAAATTTTAATGGCATTACAGCGACAGGAACAAAGCCGAAAAGACGATTTAGAAGCCATGAAGCAAAATTTGGCTCAGATGTCCAACGAATTAAAACAAACGGTCCAGCAAAAGTCAGAAGAATTGAGTAAAGGATTAGAGCACATAGACCAAAAGTCAGAAGAATTGAGTAGAAGATTAGAGCAAATAGATCAAAAATCAGAAGAGACGAAACAATCTGTTATCCAGGCGGTGAGAGACATCACATTACAGTTTGATGAAAAGCTAAAAAGATTATCTGAAGATTGCCAGGATAATTACAACCATGTAATCCAAGAAGTCAATTGTGTAAAAAAGGATTTGGAAGTAATAGAATCTTCTGTTCGTCAGCAAAAGATTCAGGTCACTGATAATTCTAACCAAATACGTGCAAATACTCAATTGATATCTACCTTACAAGAGGAAATTAGGACGTTACAGATTAAGGACAACGCATACCACAACGACATGGTTAATGATCGTTTGGAGTTCCCTTGTTCACAAGAGATGACCTCGCATTCACCCGCAGCAGATCAACGTGGACCTTACGTTATCTCTTCTTCAAGTAATCCATCCGATGAGGACATTATTTTGGAAAGAATTCATCCAAGGGATACAGATGGGCGGAAAAGAGATGGTGGAACCACGCATAACGCAGTAGGTAGAAATTGTCACTCAACACGAACACGAAATGGTGAAAGGAATGTAAAGTTAAGTGTAAAGATGAGCGAAATACGTGCTATGAGTAAGTTTAGTGGTAAATGTAATGAAAATGCTACTTATTTCCTAGAAAAATTTCAGGACGAGTGCAGTATAATGTGTATAGATAAATCGCAATATATGAAACTAATCCCTCATTTATTACTCCCACCATGTTCTTTATGGTTTAAAGCAGTACGAGATCACGTCAATACATATGAGGAATTCAAAGCCGCGCTGATTGCAAATTACGAAAACGACTTTTTACTTGCAAACAGAGATGCCACGATTAGAAACCAACCTTTTAATCCTCGCTTGCACAAATCTGTTGTTGATTTTGTTGTAAATACGTATAACGAATTAAAAGTCGTAAATCCGTTGCAATCGGAATCTAGAGTGATTGCATCTATTCGAAATCTACTACCGTTTAAATTACAACAGATCCTGTTTTCTACGCAGTGCATGAGTTTAAATCACTTATTAATGCTTGTCCAATGTTATGAAACTCAATACCAGGCACTGAACCATCAAGCGGGAGTAGGTAAAATTAAAAACAATTCAGATCACCTTGTACCTGTTCGTAATCTAAATATCCGTAATGTGAACAATACGGAACATAACCTAAATCGAGCAAATTTAAACAATCAGAACGATCAAAATAGGCAAAGATATGTTGGGAATCCACGTAACCTAATTAATCGTGACAATCCTTATGTCAGACCATATAACCAAAGTAGATTCAAAAATAGACGAAATACATGGCGAAATTCCAGAAATACAGTAAACTACATGGATAGACGTAATCGTAATTCAAGAGATGGCACTTTGTATCAAAATCAAGATATTGACACAATTCCTGTACAGAATAACAATGCGGGACATAATCATGATTGTGCGGTACAATGTACTTTATTGGAACCATATACGAGTATGAATTTAAACTGACTGCAGCTGATGTGGTAGGGGTTAAACCCATATCAGCTATAGATTCTCATGAACATTTATCTTCAAATTTATGGGATAATGTTAAACCCATATCAGCTATAGATTCTCATGAACATTTATCTTCAAATTTATGCGATAATGTCAAACCCATATCAGCTATTGATTCTTATGAACATTTATCTTCAAATTTACGTGTTCATGTTAATGATGAGAACGACCTTTTACATGACGTATCTGTAAATAATGATTCGGAAATAGCAGTCAATAGATGTCAGTATCAATTTATGCCTGTAGTAAATCGTTGTTGGTCCAAAGATGATAATGTCAATGATGGTTTTGATGTTGAAGAAAACTTTGTATTTTTAAAATCATATAGTACTGCTAGAATACCCGTCAAAATAAATGGGTTACGCACAGAAGCTTTATTGGATACAGGCGCAAACGCCTAATTATTGTCATATTCGTCATGGAAAGCAATTACTAGTGATTATTCGAATTCTAAATTGCAAAAAGCTGAGAATCTCATTATAGTCGATTTTACTGGTAAACATAAAAAGAGAGTAGCTGGAATTACTCGTGTGACAATAGCTATTCAAGATTTTGAAATGTCAATTCCTATTCTAGTGATAAAGGAACTGAATGAAAAACTAATTATTGGTTTAGATTTACTGTTTCAGTTGCGTGTCATGCTCGATTTCAAAAATCAAACGTTAACTATACCCGGCATACCTCAGGAAATCGTTCAGAAACTTCTTCCTAAATCTGATGATATTGCTTGTCAATATAATAATGTTCCTAATGTATTGAATAATGTTTCTGTAAGTTCAGAAAGTAATAAATTAAATAATCAACTAACGCGAGTCACACAAAATTTGATGAATTCAAAAGATGATGTATTGTTTTCTGAGTGTGTTAAGTCACTTGAAAGTAGTCTTGATTTTATAGATGATACAGTAAAAACTCACTTTAAGGATATATTATATAAACATAAAAATGTCTTTTCAGAACGTCCTGGATGTTGTAAGGATTTTGTTTATTCTTTTAAGGTTAAAACAGACAAACCTATAGTGACTAAGCCCTATATAATTCCCTACCGATACAGGGAAAATGTACGTCAGCAAATTACAGATATGTTAAGAGATGGGATCATTAGGCCTTCACGAAGCATTCACCTTAATCCATTACATGTAGTTCCTAAGAAAAATGGTTCTCTACGTGTGGTTTTGGATTTGAGACGCACGAATTGTCATATTGATTTGGAACAAGTGAGGTATCCTCCAGTGGAAGAAATATTAGCCTCTTTACAAGGAAATGCAGTATTCGGAAATTTAGATCTAGTACTGGCTTATAATCAGGTCGAATTGCATGAGGATTCGAAACCGTACACGGCATTTAGTTTTGAAGGTCACTTATATGAGCACAACCGTGTAGTCTTTGGGCTTATCAATGGTAGTGCGGCGTTAGCTTCCTGCTTAAATAAAGTCTTAGGTCAAGACTTACGCAGCAACGTGATAACCTACGCTGATGACATCTTGATAATGGGAAAAAATCCGCATGAATACTTGAAGTACTTAGATATAGTTTTAGATAGATTGGAAAGTTCGGGTCTTACTATCAACCTACAGAAATCCAAATTTCTACAAAATTCTATAGAATTCCTCGGCTACCAAATTGATGCATCTGGTTTACAGTTCAGTCAATCTAAAGTGCAAGCAATAGAAGATCTGCCTGCGCCGTTAAATGTGAAACAGACACGGCAAGTATTAGGGCTCTTCAATTGGTTTCGCAAAGCCATCCCGCGATTTGCTGAGATAGCCCAACCTTTATTTATGATTATAAAGAAAGGAGTACCATGGCAATGGGGTCCGATTCAAGAGCATAGTTTTAATAAGTTGAAGGAGAGCGTAAAGCAAAACATCCATTTGAATCACCCTCGATATGACGTTCCTTTCTATGTCCAGTGTGACGGTTCTCAACTTGGAATTTCTGCAGTACTCTGGCAACCAAATCCAACCATTAAGGAACCGGCCGTTATCCATTGCGCTAGCCGTACTTTAAAGAAAGCTGAGAAAGGATACACAACGACAGAAATCGAACTTTTGGCCGTACGTTTTGCGATACAAAAATTTGCTCCATATCTCAGTGGATGCCATTTCATAGTACTTACCGACCATAATTCATTACGATACCTTAACAGCATACAGGGATATAATAACAGACTACTTCGTTGGTCGTTAGAGCTTCAATCTTATGACTTTGAAGTACAACACATTAAAGGGGTAGATAATGGACCCGTAGATACCTTATCACGTCTGTTTCCTGGAGAAGAACAACATATCTTGTCCATCAACGAATTTAAGGTCTTACAGGATGAAATAGCCACCATTTCAATGGAAGATCTAAGAGAACATCAACTGAATCATCATGAATATAACCAAATCATGAAACATTTGTCTTCATGCAGTATGGAGTGTAATTGTCCCAAACAATGGAATTCCAGATTTAAATTATCCAACGGAATTCTACTTATTAAAGATTTTAAATTCAAGTCTAGAAACAAAATTTGCATTCCACCTACGTTGACAACCCGCATATTAAAAGCTTATCATGACGATTTCGGTCATTTTGGTTATGTAAAGGTATGTGCCTTGATTAATAAATCTTTTTATTGGAGAGGAATGAGAGCTCAAATCAAAAATCATATCAAGGATTGTATTGAATGTATGCGAATCAAACATAACTACTAGGCTGTACAAAAACCTATGCTCTCAATAACGCCAGAGAGACCACATTCGTTCTTATCTATTGATCTATATGGACCGTTACCACGAGCAGCTACCGGAGAAACTTATCTACTTACTACTATGGATATCTTTTCGCGCTATGTAGTAGCTTATCCTCTGCGTAGAGCAACGTCCACTGCTATCATAAATAAAATCTTGAACGTATACATTCCACATTGTGGTCCTATCGAACACATATTATGTGATAATGGTTCACAGTTCAAAAGTGATATGTTTATTAAAGCAATGAACAAGGCTAACATTAAAATTCATTTCGTAACTCCGTACCATCCTAGCAGCTCTGTTGTAGAAAATGTGCATCGTAATTTTGGTATGTTGTTTCGACACTTTTGCAAAGATAAGCATGCCGAATGGATTAAGCATGTCAATCAAATCACGTATCTTTTGAATCATTCGATATCAGACACTTTGGGCGTGTCTCCTGCTAATGTACATAACGGTTCTGATTTGATTTTCCCTGTGGAACAACATTTTAATGTCAAGTTAGAAGATTCGACAATCGTAGATTCTTCGAGTTTAGTGAATATGGTAAAAATTCGAAGACACAACAAATTTTTGAAACGTAATTCTCAATTAGAGTCTTTACAAGAAGGAAAATATCGGATCAAGATCAATGACTTAGTTTTTGTTAAACAACATCCACAAAGTAATGCGTTGTTAAAGAAGATTTATAAATTTTGTGACATTTTCTCAGGTCCTTATTTATGTTTCAAGGAAATAAACCCTAAAGTTTTTGAATTGTTGAACGCTAAGACGGGTACGTCAATTGGACTTCGTAATATAGATGAGTTGAAGGTTTGGAGACCTACCCAGTATACAAGAGAAAAATGGATGCGTCTAGTGAAAAGATTAGTTGCACCTGACATTCTTGCTCAAATTAATAAGAATGAAGGAGACTAAAAGAAAAAAAAAGAGTGTTTTCTGGTTGTGTAAAAATAAATTTATTTTCTTCCTTTTACTCGTCCGAACGTAGGTTACATTTAATTTTTGATTTTTACTTAATGTAATTTTCTTTAATTCTCATTAACCAATGATAATTTCCAAATGATTTTTTTAAATTCTGTCTTGTTGATGTGAAGAATTATAAGTCGATTCATAATTGATTAAACACAAAGGCTATTTTTATTATATTGATTTGCGTTGAAACTTTATTGTCAAAGGTAAATGACAATGGAATGATGAATGTTTTAATATAAATGTATCTATATAAAATAATTGAACAAAATGATATATGAGGTGCGATCAAAATGTAAAGGACACAATTAATAGAATTCCATTATTATAAACGGACCAGTGGTTCTTAAATATAAAAGTCAAGCTACCTTGTAACTTTTATATTCAGTCCCATCATCGGGCGACATTTTATACAACGAGATACTTTGTATCGGTTGATAATTACTTGTATCTTGGGCAGAAAGTGCTTCTACACAAGCGCTATACCTGATATAATGTTACTTAAAAAAATAACAAAAGAAGAATGTTTTTAAGATATAAGAAATATACATTATTATTGTATAGTTGGTTGCTAAGTAGTTGTTTATAGATATATAATTAACATGTATGATTGCAAGACAATTTGTGTGAATATACGTTAAAAGAGAATCAACGAATAAATTATCTAACACTTATCATGGACTTGTAGTTTCCGTAGAAAAGGTGATAATACTAGTAA
This sequence comes from Thermobia domestica, assembly GCF_964235325.1. Taxonomy (NCBI): domain Eukaryota; kingdom Metazoa; phylum Arthropoda; class Insecta; order Zygentoma; family Lepismatidae; genus Thermobia; species Thermobia domestica. The sequence continues at coordinate 221,379,721 of NC_137454.1, forward strand.
ATATAATAACGGAAGATATTTTAAGGTGTAAACGATTACTGCCACTAAAGATTTACTTATATTATTAGCCGAACCAGGGTTGAAGACTACCTTTGGTGAGTCGTTGTAAAATTTACATTATGTCTGTCCAGTGCTTACATTAACATTATCATTACTTTCAGTATTTAGTGGCTGAAAGCATTGTTGAAAAGCTTTTCTTATCTTCTCTCGGCCATTTTGATCAAGAACTATACGGCTGGCTCCCTCCTCTTTATGTGAATTCTCTTTGGAAATCTATTCCATCAGATCCATTAACATCGACACGGTATTGCAGATATGGTGATAACGAATCCATCCGGAAACTTGATCTGGAGAAAGAGTCATCCCATTGAGACTTTCTTCTGTCTTTCCCTTTTTAATATAAGTTTGTTCACCAAACTGATCTACGGCTACACCATTCCAAGGTCCAGCTCTATGGTGGCAAACACTATGTCCTTTTAAGAGAGTGTGTTTAATCTCACAAGGGAGAGCATTTTCCTTCTTAATAATATGACACGTTATGAATTTCGCATAATTGAAATGCAGCTGCAAAAAAATATGGAACCATACGCTTTAGACGTACAGCTCAATTAATCAGTCAATCTTTCTTTGTGATCTAATAAACAACTGAATAATGACAACATGGAAGATTAACAGATTAACCCAGAAACGACTAGTTGGGTTTTCCCTTGCTTTGTCAAGTCTACACTGCAGCACTTCTACTGTGTTAACACCATCATGAATGAAGTCCTCAAGAAGAACGGATGCCAGCATACGCAATCCTCAGACTGATTTCACCCATTGTCACATTTCCAAATGCTGACTATATTAAATAATCCAAACTGCTTCCTCTCATAAGACATCCAATGAATCCAATGATTGATATTAGTGTGTACAACATACCTGTTCTGGCAATAAGGTGATGCCAGCACTCAATATCAGACCACTTGATTTTCGTTACCACTGTGTATATTTGCATGTCTGCTGTAATATGTATATAGGGATATTTTTCTCTGACAACTTCTTCCACGTAACACAACGTTTTAAGAACAATATCTGGATGAGACGGTGGAGAATTAATAAGTGCCCCAAACATATACCGTGTTGGAGTTGACTTACAGTTCGTTTGTCTGGCAATTCTGTTCATGTACCTCGACCATTCTATATCGTCATCAGTCAGAATATTTTGCAATCACAGCATGTCCATTTCTAAGGCATGGAAAATATTCTCTAATATAATTCTAAGTTTTGATAATATAATCGAGAGATGGACATTTCCTGATTACCACAAAGGATAGGCACGGTCCCTTTCGACCGCGGTAATGCATAGGCCTTACTTGAAGTAAGTCACTGAGTTGGAGATTATGCAAAGATGAACCTTTCAGACGTGGTATTGTTAATCAATCTCGTGTCATCGAGTATATATGATTCCTATGCACTGTACATATTAGCGTAACATAAATACCTTTATCCCACTCTTTCTCTTCATACAAGCTTTACTGTAGTGCTTTCATGAGTAAGAAATATTTCTTTTATATTTTTCTTTGCCATTTCCTTTAGTTTGGTCCAATTTGTTTAAATACTTTCCGAATTATTGAAGTGCATTTTTTAAATGAATATTTTTCAAAAATTGTGACGTGAACCACATTGTTCCCATATCAGGAATGATCACCAAAATGTTGCAAATTGTGGAAAGGTCTAACTACATGCGTCGTCCTGCCAAAAATTGTCTTTTTACTGTGTATGGTTGATGTGTTACTGGTATTTTAACTCATCCATCAACGTTTACTGCATAAATTAGAGGTGTGAAACAGTGACATCATATATGACGGGTAATATTGAAAATTGCTCAAGGATGCCAAGGTGATATCAATCATAATTTGAAAGAGTTGATTTCATAATAAAGAAAAAGACTTTATACCATGTGGTACGGTATAGCGAATTTTGCCATTGGTATCTTCTAGACTAAAAGGTCCAAATTCAATATGAGAACAAATTGTATTAAAATTTGTAATACCGCCCTTAAAATTAGACAAAATTTACAGAAAAGTCGGGATTTCGGGAAGGAGGCTTTGGATCCCCAGGACTCATCCTCTACATACAGCAAATGAAGAATGTTATATAAAATGAAGTATCTTTTCAAAAAATAAACAATGCTATTACGTTAAAATAATTTTAAAAAATGAAATTAGTCATTAACTATGATACTCTGATTTGGCTAACTGGATGCATAGTTGCGAAGTTATTGCTATACTACTTATTGTATAATGGTGTCTGTCATTTATATATATATATATATATATATATATATATATATATATATATATATATATATATATATATAAACGCAAAGTCAAACAAATTGAGTTTCAATCTATGAATGTATTTGCAAGCCTACCAGCATAAGATTTGTAAAGAATTGTACATCGAGATTTCCCGTTCTGCCTTACATCAAGATGGAAAGTGATAACAGGTTTTACATGCAAATTTCATTGCTAGATGTCATAAAGCGAAACAGGAAAAGGCGAATAGTGCAGGAATCATTGTCAGGTATCACTCAAAAGTATGAATCATTATAAAGATAATGATGTACTAACTATGAAGTTAAGGTACTTAGGATAAGACTAGAAGCTTCATAAGGGAAAATCTAAATTTAAAAAAAATGACTTACGAATAGTTAATACTATTTTTGGCATTACTTCTAAATTAGAGTATGCAAGGAATAAAACTAAATTCGTTTATAGGAGCTGGAGACTAAAGAAACACCTGGTTTCAGTCAGAAAGAACTTTTACTGTCGTCTACTGTAGTTAGCCGTTTATCGATGTTGAGTTACCTGCGATATCTTTCTTGTTTTAGCCCATAGGTGTACGTATATGTACGTATGTACGTATTATTAGTCTCGTATATGAAGAAGAATTAACATTCTGTTTTCTTTGAAACAAATTGGAAATTTAATGGTTTGATTGTGCTAAGAACCTGTGTACCTGTGTCGCTAACACAGATATGAGCAATGTAACAGTAGGTTCAGGTGCTCTTCACAGAAGAGTCCTTGCTTATTCGTCAGAATGATTATTGTTATGCCATCAACTGCATGGAACCAGGAACTACCCTCCTAACACCCTCGAAAGAGATTTGTATTGAGGTACTGGTGTTTTGGTGTAGGAATACTTGTATGGGTGCAGCTACACCCATTCATGTTTTCGACAGAGGAACAGTAACAGGTCAAGCGTAATGAGATTATTCTGCAAAAGTATGTTTGCCTTTATCAGGGAGCTCTGGGTGAAGCTTGGTCCCCACTGGTGGACGACAATACCAGGCCACCATCGTGGAGGAGTGCCTTGAAATAGAAGATATTCTATGAATGCTGTGGCCTTCAAGATTGGCTCACCTCAATCAATCCGATTGAGCATTAGTGGTACGCTCTTTCTTGTCGTATTGTTGCCTGTCTTCCAGCCCAAAGGACGCTTCCACCGCCAGACAGGCATTAATGCAAGAATGAGATGTCATACTACAACAATTTCTCCATAACCTGATCCGGAATATGCCAGCACGTCGACGTGCTTGCCTCGATGTGTGTGGACATCACTTCATACTCACACCATTTCTCGTGTTCATACATTTTAGGACAATACTTTGTGCACATTTTGCATATGTGTCACATGCGTGATTAAAAAAAAAAAAAAAAAAAAAAATTTGCAATATAATGTGCATTTGGAGATGTTGGTTTCTTTGAACATGTTTTATTCGTCTTTCTTCATTTTTTAATAATTATCTTCAATTTATGAGCATGAATGAAATATTTTATGTGCTACATGGGATGGCTATGGTATGGCTTGCTACTGGAGCATTTACCCTATGTAATGATACAATAAAATTGTATTTTTCAGCAATAGTTACATTTCTATTTTAGATTGATTATAAAATTACTAAAGATACCACCAAAGTACAAATTTAATGAAGTTTATAAATTTTCTGTTTAATCCATATAATTAGACAGTAACTGTTTAATGCGTTGATAGCGCGATTTCTTGATAAGAATTTTATGCTCTATTTAATTTTTCTTTTGTTTCATGACCTTTGACATTTCTAATTAGAATCAAATTAGGCATGTAGTTAGTGAATTGTACAGCACCAGAAGAGCGGTATTGGATACACTCTATGTATGTCATTAATTAGCCCTAATTTTACAAGCTCTTTCCCTTTCACAGTAACAGCTCAACACAACAGTTTACTCTTCCACGGAATAAATACCATCCACAGGACTCTGGTTTCAGGTGCAATAAATGATAATGGCAGAGACAATGACAAAGGCTAGCAGGAAACACACTCAAATATATGGTTCTGTTCAGTTTTTCATGCAATTTAGTGATTAATTAAATACAAATGGGGTAATGAGTTGTTTTATATATTCCACATGTTAGCTTTATGCACAAATAAAGCTAAAGGATAAAAAAATATATGTATTGCTTCTGAAAATGATAGTTGTTTTAAAAAACAAATTCTGGTCAGTCACATTTTCATTGTAGTTCTTTCAATAATATATATGCAATCGATTAGAACAGATGTTTTATAGGTCAAATAGTCGAATAGTCCTGTTTATGCTTTATATTCAGGGTGTACCATTTATCTTGAAATTCTCTTGTAACTTTTAAATTAAAATGTAAAATTCGCTGAAATTTTGTACCATTTCAAAGTATGGTTAAGGGAAATTGTTTGACATGCTCTTTAATACACCCAGATTAACAGTATAGCCAGCCCAATAGTAAGTTTTCTTTTTCAAACTGCACTACATCTGGTTATTAAAACATTCAAATCCTCATATTAAACCAAAACACACAATGCCACGTTTATTGTTCAGTTTCAATTGTTGTTATTGTTCACAAACTAGGGACGCTTAGGGATTAGGGATTAGATTTATGGGTTTTCTGCATCTAAGGCCATGTTAGCCCTTCACGTATGTGGGACGACGTTCCTCGGCAATCACACTATCTGAGAAAAGGGAAAGGAAGGAAGCGGTCTGAAACCTGCTGTATGTAAGGTACCATCCCGGCATTTACCTGGTGTGAATAAGGGAAATCCAGGGAAACCTCACTCAGGTTGTAAAAGCTTTAACACTTTGCTGACCGAGTGTCCTCACAGGTTGGAGTTTCATTTTGAAAACATCATACTGTCAGCTGCTGTTTTGTTATGGGGTCATAGTTGTAAACTTGTTTCGCCACCTGCGGCGATATTATAGACGTCTTTACTTCCCCTGTGAAAATCTTTTATGCATTTAGCGGCTCTAATTCACGCGATCACCTCTTTGCTCATTCGTAAGCACATGTGGGACCCAGGCGATTACAACGCTTGTAAAGGCCGATATAATCTTTTATTATTTACTGAGCTACAGTTGATCCAGTCTTCAAAATTGACTGAATTTTCTCGTATGAGAGGCGATCCTGTTACACAAGTTTTCTTATTGCTACGACATTTTAACCCGTAACTGTGGTACTAGGGCGCCTCAGGCTTTGTCGGCCGCGTTCATATTCCGCACACTAATTAAAAATGGATACGCGTGAAGGGGCAGAGTCCCCAAAACACTTTTCTAAATGAGCATGGCACTACTATTGCTTAAAACAGTACTTAAAATCGTAAAAGTTCATTGCACGAAAATCGCGTCGCTCGATCACCATTGTTGTCGACTGACAAACTCAAGCTAACAGCAACGCTACTTGAATTTTACTATCTAGAAAACTTTCGGGAAGCCTCTCGTAACTTTAGAGTTAACTTATTGCTATATTCTCATTTGAAACGAGAATTACAAATTATTTTTTCTTAACCAAGTTGATACAACGACGATAAACCCACATTACCTATTCAATATAAATATTAGCATTGAAAGAATTCAGTTTGGAGTTGGGCGTAATTTTAGAAAAATTATTGATTGTTTAATTTGGGAAGGCGGGGGTATAAAATATGTAAACATATGATTTGTTTGTTTCAATAAATGTATTAAAAATCTAGACTTCATAATTAACTCTAAGTGCTTCGCTGAAGTTTTACCCTCCCTTGTGTTTTATAGTAATACATTCTACATTTAGTTTAATCTAAAATATTTGTTCATACTATTTTATACTCCTTGCTTGATAATGATTGGTTTCAACCAAGGCAAAGTAAGAAACACTAATACCTTAATATTTCATCCCCTTACATACCCAATCTCTACACATAAGAACTGACAAATTTCATTACAAACTGAAGTACCTTATTTACTTTACTTGGTAGCAGAATAACATTTTCCTGAAAATTTGTAAAAAAGATAACTGTTCATAACTACGTAAGTGCTTTCCATTTTTGAAGAAATAAACTAACAACAGAAAATATACTTTTATTATGAAACCTCCCGAAAAGGGAAACCTATTTTCATTTACCGACATACCAATACAAAAATATAAAATTAGAAATGTCATATACTATATATAGATTATTTGGTGTACATGCATTTAGTCGTCATTACTAGCAATCCATTGGTAACATATATAATTAGGGTGGGTCCGAAAAAACTTCTTTTTTTGAAATTTGAAAATGGGTAGTGCGCAAAAGTTGCTACCTGTGGCGGAGACTTTGCACAAAAAATTGCGGATTTTTTGGACCACTCCTTACCCTGCCGCTCCCCCTTGAAAATTTAAGATTTTGGTAAAACGGCAACCCGATCAACTCTACAGAAACGTCGACTGGGGTGGTTTCTGGCTTCTATAATAGAAGGCAAGGAATGTTCAGAGCATAAACTTAGCCTCATTGACATTAGGAACTGTTTTTAGAATACCCTAAATGTATAAATAGCAAGTTAGAAAAGACGTATTCCTAACGATATGATGCCTATTGCCTTTGAACAAAGAATCAATTGTTGAACTCACACTTCCTGCATTTAGTATAGGGATTATGTCAGAACTGCATGAGTCATACGTACTACGAATATCTGTACTGTTATAGACAGCTTTGCAAGAAGGAGACAATCTTAAAGGACGAAAGATTAAGAGCATATATTTTAACGGACGAAAGGACAAAACATTGTATCAGGAGAAGAAAGGTGAAAAATATGCAGAGCATGTAACCATTCTGGAGGAAACGGGATCTCGTTATTTAGGAGGTGATTTTAGTTTAGCGTCCCGTTCAGCAGCGAGGCTATATGAGACGTGGACCTACTGATTAACGTGGAATCCGAACCACATGAGCTCCCGCCGGGGTTCGAACCCGGGTCTCCCACGCCAAAGGCGCGTACGCTAACCGCTTAGGCACGAGGAAGCTCTCGTTATTTAGGACACGTTACCCCTGAGTCAGAACAAGGAAGTGAAATAGCTAATCACTGGTGAAGTTTCTAGTAAACAGTAAAGTTGATATGTCCCAATTAGTGGCTGTTGCGTGCGACAGGACAGCAGTAAATACTGGAAGAATGAATGGTGTTGTAGCGTGTCTCGAAGAAATCTTAAATAAAGAAATTCAGCACTTTGTTCGCCTGCTGCATACAAACGAATTCCGTTAAAACATCTGATGAATATTTTGGATGGTGTAACAAGAGGGCCAAATAGTTTCTCGGGACCCATAGGTGCCCAGTTAGGAGACTGCGAAAAGAGAAAAGTTGTGCAGTTTCACCCAATTACAGTAGCATTGGTAACGGAGATGCAGAAAACATCCGCTCTCAGTACTGATCAAAAGTATCTATTCAAAATATGACATGCTGTGCCATCAGGAATATGCCTCTCAGATCTAGCCAATAAGAAACCAGGCCCCGTAGTGCAGTCACGGTGGGTAACATTTGCTTGCAGAATACTATGATTTTACGTCAGCACCCTCAACCCAAACAACAATCTTAAACTTTTAGCAGAATGTCATTCGTGTCTATGCACCACTATGGTTTGGAATTCGTCAACAGCCTTCATGCACAGAAGGAACCAGACATCTATGGAATATAATCTGCTTCTTAAAGTTTTTACCTATGGATATAAGAAAATAGTCCATACTGTCATTCAATCAAATGGATTCTTCGCGCATCCCGAAAATTTGCTTCTAGCTAATATGATTTCTGCTCCAGCAATGAATTAAGGGCTATAGATAGGAGACGGATTAAGGAAACTCGTCGCAAGGTTACAGAAAAACCCGAAAAAGATTCATGAATTTGTTGTTCCCCGGTTAAGATTTGAAGCGGAATACTACCTCAAAATGATCGAATAGTTTGCGACCGATGTAACAGAGCCTGTCATTACCAGGACGTTATTAGATGCAGGAACAGAGCAGACTATGCGAACCTGCTCGAGGTAGACGAATCTACAGTGATGTTCCCTTGCCATATGCAAACCATCGAACGAACTATAAAATTGGTAACAGAAGCAGCATCCAAGGCATATGGTTTCAAAAGTAGAGAGACGATAATTAAGGCGACACTAGAATCGAGAAAACGAACGCCCAAACTTGAATCGAAGAAAGACTTAACTTTCTAAAAATTACAACTAAAAGCTATATTGATAGATCAAAACATCTAGTTACAGTGGGTGGGTAGGTGGAGCTCGCAGTGCAGCCACGTCCTCGTCGTGAGCTCTGGGTTGTTTCGTTTTGGTCCCGAACGCAAAACAAGCATAGAGCTGCACATTTAGGGTATTATAAAAGCAGTTCCTAATGTCAATGAGACTCAGTTTATAAACTAACAATTTTTGCCTTCTATTATAGACAGAAAGAAGCCGCCACAGTTGACGTGTCTGTAGAGTTGAGCGGGTTGCCGTTTTACCAAAATATTAAATGTTCAAGGTGGATACGGCAGGGTAAGGTGTGGTCCGAAAAATCCTAAATTTTTTGTGCAAAGTCTCTGCGACGGGTAGCAACTTTTGCGCACTACCCATTTTCAAATTTCAAAAAAGTTTTTTTTCGACCCACCCTGATATATATTGTAGGCCCTACATCGTCGGATGGGTAACATGGCGTTACTGATAAACCCGACATTATACGTGAACTTTAGTTTAACACAAGGTATATGCACAATAGTGCAAATAGCTGTTCTTGTCTTTCTTAATTGACCAAATACGTCAGTCTGTACGTGTTTACGGCAGTACCTGAATAATCACTTTAGCCTCTGAATCCAGTACCTTTATTTCCGCACTGACTCAAACTAAACTTCAGCATTGTCCTGTTCATTACTAGACATGCCATCATTACTGCACTCAGAATCTTCCTCTAACATCAGAGGAAACATATTTCTCAAAGTTAAAGTGAAATACACTCATAATTGTAGTTATACGTAAAGGTGTTCAATGATTGTATTGAAAAAATGAACAAACGTCAATGATAGCAAGGGTAGGTGACCACTCACACCAACACTCCCACACACTCACGCAACACTGTTTTCGTGAATATGTACCGATGTTTTGGTTCAGATCTTGGCAGTAGTTTTGACATTGTTAAATTCATTATTAGACTCGTAGTCTGACTCGTAAACTCGTCTGATAGATCAATGTTATTTGCCTGAGAAAATTGAAGACAATTCTGGAAAAGATATAGCTATGCTTCTTCCGTTAGGATATCTTGTAGCCTTTCTCTATTCATGTAATGAATCCATGTGCATCTTCTAGAGTAATATTTCCATCTTGCAGAAATGTACTACTCAGTTCGTCCATGATTCCAAAAATGGGTGTAAAGATAAACAAATACGCAATGACAGTTCCATGTATATACTCTTACCGTCGTAAGATGGGTGCTGTTTTTCTTTTTCCCGTAAAGATTCAAGAATCATAGGGTAATTTTTTCAAGACGACTGCTGCAATTTGACTGCAAGATGTTCAACCATTCGGTGGGTTGGAAGATTTCAGATTAAGTGATATTTGGATATTTTGAAAGTGTCCGTGAGGAAGCACTGAGGAAAAATAATTGTGGATACTTTGTACAGTGAAAGGCTAAAAAAATACTTTGTTTTCCCAGATGAACATGCATATAATAAACCCTAACAGAAGACTAAGCTGACGGGTGTAACAATGTGTATAGGCCGTATAGGATATTCTCTGAAAACAGTTTGAGATCTTGAAATGTGGCTTTTCATAACGCTTGCACCATCATAAGATTGGCCCATACATACATTTCCCGTCTTTGTTCTCGAATCACAAAAGGCATTTACAATATCGTTTGATATCGCAGGAGCATTTAACTATTTGTTTTATAAATAAACAAAGAATATTACACTTGTTTATTATCTTTAAAATATCTTCACAACACTAAGTTGTTCATTGATACTAATATTACAGGTTTAATCAGCTGTAATGATGAATGTTTCAGGTTAATTTAATTCTGTAATAGTAATTCTGCTCCACAACAACACAATGCAAGTTCGTTTTGCATTTCACGTGAAAGATAGGTAGCATTTGCTGGGAATATATATATATTTTCAGGGAGGGATCAAATTGTTTCAAAAAGTCGACTGTTTCAAGAAAATGCCCTTTATTCTAACTGTCCTTTGATTTAAAGTCTTCTCTGAAAGTAAGCCTTGTCGGACAAGAAGGATAACAAGGGAAATAATTCGATGCAAACATTGGTGTCTTGACAACATTTCGGCTTCTGATGCACTATTTTCTTGCTCCAACATAGCCTATCCTCTTTATGTGTTACGACCTGCGGCCATTAACCAGTATGAGGAAATAATAACAATAATAATTTTAATTAACAACACAATAGAAAGCAATTCACTTGCTCTGTTTACCTGTGCAAATTATCTTCCTCGGGTATTGTATCGCGGACTTGCAGTGCCGCTTCATAGCACCATGTAATGAGAGTGTGTATATTTCTAATTGAAACATTTTCGAACATAGACAGTATATCAAAAGAAATGTCAAAATGCAGAAGTGGTGGTATTTATTTAGGTCTTTCTATAGAAAATTGACTTTAGAAGTAGTCAGAATTGTAATACTTTCAAAGTATATGGAAAATGTGATTAATTGATTCTATTTTAACTGCCTTTCTCTCAACCTGGGAATACATAGGACGGAATATAAATGGTAAATTGGAATCTGAATCACTAGTAGGATTTGTTTCTAAGGCTTGGAGCTTCCAGTGGAACTTGAACCCGCAATGACGTACAGGGAAAATGAACACTCTAGCTATAAGATTACGGAGGAGCAGGAAAATAACTCGCCCTCAGAGTGAACCAAACCTACTACCCTTTATAAGGTACAAGTCGATTAGCGTAACCACCACAGAAGTCCTCAAAAAAATTATGGTTATACAGGCAGGAAATCGAACATATGTAGTTCTCCCAACTGCCCGTCTCCCAGTAAACTAAAACTGTTTAGTGCTACCAATGTTTAGTTGAAGAAATGATACAAGAAACTTCCCCATTTCGACTCATCGTTTATACTAGTCATAAATATAAAGTTCTAGTATGCAAGGTTTGATGGTGTATTAACATCTTCACCAAATAGATTAGTTTATTAAGTATGGCATGTTAATTAGTTAAGTAATCACGAATAATGTTAACTGATTTTTTTATTTAGTTTGCTTAAGTGTTGCTGAGAATGACTGTTTCTCATAATTGTTACACCTACAGTCTTTAACAATAGTTTTAACATTTACCTCTTACTCAGGAGTCACATCTATACGTAACTACGTGATGATTTAAAATGATGACTTCAACAAGAGCTCAAATCTTGAATGATAATTATGAGTGGTATATGATTGGCTAAACTTATCGATTTGTGTTAAAGTCGGTCAAAATTTAAAAATAGTTTTATAGTTATCTCTCTCTTTGCTCGAAGATCAATTATATTAATTTCTCCTAATTTCATCTTTAAAGTCGATGATCCGCTACTTCCTTATAGACAATTTCATTTTTTTTTAAAGATTATAGATCATCAAGAAGAAAGAATGGATAAAACTTTTCAGTGATTTGCAATGGGCTAGTTGGTTAGAAGCCCTTACATATCTGAAATTGCAATTAGGAGCTATAATTGAAACAGTTGGATGCTGCAAAACCTTAAGTAAAGTTTTGCAGACAGGCCCTTTAGGATGCTAAAACAGCCGGAGTTCACATTAGAGAAATAGTGAAAATTTTTAATCAGTAGTGAAGAATGCAGGAAAAATCACCTGCAGAATGGTGATTTATGAGGATAAGTTAAAAAAGTGCACAAAATTACAACTGTTCGTGACAGATGAAACAAAAGAAAAAAAAGAATAAGACATTTTTGGAATATGGAATTGTTGAATTGCATTTGCAATTAAAAAAAAAAAAAACTACATGCATCTGTTCCGAATATGTTTCTAGCTTTGAAGATGCTTGTACTCATCATACATTAGTAGCAAGCGCAGAGCAAAATATCTCAAACTTAACATTAATTGAAACGTACTGCGAACCGCAGTGACGTAGCACAGGTTAGATAATTTTGCAACAATTTTCATGTAGAACAGTTTTGTAAATGAAACTGATGACAGATTTGATTGATACATTAGCTAAGGTACATCTCGAAAAGTTACAGTTCTGTAATTGGTCTTCCAGTAAGATGTAGTGTCTTAACTACAATTATGATATTAATCATTTAAAAAATATATTTTTTCGATTATTTTTAGTTCTAACTTTTTAGGCCGTAAACAGAAACTTCGGCATAACGTCGCTGAACACTCTTGAGATGGCTAAGTTAGAGGGGTAGAATATTTGTTTTACTTTCAATTATCTAGTTGTATTTCCCGTTAAAACAGACTATGAGTCTTTCCTAAGTAAGCAGAAAAATACTCAAATATCATTTAGTATCTGATGATAATAAAATAAGTAGCAGTGTCACTTGTACCTCATGTGATGGAGTTTACTTTGTGCGGCGTGATATTTCCTCAATTAACATTGAAACCGAAAATGGTAATAGATTTGTATTACTCCCAATTTTAGTAGAGACGTTAGACTGGAGATGAATTGCCACTTTTGCCATTTTAGTTTTAATTTGAGTGCCACCATATCTGTTGACCGTTACCACCTGTGCGCCACTGGCAACTGTTTGCCAGTAATGTTTGGTTTTAGGCACACAAATGTGTGCTTTTGCATATACGCGGCATGGTCAATAAATTTTGACTTCAATGACATATATATATATATATATGTGTGTGTGTGTGTGTGTGTGTGTGTGTAATTAACAATCGCGACAAAAGTGAAATATATCCTTTGTGTATGGAAAATCATACACACGACTCTACACGGAAGAGTCGTGCGTAAAATTCCATACAAATGGCAGTCTACGTGTTAAATACAGGGATGCGAGAGAATGTGGTTATCTATTAAAGCTATATCAATTTCAAGAATATCGCCTGTTGCTACCTCTCATTGATTTTGCTCTTATTGGAATCAATATTGAAACCAGAAGCTTTAGCGGATTTCTAAGAAACGCAGAGATATTCATTGAACAGTGTCAATCGTATACTATATACACAAATAAAGATACAGCTGTAAAGTGTTGATGTGAAATTTTGGCGCTTTAAAACGATATTCTCGAAGTTGGAACAGCATGCAAAAGGAGTCAAATGGAGGAAACGTACAGAATACCTTACAGCAATTCAAATGTAGACATTGTTCCCACCCAACACAAGTACATACTGATCATGTGTAAAGAATGTTCCTCGAGGTACATTGGAATGTACATGATAGGTACGTGAATAGAGCAATCATGTGAAATACACATGTAAGGAATAAGGTTACTTCCGCCCAAAAGTACGTGCATGACACATACCGAGGAATGTATCTATTATGTGTATATCACGTACCGTGTATGTACTTGTTTGGCATTGGCATGTGCCAGGAATGTACTAGGCATGTCAGTAATGTTCCTTAGGGCAGTGCTATGCAACTGGGGGTGCGAGTACTTAAATACTAAAACCTTAACGCTTCATTTTGACGTTCGAATTTAGAAGCTTGTACTTTTAAAAAAAGCCAAGCAACTAACTCTGAAAACATATGCCCTCCTCCGGCATCTGTGTGGCAATTTAACTATCTAGTAAAATACTACAGTAACATTTACGAGCGACCGAGCTCTAACCTATAATCTTAGCATTCAAACCTTTGATTTACGGTTATTTGTGATTTCACGTTTATAACAAAGACAAATATTTTTAAAAGAGTGTAGTTTAAATAAATTACTGAAATAAATATTTGTCACAAAGTTTATCCTTTTAAATTATTGTTCAAAGGCCTTTGCCTTTAGTAAGCCTTCTCCGAAATACATGCAAATGAATTGTGCTGCCATCTTTGGAGCTCTTTTAAAATACACATATATGTTTCTCGACAATGAGATCTCAGAAACTACAGGCTCTAGAAAGATGACGTTTTCACTGATCGATTGCAAATTTCATGTAGATTGTCCAGTTCTAATTGAATATTTAAAAAACATGGGCACTATTTCTTTAGTACATTTTTACGGGTACATTGGAAGTGTTGAACTTTCAAAAAAATAAAATAAAACATCACATCCTAATCATTACACATTCCAACACCACACTGTTGTATATTGCGGTTGTATATGTCTCCGGCATTTGTTTCATAGCCAAATAATAATGGAAAAGGAAGGATAACCATTTCCTGAAGGATGTCTATATTATCAGGCTGAATTTCTTTAAGGAGTTAGTTTATACTTACACTTACGTCTTCCCGAAAATTTTATTTAACGTCTAGTTTTAACGTACAGGTTTTGAACTAATTCTCTGCTGTGTAACGTCACAATATAACCATCAATGCTAATTTTATGAGGACAATTCTGCCAGTGGGGTTTAGAATGTTACAACCTAGAGAACGCATCAAACGTCAGAAAATTGCAAAATGACACACAGAATATGTTGCTAAACTCTGAAAGTGGCTATAGAAGTGAAAAGCATATGGCTAAAAAGCCACTATTGGCTCTTTGGAAATTATGTGACTAACGACGTTCTCAAAATGGCCAGATCTCGTCACAAAGTGGCTAAATTGGCAACCCTAGTCGCAATACGAAACTTACGCACAACCATGCCATGGTACATGGGGTATGTGCCATTCACATTCCTCACATTCCAGTGAAGCATGTAAAAGTACCTTTCAAGTGTCGGAAATTCCTCGAAAGGCACGTACCTAGCGACACGTGCTATGCATATGAAATGTACATTTTTCAAGTACCAGATACGTAAACGGTACATATGGAACTTAAATGGCACGTTCCTAGAATGTACCTGGTTGGGTGGGTTGCAAATGACAATGTTTGGCTTCACAACCTGGGAAACATAGCTTCGAGACCGAACCATCGACATGGATGAAACGTAGGTACGTACCACTATAAGAGTTACACTTGAAGCAATAATACAATAAGTGCTTATCCCATTGTCCTCCCAACCCAACGCAAAATGAGCCAAGAAGTGGGAATCTGAAAACGATGCTGATTGTGGTGTATGATGAGTTTAAAGCATGTCCGCCCATTATGCTACATAACAATGCCCTTTGTCACAACGTTGCAGTAGTAATCGCCCCACGTGAGGCAAATTTTGCCGCCCCCTGGAGCATGGCGCCCGCCGCCGCCGCCAAATTTTGCGCCCCGGGCGCCCGGCGCCCATTTTTGGGGTTACGTGGCCCGGGGTCAATGACCTAGGGGGCGCCCGCCGCCGCTAAAATTTTGCGCCCCGGGCGCCCGGCGCCCATTTTTTGGTGTTACGTGGCCCGGGGTCAATAACCTAGGGGTACATAGGACCACCCTCTCTAAATTTTGGTAGGGGTTCCATAGCCCACCCCTAAATTTTGGCAGGGGTACATAGGAACACCCCCCTTAAATTTTGGAAATTGCCAAATCTAAAAATTTGGTGTGGTAGCCTAGGACCATAGTATGTACCTCTATCAGTATTGGGTATCTATGTCGTTCCCTTTCATGGGTAAAAAATTGCCAAAAATTCAAATTTCGGGGGTTTTTGACCTTATTTATCCCCTTTGATGAGGTATTATTACCCTATATAGTTATATGGGCGTATACAGGGGTCCATTACCTTTCATAACATATGGGTATATTAATGCACCCCTTGAAAAATTTGGGAGGGGTAACTTGGCCCACCCCTTAAATTTTGGAAATCGACCAATTTCAACGTTGGATATTATAGTACAGGACCCTAATATGTATCATGATAAATTTGGGCGGTCCATCTCGTTTCCTTCTAGGGGTACAAAATTGCTAAAATATAAACGTAAGCAATACGTTATACCACGTGTTTGGTTTTTGGTCGATTTTATCCCCTTTGATGAGGTGTTACCCACCCAACCAGGTACATTCTAGGAACGTGCCATTTAAGTTCCATATGTACCGTTTACGTACCTGGTACTTGAAAAATGTACATTTCATATGCATAGCACGTGTCGCTAGGTACGTGCCTTTCGAGGAATTTCTGACACTTGAAAGGTACTTTTACATGCTTCACTGGAATGTGAGGAATGTGAATGGCACATACCCCATGTACCATGGCATGGTTGTGCGTAAGTTTCGTATTGCGACTAGGGTTGCCAATTTAGCCACTTTGTGACGAGATCTGGCCATTTTGAGAACGTCGTTAGTCACATAATTTCCAAAGAGCCAATAGTGGCTTTTTAGCCATATGCTTTTCACTTCTATAGCCACTTTCAGAGTTTAGCAACATATTCTGTGTGTCATTTTGCAATTTTCTGACGTTTGATGCGTTCTCTAGGTTGTAACATTCTAAACCCCACTGGCAGAATTGTCCTCATAAAATTAGCATTGATGGTTATATTGTGACGTTACACAGCAGAGAATTAGTTCAAAACCTGTACGTTAAAACTAGACGTTAAATAAAATTTTCGGGAAGACGTAAGTGTAAGTATAAACTAACTCCTTAAAGAAATTCAGCCTGATAATATAGACATCCTTCAGGAAATGGTTATCCTTCCTTTTCCATTATTATTTGGCTATGAAACAAATGCCGGAGACATATACAACCGCTATATACAACAGTGTGGTGTTGAAATGTGTAATGATTAGGATGTGATGTTTTATTTTATTTTTTTGAAAGTTCAACACTTCCAATGTACCCGTAAAAATGTACTAAAGAAATAGTGCCCATGTTTTTTAAATATTCAATTAGAACTGGACAATCTACATGAAATTTGCAATCGATCAGTGAAAACGTCATCTTTCTAGAGCCTGTAGTTTCTGAGATCTCATTGTCGAGAAACATATATGTGTATTTTAAAAGAGCTCCAAAGATGGCAGCACAATTCATTTGCATGTATTTCGGAGAAGGCTTACTAAAGGCAAAGGCCTTTGAACAATAATTTAAAAGGATAAACTTTGTGACAAATATTTATTTCAGTAATTTATTTAAACTACACTCTTTTAAAAATATTTGTCTTTGTTATAAACGTGAAATCACAAATAACCGTAAATCAAAGGTTTGAATGCTAAGATTATAGGTTAGAGCTCGGTCGCTCGTAAATGTTACTGTAGTATTTTACTAGATAGTTAAATTGCCACACAGATGCCGGAGGAGGGCATATGTTTTCAGAGTTAGTTGCTTGGCTTTTTTTAAAAGTATAAGCTTCTAAATTCGAACGTCAAAATGAAGCGTTAAGGTTTTAGTATTTAAGTACTCGCACCCCCAGTTGCATAGCACTGCCCTAAGGAACATTACTGACATGCCTAGTACATTCCTGGCACATGCCAATGCCAAACAAGTACATACACGGTACGTGATATACACATAATAGATACATTCCTCGGTATGTGTCATGCACGTACTTTTGGGCGGAAGTAACCTTATTCCTTACATGTGTATTTCACATGATTGCTCTATTCACGTACCTATCATGTACATTCCAATGTACCTCGAGGAACATTCTTTACACATGATCAGTATGTACTTGTGTTGGGTGGGTATTATCCTATATAGTTATATGGTCATGTATAGGGGTCCATTACCTTTCATAAGATATGGGTATATTTGTGCACTCCTTTAAAAATTTGGGAGGGGTACCTTGGCCCACCCCTTAAATTTTAGAAATTGCCCAATTTACATATTTGGTATTATAGTACTGCATCCTAACATGTATTATGATAAATTTGGTTGGTCCATCTCGTTCCTTTTTAGGGGTACAAAATTGCCAAAATATAAACGTAAGCAATACGTTATACCACGTGTTTTGTTTGGCCCAATTTCTCCCCTTTGATGAGGTTTTATTACCCTATATGGTTATATGGTCATGTATATAGGTTCATTTCCTATCATAAGACATGGGTACATTGATGCACCCCTTGAAAAATTTGGGAGGGGTACCTTGGCCCACCCCTTAAATTTTGGAAAGTGACCAATTTAAACATTGGGTATTATAGTACAGGATCCTAATATGTATTACGATAAATTTGGGTGGTTCACCTCGTTCTCTTTCATGGGTAAAGAACTACCAAAAATTAAATTTCGGAGGTTATTGACCCCTTTGATAAGTATTTAACACGTTATATGGGTATGTACAGAGGTTTATTACCTTCATATGTTTATGTGCCCCTTTTAAATTTGGGAATTATCAAATAACAAAATTCGGTAAACGTTTTCTAGGACACATTGGTGTTCCTCTTATAGCCAAATACTCAAATTTTGAAGGCTATTGACCTATTTTTTTTGATACGGCTTTATTATTGAATAAGTACAGGATTTATTACTTTTTCGTAAGACACAGGTGTATTTGTGTACCAATCTTAAATTTTGGGAGGGGTACATTTCTTATTGTCATATCAATAATTGGTAATTGTTCTTAGAATTGGGTGGTATCTCTTTCTTTGGGTAAATCATTGTCAAATATTAGTATGATCACGTGATCAGTTATTGACCTATGATGGGATTGGGAGTCCAGGACATTGGTACATTTAACCTTTGTAGGATAATTTGAGAATGCGTCATTGGTTTTGATTATTCCAGCCTATGGACCAAATATAAACGTAAGCAATACGACGTACCACGTGATTGACCTTGATTAGGTAATGTACAGGGATTCATTTCCTTTGTTGTGGTACTTCTTAAGTTTGAGTACACACTTAAACAGTTGGTTCTACTCAGGTAAACAAATGACGGACATTATTGACCTTATTGAACATATAATGATATGATTAACTCTAAGACTTAGGTATATCAAGAGAAGTATTCTTTAAATTTGGGAATGGTGATAAACAGAATTTTAACATAAGGTGCGAAATTTGAAACAATACATTGAACTTTAGTCACAGCTCATAGTCTAAGATCATTGGTGGTGATTGATTTGAAATCTGATAGCTAACCTTATTGAATCTTATGACTCATAGACGAAAGGCAATACATGCTACAACAGTTTGAAATTTAATCATAAGGTGATGTAATCTGACACTAGCAAAGTTATTGTTAATGCAATTTGATTGGATGATCACTATCTTTCCTGCAATCTTATTGGTTGATCACTATCTTTCGTGCAATCTGATAGGTTGATGAGTTTTAAATCTTTTTCTGCATTCAGTTTTGTTTTAACATTTAAAAAGTTTTTGAATTTTTTTTTGTCTGAAACTTTGGTTTGAAATTTTTCGTTTTAAAAATTTTTTGTTTGAAAATTTTCAAAATTTTGTTTGGGATTTTTTCGTTTGAAATTTTTGTTTGAAATTTTTTTTCGTTTGAAATTTTTTGTTTGAAAATTTTTGTTCGAAAATTTTGTTTAAATTTTTTTGTTTGAAATTTTTCGTTTCCAAATTTTTTGTTTGAAATTTTTTTTCAAAATTTTGTTTGAAAATTTTTTCGCTTCAAAATTTTGTTTGAATTTTTTTTCGTTTGAAATTTTTTGTTTGAATTTTTTTTCGTTTCAAAATTTTGTTTCAAAGATTTTTTGTTCTAAATTTTTGTTTCAAAGTTTGGTTTGACATTTTTAAAAGTTTGTGCACCCATTAGTAAAGAACCGGAACTGTTTAGAACAAAAACCTTTGACAACATTGTGGTGCAATAGTACACGTCAGAACCTGGGGTTGTACTTGAAATGAAAAACACAATTCATTGAAATGGATCATTTTATTACACTCCACATACATCCATACCAGATAGTGGTTCTGGATATTGTCGATACAATGTATTTTGAACTTCTTGCACTAGTTTGTCTTTAGCATATACTTTTAATTCCAGTTGAAGTCTTTTAAGGTCTATTGCAATATCAATTGGTGGAAACTCAATGTCCATTTGATCACAAATAAACTGTTTATCAATACAGGTATGCACCCACGAACGATGTTGACAACCATCACAATATCTAGATACATGTTGTACAATATGCATAACACATTTTTCAAAATAGTACTTTTTCAGGAATATACTAGTTTTGTTGCACACCTCCACTGCATGTTTCGCACACTGAAATACGCTGATGAATTTGTTCCATTCCGTTTGGGTTAGATACACCATGTTGCGAGGGACATGCAATGTACTCTTTTTACGTAACAGCACCATCTTCTCTTCGAGGACTGTACGCAGCACCACTTCATGATTTGAGCCTAATGATTTGACTATGGTCACATTTAGCTCATCATGAAAATAATCGTTCATTTGGTCGATTCGTGAACATAATATTTGCCATTCTTCACAGGTCAGTTGTACACCAAATTGTTCTGCTTTGCCCAATCGAATTACTGGTTCAAATGTTCTAGCACTGATACCAATCATCACATGTTTTGTTTGAAATATATTTATTGGATAATAGCTTGCGAAGATGAACTCTTTATCGTTAGAAGTACACATCTTTCCTCCTGAAAAGCACTTGCTCAAATGATTTCGTGGGATGACACTGTATTTGCTGGTTTATAGTTATTGCTGACGTCATTGGAAAGGAATGTGCTGACGTTTGAATTCATGATTTCATCACAGTTGCTGACGTCATGCCGACCAACCAAATTCATACAACTACGGCTGACGTGCTGACGTTTTAATTCATGATTTCATCACAATTGCTGACGAATCTGGCTGTGTACTAAATTCAAGTTGATGACTTCGACCCAAGAATCCTTTGTAACATAAAGATACAGATCCAGTATTTAAGAAACGTAACAGTTCTTCTTGTTTTGATGCTTCCATGGGTAAATATCTTGCTGGTAAAATTATATTCTTATCATTTTCAAGCTTCACTACGATTCTTAATCCAAACTTTGTAGGGATCATTTGGCTAGCTAAGATTCTATAAGGTACATTCTGTTGTAAATCAGTAATCTTGGTAAATGATTTCATCACATCACGCGTGTTTAGAAACTGCAGACAAGTACCCATGATGACGTTATCATGAATACTAACTCGAACGATACTTATATGATGAAAAACTGATGACGTTGCATTATCATGTTCTGACGTGTACTATTGCACCACAATGTTGCCAGAGGTTTTTGTTCTAAACAGTTCCAGTTCTTTACTAATAAGTGCACAAACTTTTAAAAATGTCAAACCAAACTTTGAAACAAAAATTTAGAACAAAAATCTTTGAAACAAAATTTTGAAACAAAAAATTTCAAACAAAAAATTTGGAAACGAAAAATTTCAAACAAAAATTTTAAACAAAATTTTGAAACGAAAAAAATTTCAAACGAAAAATTTTTAAACAAAAAAATCTCAAACAAAATTTTGAAAATTTTCAAACAAAAATTTGAAAGCAAGAATTTTCAAACAAAGTTTCAAACAAAAAAATTCAAAACCTTTTTAAATGTTAAAACAAAACTGTATGCAGCAAAGATTTGAAACTCATCAACCAATCAGATTCCACGAAAGATAGTGATCAGCCAATCAGATTGCACGAAAGATAGTGATCAACCAATCAAATTGCATCAACAATAACTTTGCCAGTGTTGTAGCATATATTCCCTTAAGACTATGAGTCATAAGTTTCAATAAGGTTAGCTATGTATCCCTGTACACTACCTCATCAAGGTCAATCACGTGGTACATCGTATTGCTTACGTTTATATTTGGCTGTAATAATCAATACCAATGACGCATCTCAAATTATCCTACAAAGTTTAAATGTACCAATGTCCTGGACTCCTAATCCCATCATAGGTCAATAACTGATCACGTGATCACAATGATTTACCCAAAGAACAATTACCAATTATTGATATGACGATAAGAAATGTACCCCTCCCAAAATTTAAGATTGGTACACAAATACACCTGTGTCTTATGAAAAAGTAATAAATCCTGTACTTATTCAATAATAAAGCCGGTCAATAACCTTTAAATTTTGAATATTTGGCCATAAGAGGAATACCAATGGGTCCTAGAAAACGTTTACCGAATTTTGTTATTTGATAATTCCCAAATTTAAAAGAAAACATAAACATATAGAGGTAATAAACCATATAACGTATTAAATAGGGTCAATAACATCCGAAATTTGATTTTTGGTAGTTCTTTACCCATGAAAGGGAACGATGTGGACCATCCAATTTTATAGTGGTACATATTGAAGACCTGTACGAAGATACCAAATGCTTATATTAATCAATTTCTAAAACTGAGTGGATGAGTCAAGATACCCCTCCCAAATTTTTTAAAGGGTGCATCAATATACCCATGTCTTATAATAGGGAATGGACCAATATACATAACCATATAATCATATAAGGTAATAGGACCTCATCCAAGGGGATAAATTGAACCAAAATACCAAACACGTGGTTGTAGTAAAATTTGGCAATTTTTTTTTACTCATGAAAGGGAACAAGGTGATCTACCCAAATTTATCATAATACATGTTAGGGTCCAGTACTATAATACCAAATATATAAAATGAGCAATTTCCAAAATTAAAGGGGTGGGCCAAAGTACCCCTCCCAAAAATTTAAAGAGTGCACAAATGTACCTATGTCTTATGATAGGTAATGGACCCCTATACATGACCATATAACTATATAAGGTAATAGGACCTCATCCAAGAGGATACATTGGGCCAAAAGACCAAACACGTGGTTGTACTAAAATTTGGCAATTTCGTACCCCTAAAAGGGAACGAGGTGAACCACTCAAATTTATCATAATAATACATGTTAGGGTCCAGTACTATAATACCAAATATATAAAATGAGCAATTTCCAAAATTTAAGGGGTGGGCCAAAGTACCCCTCCCAAATTTTTAAAGGAGTGCACAAATGTACCTATGTCTTATGATAGGGAATAGACCCCTATACATAACCATATAACCATATAAGCTAATAATACCTCATCCAAGGAGATAAATTAGGTCAAAAACCCCCGAAATTTAAATTTTTGGCAATTTTTTATCCATGAAAGGGAACGACATAGACACCCAATACTGATAGAGGTACATACTATGGTCCTAGGCTACCACACCAAATTTTTAGATTTGGCAATTTCCAAAATTTAAGGGGGGTGGTCCTATGTACCCCTAAAACGGAATGAGGTGGACCACCCAAATTTATCATAATACATATTATGGTCCTGTACTATAATACCCAATGTTGAAATTGGGCAATTTCCAAAATTTAAGGGGTGGGCCAAGGTACCCCTCCCAAATTTTTCAAGGGGTGCATTAATATACCCATGTCTTATGAAAGGTAATGGACCCCTGTATACGCCCATATAACTATATAGGGTAATAATACCTCATCAAAGGGGATAAATTAGGTCAAAAACCCCCGAAATTTGAATTTTTGGCAATTTTTACCCTCAAACACAAATTTGAAACAAGAGTTTTCAAACAAAGTTTCAAACAAAAAGTTTTCAAACTAAAAAATTTTACGTTTCACGGTTAACCGTCAAACTTTATCCGGTTTTCTAACTATTCGATTAACAAATAAACGGTTTTGATCATATTTATCAGTGAGTGCAAAATGTTGAACGAAACCAAGATTTTTAAATGTTAAACAAAACTTAAAACTGAATACAGCAAAGATTTGAAAATCAGCAACCAATCAGATTGCACGAAAGATAGTGATCAACCAATCAGATTGCAGGAAAGATAGTGATCATCCAATCAAATTGCATTAACAATAACTTTGCTAGTGTCAGATTACATCACCTTATGATTAAATTTCAAACTGTTGTAGCATGTATTGCCTTTCGTCTATGAGTCATAAGATTCAATAAGGTTAGCTATCAGATTTCAAATCAATCACCACCAATGATCTTAGACTATGAGCTGTGACTAAAGTTCAATGTATTGTTTCAAATTTCGCACCTTATGTTAAAATTCTGTTTATCACCATTCCCAAATTTAAAGAATACTTCTCTTGATATACCTAAGTCTTAGAGTTAATCATATCATTATATGTTCAATAAGGTCAATAATGTCCGTCATTTGTTTACCTGAGTAGAACCAACTGTTTAAGTGTGTACTCAAACTTAAGAAGTACCACAACAAAGGAAATGAATCCCTGTACATTACCTAATCAAGGTCAATCATGTGGTACGTCGTATTGCTTACGTTTATATTTGGTCCATAGGCTGGAATAATCAAAACCAATGACGCATTCTCAAATTATCCTACAAAGGTTAAATGTACCAATGTCCTGGACTCCCAATCCCATCATAGGTCAATAACTGATCACGTGATCATACTAATATTTGACAATGATTTACCCAAAGAAAGAGATACCACCCAATTCTAAGAACAATTACCAATTATTGATATGACAATAAGAAATGTACCCCTCCCAAAATTTAAGATTGGTACACAAATACACCTGTGTCTTACGAAAAAGTAATAAATCCTGTACTTATTCAATAATAAAGCCGTATCAAAAAAAATAGGTCAATAGCCTTCAAAATTTGAGTATTTGGCTATAAGAGGAACACCAATGTGTCCTAGAAAACGTTTACCGAATTTTGTTATTTGATAATTCCCAAATTTAAAAGGGGCACATAAACATATGAAGGTAATAAACCTCTGTACATACCTATATAACGTGTTAAATACTTATCAAAGGGGTCAATAACCTCCGAAATTTAATTTTTGGTAGTTCTTTACCCATGAAAGAGAACGAGGTGAACCACCCAAATTTATCGTAATACATATTAGGATCCTGTACTATAATACCCAATGTTTAAATTGGTCACTTTCCAAAATTTAAGGGGTGGGCCAAGGTACCCCTCCCAAATTTTTCAAGGGGTGCATCAATGTACCCATGTCTTATGATAGGAAATGAACCTATATACATGACCATATAACCATATAGGGTAATAAAACCTCATCAAAGGGGAGAAATTGGGCCAAACAAAACACGTGGTATAACGTATTGCTTACGTTTATATTTTGGCAATTTTGTACCCCTAGAAGGGAACGAGGTGGACCACCCCAAATTTATTACAATACATATTAGGATCCTGTACTATAATACCCAGTGTTTAAATTGGTCAATTTCCAAAATTTAAGGGGTGGGCCAAGGTACCCATCACAATTTTTTTCAAGGGGTGCATTAATATACCCATGTCTTATGAAAGGTAATGGACCCCTGTATACGCCCACATAATTATATAGGGTAATAATACCTCATCCAAGGGGATAAATTAGGTCAAAAACCAAACACGTGGTATAACGTATTGCTTACGTTTATATTTTTTGGCAATTTCGTACTCATGAAAGGGAACAAGGTGAACCAATCAAATTTATAGTAATCTCTATTAGGGTCCTATACTATAATACCAAATATATAAAATGGGTAATTTCCAAAATTAAAGGGGTGGGCCAAGGTACCCCTCCCAAAAATTTAAAGGGGTGCACAAATGTACCTATGTCTTATGATAGGTAATGGACCCCTATACATGACCATATAACCATATAAGGTAATAGGACCTCATCCAAGGGAATAAATTAGGTCAAAACCGAAACACGTGGTTGTACTAAAATTTGGCAATTTCGTACCCATGAAAGGGAACGAGGTGGAGCACCCAATTTTATAGTAATATATATTAGGGTCCTATACTATTATACCAAATATGTAAAATGGTCAATTCCTAAAATTTAAGGGGTGGGCCAAGGTACCCCTCCCAAATTTTTAAAAGGGGTGCACAAATGTACCTATGTCTTATGATAGGGAATAGATCCCTATACATAATCATATAACCATATAAGGTAATAGGAGCTCATCCAAGGAAATAAATTGGGCCAAAAGAACAAACACGTGGTACAACGTATTGCTTACGTTTATATTTTGGCAAATTTGTACCCCTAAAAAGGAACGAGATGGACCAACCAAATTTATCATAATACATGTTAGGATGCAGTACTATAATACCAAATATGTAAATTGGGCAATTTCTAAAATTTAAGGGGTGGGCCAAGGTACCCCTCCCAAATTTTTAAAGGAGTGCACAAATATACCCATATCTTATGAAAGGTAATGGACCCCTATACATGACCATATAACTATATAGGATAATAACACCTCATCAAAGGGGATAAAATCGACCAAAAACCAAACACGTGGTACAACGTATTGCTTACGTTTATATTTTGGCAATTTTGTACCCCTAGAAGGAAACGAGATGGACCGCCCAAATTTATCATGATACATATTAGGGTCCTGTACTATAATATCCAACGTTGAAATTGGTCGATTTCCAAAATTTAAGGGGTGGGCCAAGTTACCCCTCCCAAATTTTTCAAGGGGTGCATTAATATACCCATATGTTATGAAAGGTAATGGACCCCTGTATACGCCCATATAACTATATAGGGTAATAATACCTCATCAAAGGGGATAAATAAGGTCAAAAACCCCCGAAATTTGAATTTTTGGCAATTTTTTACCCATGAAAGGGAACGACATAGATACCCAATACTGATAGAGGTACATACTATGGTCCTAGGCTACCACACCAAATTTTTAGATTTGGCAATTTCCAAAATTTAAGGGGGGTGGTCCTATGTACCCCTGCCAAAATTTAGGGGTGGGCTATGGTACCCCTACCAAAATTTAGAGGGGGTGGTCCTATGTACCCCTAGGTTATTGACCCCGGGCCACGTAACACCAAAAAATGGGCGCCGGGCGCCCGGGGCGCAAAATTTTAGCGGCGGCGGGCGCCCCCCTAGGTCATTGACCCCGGGCCACGTAACCCCAAAAATGGGCGCCGGGCGCCGGGGGCGCAAAATTTGGCGGCGGCGGCGGGCGCAATGCTCCAGGGGGCGGCAAAATTTGCCTCAAGTGGGGCGATTACTACTGTTGCAACTGTAAGCGACTTGAATCAACGTTGTAGGTGAGAGGTTCTTGATCAAGCCCCAGATATGAGGGTCTTGTGACTTTGATCTTATACAACATTAAAGGAACTATTTAGATACTGGTTTCCCACCCGAAGCGTTATTTGGCATACAGTATATGATAGAGCGTTTTGTCGAGCACATCAACAATAACGGGACTGTTAGTTGTGTACAGACCTTTCCAGCAGTGTGGTAGCGAATCATACAGTGAAAGTCATAAGTATTCGTACACCGACTGCAAGCTATGATTAAATTGCCTGTAGATGCGACTTTGTTGCAGATAGAGCATTGAAACAAACGGCACTGTATTTTCCATTAAGTTCTTTGTTATTTATGAAACAAACGTTCCGCGAATGCAGAAACGTAGATAAATAATGGCAAAATAAACAAAAATGAATGTCAAAAGTATTCGTACACTTACGAAACGTCCACAAAGAAAATTATTGTGCATGATTCAATACTTGGTCGGGTACCCTTTGGCCCTAATTACAGCTAGAATGCGCTTCGGCATCCATTTCACCAAATGTCGAGAATCTTCGACTGCTATAGAAGCCCATTCAATAGCAGTTTGCGAAGAACGTTTATTCGTAATGCTGCGCTTGCAGAGTTTCTTTTCGACTAAGTACTATAAATGCTCAATCTGATTGAGGTCAGGAGATTGAAGGGGAGTGGCCAGTTGCGTTGGCCAATTGTATAGTAACCAGAGCTTTGCATACTGTGCCGTATGTTTGGAATCATTGTCCTGTTTAAATGCAAAGTGGTCTTGCAGGCCCAATTTGACCAACACTAGGTAAATTTTTGTTCAAGATATCAATGTAGATATGCTGGTCCCTAATACCATCGATAATTGTTAGCTTTTCCACTCTCAAAGCACTCATTCACCCCCAAACTAGCACTTACTCACTTCCATGGTTGACGGTTGGTCGCAGATTTTTCGGGTCCATCTCTGGCTTCCGCCACACCATTTCCTTACCGTCGGGACCAAACACATTAAATTTACTTTCGTCTAAGAACATTACTTTTTCCTAGAAAAACATCTTTATTCACGTAAGCTTTTGCAAACCGGAGCTGCTTCTTCCTATTCCCCTCGGAAACAAACAAACAAACAAACAAAAAAAAAAAAACTTTCGAGCAACAAGTCCATTATAACCTTGTTTGTTGAACGCACGACAGACAGTGCTTTCCAAAACTAACATACCTGATTTAAGAGCTTCTGCCACCATCTGCGGAGCACTGATTCTTGGGCTCTTCTTAATTTCATTCAGCAGTATACGCTCACATCGTCCAAAGATCTTCCGGGAATTTCCAATTCGCGACATGTTTTTAACTGTGTTTGTTTCGCAGTATCGATCTATGGTTGACTGCACGGTCGAACGTGGTCTTCCGATAATATCTGATATCTCCTGTAAGGATATGCAGTCGTTATGAAGCCTTATAACCAGGGCCCGGATCTTATTGACGAGTCAACTTTTTTTCTGTTACGCATAGGGCAAGGCAACTTCAAATAAAAATGTTATCCTTCAACTCAAGGTTCTAAAAGTATATTGTTTTAGGGTCAACTTTTGGTCACTTTTTGCCGTTTTTGAAGTTTCAGGTCATTTTTTAATATTTTAAGGTAACTTTCAGGTCACTTGTGGTCATTTTAGTCTTTTCCATCTACATAAGGAAATCTTAAAATGAACACTGTTTAGGAATTTGAAAAATACGAAGTAACCTCTTTTCCTACTTCCTGGCTATTGGAGTGGAAAAACAGTATTCCTAAAAAGTTAATGAACACTAAGCATTAACTGGTTGAGTGGGGGTAGGAGTTCGTAGGTGGCCAAACAGATGGTTTTGGATTAATGACCACAAAGAATGTGATCACGTGAGTAACTAAAAATGGATTAGAACACGTACAAAAATTTTAAACGGGGTTTTTATCTATTATTCTCATGTATACAGTCTACACTTGCGAACATCTATTCTTTAAGTGTGCTTCCTAGTTTCAACTCGGGAGTGAATTGATGCTTTCAAGTACGTACAATGCCGTACAATGGACTGATCAATAGACTGCAACTAACTGAAACAAAACTTTGGGAATGAGAAATGGTAATTAAAATCTAATAGATATTCAAAAAATGACAATGTTTAACGAAATAAACGTTTTAAGAAACACAAGTTTTAAGGTCAATTTTTGTGAATTTTAGTGTCATTTTATAGGTCACTTTTTAGAAAATTTTAGGTCAACAAAATCCGGGCCCTGCTTATAACTATGCTTTTTTCTGCTTCTTTGTCTCCGTCTCTTTTCGACCCTTTGCATCTTCCGTCTTCAATCAATCTTTGAACGTGAATGATGTTTTGCTGGCATGTGGTTGTGTTTATCTTTAAAAAAAGCTAGAGGGCGTTCTATTTGAACAAAAGCTCGAACAGCCGGACGCTTCTGTCTTTAATTTCAATGTACGAATACTTTCGGCTCATCAAAACCATGTTCAGTTTTGTTTGTTTTGCCATTATTTGTCTATATTTTCGTACTCACGGGACGTTTGTTTTGTAAATAATAAAGAACTTAATGGAAAACGCAGTGCTGTTTGTTTCAATGCTGTATTCGCATCTACAGAATTTAATCATAGCTTGCAGTCGGTGTACGAATACTTATGACTTTCACTATAGATGTGGCTAGGGATTACACTGATAACATGTAAACATTTCTACATTCTATAATAAAGAGTTTAGTACAGAAGGGATATTTTACCATGAGTTTTATTTCTAAGCTTTGTATAATGCATTGGCTATTTTCCTGGAAGCTCAAAATATTAATGGATGACTTGTGAAAAAGTATGTTAAAATACATAAGAATAAAAAGTATTTTAGAAACTATACTAAGAACCTAGCATTATATAAAGCTTTAAAAATGATGTTTAGGCTAGCATTTTCTCTCTTATATACAAGGGATTTTAGCTATCATGTAAACCCTATGGTTTTAATCCTTTAAAGACTAACTCGTTTCTCTTTTCATCCATGGCTTGGTATTAAAATTAGCGGTATAGCTTTTAGATAGTATGGATGTTTAACACAAACATTGCAGTTTGTGTTCAGTTGCCTGTATATATTTGTTGGAAGTAGCTCATATGTAATTAGTTATGATAAAACACGAGACGAAGAACTGAGACTTGCTTTTATATATATATATATATATATATATATATATATATATATATATATATATATATATATATATATATATATATATATATATATAAAGTTTATATTTATTTCAGCTCCATTAAGTTCTCAAGTCTCAGAGGGTCAAGTCATTGTCTCTTCTACTGTACTTTCATATCTATCTATCTACCTATATATATATATATATATATATATATATATATATATATATATATATATATATATATATATATATATATATATATTGTTTCAACGGTATGAATATGCTATAATTAGAGTAGTATTAGAATATGAACATTTTGAAAGGATATAATTTCCATTGAATGAAAATCAAATGTTTAATGCATTATATATGAATCTATCTTTTTATATTGATGTTTGATGTCATAGTAGAACTTAAATCACAAACAGAATACATTTAAGTTAAATTAGTACGCGTAATGTAAATAATAATTTTCTTTGAAACAAGTGAGCTTCGTATCACATTATGAGACTACGATCGACTTCCAAACTATCCGAATCCAGCAGTGAAACTGAAAGTAATAGACCTCGTTTGGAATCCCTCGTTTATTTATGATTAACAATGAAGCGGAAGACCCAAGTTCAATTTCCGGTGGGTGTTCATGTGGTTCGGATCCCATGTTAAGTTTAAGTCCATCTCTTATATAGCATCGATGGTGAACTGGAAACTCAATTCGAAATCAACAAATCGTGGCAATAGAAGGATAAGTTTAGAAATTGTTTACTCTTGACTTTCTTAAAATAAATAAAAAGAGGAGATAAAACCTCTTTCTAGGCAGGCTTTCCAGGATGAACTTTAGAATCCATCGTGTGTAGAAAGCAAAAACATTGCCCTTTTCCTATTGACAAATGCTGAGTTTTAATGTAAACCCGATGGAAGGATTCAACGAATATAAATTGCTCCTTTGTATTCCGTTCATTTACCTCGGAAAAGCATTCGATTTGATGAAAATCTTTGACTATTATAAATACTCTATTGGTGCCGAAGCAAATATCAAAGCACATTTGGTGCCATCTTTATTGAAGTCAGTGTGAATAATCTAGTGCTTGGCTTTACAAAGCTGGTAGGATTTGAGAAAAGTGTATTTTTACGTCAAAAGATTTCAAAAACGCACTTGAATTAGCGTTTTGGATTCTGAAGTGGAAGACCAAAGGGATCAATATAAACATCTGCTTTATTTTCGTTTCGCTGAGTATATCACTCTGTATACAAACAACACCACAGAAGAACAAGGTACGATAGTATGAGTTTCCCGATTACGAAAAAAAGGTCCTTCATTGGCTTCAGCAAATGTTTATTACCAGCAAAAACTGCATTTTACTAATATCTAACAGGTTGCATTTAACTTCCATTTAACTTCAAATTTATCCCATTAAAATGAACATTGTTCCGCGTATTTTCAATTAATTATTATTCTAAACAGTAATTATTATCATTGCGAAAATTTGATAAAATCCAAACCTCAACTTCGATGGCATATTAACTAAAGGTCTGTCCAAGTAAAAATTCTCATGTATAGTAAACAAGTAAGGTCATTGTACTCATGACTGGACGAGTTTTGTAGATCACACGTGATATACGGAAGTGGCATAGATTTCTACTACTTTAGATTGTACCAGAGAGATTAGAATGGAAATGGAATATATTCTTGGAACGCTTAATTGATTGCAGAAAGCAGCTTCTGCCTATCAATTACCGTTTTTACTTTATAGTGATCAATGATAAAACCGGAATTGGTTGATTTCTTTCAATTCCAGTTTTAATAGAGGATAAATAGAGAAGATGAGATATATTCTTAGAACACTAAGTCTATTATTTATCTGGAATTTCAATTGTAGTTTCTAATTATGTGATTCTCTTCATGTCTCAACTTCGATGCTTTACCTATTCGACAAATTTATTGTATTTTCGAATGTTCCATTTATACCTATATATCTTTCACTCGTTACGTTGAGTAACCATTTATCCTTGTTTGTGTACGTGATTTACTTGCGTCATAATGGAGGGGGAAAAACCTGGGAACAGCTTTACAAACATCTGGTACAGCATAACTACTTCTGTTCTATTGAATTCAGCTGTAGTGACAATGTTCGAAGCACAAAACAAAACTCTTGTCATATTTTGTACACTTTAGTTGCGAATAAATAGAAAACACGTAATGAAAACCCACCGAAAGAAATCCGATGTGTCAAATGTGAACGTACTTTTGACACGTTTCATTTCTTAATTTGCCCCAAGTATGAGCATCTAAATTAGTAGGAATCACAACTGTGAATGCACGCATGTAGATCAGGTTGTCCAAAACGTACTGAGTCTGTGGAGGTCAAAAGTGAGAAGATTTTTGATGTAATTTGAAAACAACATTATGAAATTCATATCCTCCATTTTGTTCGATGATCTTATGGTATTTTAAAGACATCATCATAATCCTATCCTATAGAACCTCTGTGTTTTCTGATCAAACAATTGTGACACGTGGTTTTCACAGGTCTCTACTGAAACTAAATTAACACCTCTCAGGAAATTCTGCAGAGACCGAAAGAAATGATATTCTGACGGTGTCAGATTCGGGCTCTCAGCCAAGTTCTCGCAATTTTTAACGGATCGTTAAAAATGAATGCGGTCTGGTGGTATGAGCGTTGTATACGACATCCTCTTTGTTGACCAGTTCCGGTAGTTTGGTTTTAATTGTTAGGTGCACTTGCGCTAATTGTTAACACTACATATCCGAAATTATTTTTCTGTCCCGTGCGTGACAGCTCGCGACACGCGATGGCCTTCCAATCCCACTAAACTAACAACATAATCTTTCTGGGCGTCAGTGTGGGCTCTCTCACAGGCTGTGCAGCGTCTCCTTGCTTTGACCGGCCATTGTTGTAGGTTATCCACCTTTTATTACTCGTGATCAAACCGTTTAAGAAATTACTCGAGTTTGTTTCGTTTCAGTAGTGATTTTCAAACAGAAATTCGACTGAGTAATTTTTTCTCGAGTCTGATTATGTAACAACCCAAACGTTGAGCTTCTTTTTGTAGCCAGCTTTCTCCAAATAGTTTACCACAGTTTGATTATAAATGTTTAGGTCATTGTTGATGTCATAACTACCTACATGCTTGTTTTACCCGTCTTTTGCAAGAACACCATCTACTTTCACTGTGGTTAGGAGCCCTCTTTGGGGAGGAGTAACTTGGACATTGAAATTTTCAGAACGAAAGCGACTGAAGCATCGTTTGGCTGTTGCTTTTGATAACGTATCATTCTCACACACAGAACACATTTCTTCTAGCGCCTGCACAACATGTGTACCTTTATCGAAGTAAAGTCGTAACATAGTATATAGCGCAGTTTTGCGGAAATTTCACTCATCCTCATAGTAGAATGCCGTGCATCTTATAAGAATTTAAGCACTTTTGGTCATGTAATAACTACAAATATCAGCCGTCAAATGATGTTAGGCTTTACCCACTGGAACTCATATACTCTGAGATTTGGGACACTAACGCCATCTCGTGCGTAAAATACTAAATACTTTTTAGACTACTTGATATTTGTAATCATTTAAAAAAAACTTTTTAAACGAATTTCACAAAAGATTTTACTCTTCCGTATATAACTACTACATTATTAATAAAAGTAACTATAGTTCATGAAAAACAAAGAAAACTACAGTATTTTCATGTAGATATAGTAGCTGTGTTTTGATCGTATATCGTGTAGTTAACCAAATTACTATATGAATACAGTAATATTACCTTCAACTTCCAACCTTACCTGTGTCAAAAAATGCAAGAAAAAAGAGTCAAACCTCAGGGAATTCGTAAGGATCTAGTACATTTTTCGACTTAGTCTTCGGAATGCAGTCGAGCTTTCTGACCAGAAGTGTGCCATTTATGTTGTGAACAAGAGAAGATACGGAAGTTATTAAACAGCTAAAGGTCCTGCTCCTTCGGCTATGGTTTTAGCAAAGATTACTACCACTTTAAGGACACTTAGAAACTGTAGTCATACAGTTACAAAATATATGTATAGCTGTATTTTACTTTATTGTAATATATATTAAATTTGGGATGTATAATTAAGTTTAGCTGTTACACACAATACGGAATTTTCTTTCGTTGAAATCTGCACACATTTTGAGGTATTCTGTGCTAAGAACAGAGACTATCATTTCAATATGCTAAAATATTGTAGAATTACATTATTACTAACAGAAGTGTCCGTTATTTGCAGGGGAGCAAATATCATTACTAAAATATTTAGAAGGTAGGTACATTTCTGACTACAAGTTACTCTTGACCACAAGTTCTAGTTTACCAGTGTTTATTAAAAGCCTTAGCATATCATCCATAAGTGACTATATGCAATGTAGAGAGATAGGCAAACCCATTTTTCGCCAATTATAAATAATATGTTCACCATATTATATGAACATCCATAGCTATCACAAAATAAATTTTACCAAAGTAGAGACTAAATTGGAGACTTTCATGAGAAGAAAATCAGGCAAAGTAATTCTTGGACCAAAGACAACTAAGTTTTTCCAATCACTCTCAAACTGTTTTTCACATAGTCGAGACCTGTAAATAGCTCCACTGTACGTGGAAATCGGAAACCAATAGCCAACATATCGATTTGGAGACCTGTCTGTGGTAGGTTCAATCTCTCCCTGTTCAGGTCATTGATGTGTTATGTATTATTCTTTCACAATTCATTTCATTATCAGCATTTACTTCTCATCGTCTGCTTTAGCCTAACCAGCACAACCATAGGACTTAAAGTTCAGGAACAAGAATATAAAAGAACATAAGAATATAAGAAAAAAGCAGAAGAAGAAAAGAAGGCAACAAAATGAAAAATGAACAAAACTTTTGCCAAATTTTCATTATCTTATTCTGTTAACTGATTTCGTCATTGAACTTTTAAACAGGGATCCAAAGCAGAGTTCACTCATTGTAGTCTTCTTTTATACTCGTATCTCTCTCATAAGACAGTATTTGCGGAAGCTGCCCTTGCTTTACCCCTTTCTGTACCTCACACATATTAAATTTCTTAATATGAATAACAGATTCGCATTCTCTGAAGCACAAATACCCTATGATTCAAATTTCATGCCTTTTGTGTTCAACAATTGAAAAGAGAACTGTAATAATTTATAACATTTCTATGGAATTTGTAAATTTATTTTACTAAATTAGATACTTATATGGCAAATAAAAAATAATATTTATCTATAAAGACATTTTGTTTCCCTAACTTTTCCATTTCAAAAGAAAAATTTACAATAATGATGAAAGAACCTTCTAATGTTAAGACTACAGCTTCACAGCGAAATTTATCTTTACTCCGTCTTATCTATAGACTAGGATTTTAAAATAATTTCCATATTTTCAGTGAAGCCATCCAAAAAAAGATCAAACCTTAGACACAGTTCTAGAAGTGGTAAGCAAATTAGGATTACTCTAGTTGGATTAGACGAAAACCATCCTGTATTTCCTGGCATAAGCTATTATCACTACTTTATTTTCTTTTAACGCAAATAGACTAATTTTATGTTTACCAATGATTCTAGCAGTCGCAGTAACTAGTACTAGCAGAGCTTCCATGTATGTTTTATGAAGAAATGCACAAAATATATTTGACAGTGGCTGATGCAAACATAATGGATTATTTACCAAGACAGTCAATTACTATTTGATTAATTTTATTGTCACCCAGAGTTACTTCATATTCTTGTTCACGGACTCCTAGTTTCAACGTGTAACTAATTAATCATACCCACCAAGTCTAATTACTATTCGTTCCTCTCATAACTTCATTGAGATTTTATATCTTATCTAGATCCCTGTCAACTGCATAATAGTAAATTCATTGTAAAAATTGATTAATGCTATTGGTGATTATGGACGATGACGAATAATCCCGGTATTCTTGTACAATGTTTCTTAACAGCATCTTGGGTCTCTGGGCAAAGCCATGTGCTGGAGCCCCTACGATAACCATGTATAAGTGATGACACTATAGCAGGGGGGACTATAATACTAAACTATACATAATGAAAAGCCTACTATACAGTACTATTATTTATAGCAAGCTACTTGATTTACAGATATTAGCATGGGATCTCTATGTTTGTGAGGGCGCCGGGGAAGTGCCCATTGGATCCATAAGTTAGGACGATCCTGCTCTTGTAACCACATCACAAAATATCACTACTCCATTATAAACTATTTTAACCACAAAAGCACATCAACATCGAATTCCGTCTACAATATAGTAAAATATATTAAATCTTAATCTCTATACCCCAACAGTTAAACTAAAAAAATCATTTCTTTTCATATTTATGCAGAAATCTATTGTTCACCGTTTATCTAAATTTGTGCTTGTATTAATTTATAAAACAGAAACCACTATTGTTTGTAGCTTATAATGAAGAGTGGAGACCCGCATGGATTGCCCTCTGAAATATAATTAGACTCAAAGCGTGGTATGGAAAGCTCATTAAAACAATCTGAGTGTGAAGAAATCAGTGTTATCCACTTTTAATTACCTCGTAATGATTCTCGGGTGGTAAAACATGAAAAGCTGCATAATTCAGCACTTCATCCGTAACTGATTTTAAAAAAGTACACTTCTTTGAATCGTGAAACAAACGGGCAGTCGAAATAATCAAACATTAGTTTAGAGAACAGACAATATGACTTCATAAATAATAATAATAATAATAGTAATAATAATAATAATAATAATAATAATAATAGTAATAATAATAATAATAATAATAATAATAATAATAATAATAATAATAATAATAATACAGAAAATGTAGACACATATCAAAAACAATTGAAAACATCATATGCTCATGCCGTATAATGGCTCCTTCAGACTATTTAAAAAGACACAGCGATGTTCCTAAAAGTATTCACCAGTTTTGGTACATAACATGGAATTAATTGCTGATACCAAGCCATACTACAAATGCAAGCTAGGTACAGTAGTTGAAAACGACAAATTCAAACTCTATTGGGATCGAGAAATAAGAACGGATGTCACTGTACCTGCAAACAGACCTGACATCACTGTTATCAATAACATTGACCAAGAGTAACCCTCATAGATGTAGCAGTGCCGTTGACTCATTATATAAGTACAACATTCAGTACAAAAATAACCAAATACAAAGACGTGGCAGACGAAAATAAAACTATGGAAATGTCAATAAATTACAGTAAAACGTATCATTATCTCAGCTACTGCAATTGTCCCTAAAAGTATTGTAACGCAACTTGAACAGATAAACGCAAAACATCTTCTAACAAACTCACAAACATCAGTAATACTAGACACCTATCATATGGCCAGGAAGTTCTTTAAAAAAAAAAAAAAAAAAAAAAAAACAACTTCAAATAATACGCACTAGCCAGAGACAGCCGTCAGATTATTAAGCTGAAAGCGGTTTAAACCAAGATATAATAATAATAATAATAATAATAATAATAATAATAATAATAATAATAATAATAGTAATAATAATAGTTTAACATCTGTGAACCGTCCTTGGGTAAAAATATTGTACTACACTGTAAAAATCAATATATAATCCGCTACAGTAGGTAACAAGTGAAATAGTAATGAACTGTAATACAATTGTCAATTGAGCAGTTTAAGACCCTTGTCTCAATGTTGTAAGAACTTTTTTTTTAAAAAAAAAAAAGAAAACAATATTAATCGACTTCAACAAAAGCGCTAAAAGACAGAAAATAATAAAAACGCTAAAAAGAAGAAAATAATTCGTGACTATTTTCTATAACAATTTTGAAGTTTGTGTCAAGTAAAACAAATTAATGTCTCATAAAATTACCATCCAAACTAATTATATATTAGGTATTAGTTTGATTTGTTTTCATACTTGGATTTTTTTTAGATATTGTAGTAATTCATTATTTTTTGACTGTTAGCGCTTTTATTATTTTCTGTTTATTGTGTCTTCAATTTTCTGCTCTTTTAAAGCACTTTTGCTGAAGTCGGTTGATAATTTTTATTATTTTCATATTCTGCTTTTTAGTGTGCTTTTGAAGTTGATTACTTTTCTGTTAAGTGTATTTAATTTTTCCACTATTTTATTACCCCAATAGTTTAATTAAGATACATAAACTAAATGTGGGACAATAATTTCCTGTAAAATGGACCGTTTCATGAAATATACGTCACCAAATATATATAATAATTGGTTTACACGTTACGGAATTATTCGTGAATATACACACGGTATTAACACTATCATCTGTTTAGAAATTTCATAGTCAAACTCCAAAAACTTTCATTAGATCATGATAAAATTTATATGAAATTTACGAGAAAATATATTCTTTGAAACTGAAAAAGGATAATCAACATCAGTACATCCATATTGCAGTTATGTATGAAGATGCACGCAATGAAGTCAGTTAATTTCCATATTATCACAGTCAGCAGGTGGAATTGAAAAACTCTTTTCTTGAATTCGGTTAAAAATATACAAATTTGATCAATTCAAAATTATCTTAAAATCCAGATTCAAATGAAAATAGTTGATTTTTTGAAATAAATTTTCGAAAGAATATAATTTGAGTTTCATTTAATTTTTGGAGGATCCCGTGTAGTAACTACTAGGGCCTTTTTCGTTTTTACTAATAATTGCATCTCAATATTACAAAACTAATGGGGTCAAAAATAAAGAAAATAAACAATCCTTTCTAAGTTTTCCCATAAATACGTAATTTTAAGCAGTACAGCTACATCTAAGTAATTTGATATCATCAAATAAAACAACTTTTCTTGTGGATGACAAATATGGACGCAGAGGCCGATCAGCCAATTGCATCAGAAGACAATCAGATAGGTCAATAATCCGAATTCTAATTGGAAATTTCGTTAAAAAGATTCGCAAAACAAACAGGAGAAAAAGAATGTGTAACCCCTATGAAGAGGTATTTGAAAAAGTGTATTGAGAATTCTTGCTGCAATATGTACCACGATTAACTAAAATGTATACCGTTGATCTGCTTTATGATTATAGACAAATTTTAAATCATTTCTGTCTTTTAATGCCGCATACTTAGAAACAATATACGGTGTACAATAACACAATGCTATAACATTACTTCTAAAAATTAACTTTCACATTGACGTTATATGTCACTCTATGGGTAAAAGGAACATGCAATTATATATTACGTGAGAGGTTACTTACTTTTCTCTTTGATTTTATGGAGTCCAACTGTCTTTGTGTCAATTCACCAATGGAACGACTTCCCCATAATTCTCTTCCCATGGACGTGTAACAAATGGCCATTGAAAACATAGGTACAACATATGTCACCAGTGAAAATACCATATTGTACCTGAAAGTATAAAAAAAAGTTATGAAACATATGTAGGTAATAGTAACAAAACAGTAAAACTTTGTCATTCATGGAGCACATTGGTTAATTGTTCATCTCTAATGTGACGTGCCTGTGTTTGATCTCGGACCAAGTGAGTTTAAATGTTCTTATTACGCCAAATCTTTTACAATCATCGCTTTCATTAATTATCAGTCTTCTTTAGCCTAAATAGCTTTCAGTTCTATGTTCCACTGTTATACGGGCTAGGCTAAATGAGACGGAGGTGATGAGAAATGACTGCAATGGTGGAATTAAGAAAGTTGAAGGAATGAAAGAACCTCGAGAAATCGACGAACGCGGTATTGTCTACCACAAAAACCCATTTGACGTGAGTTGGAATCGAACCAGGAACCCCACGCACCAGAGATGAACACTCTACCACTGAGCCACGGTGTCCCATTCTTTAGTTTGAAGTGTGTAAACATTAGTATTGATGATTCCAGGGCGTGCCTTGGGAAAAATTTCCCCACGATCATATCTAAGATAATTCTTAATGTGGATTATCAGCATTTCTCCCGTAATTTTCATCCCTTGTATAGTGAAGTCTCCACCCCCTGGCAAAATCTTTTAAAATCGTTAGTGACTACAGGAGGTTAAATTACAGACTTAATTTCATTTCATTTTTCTTCATTCATAATTTTATTATACATATTATTGAATTCTTTGAGATAAGATCTACAATGTTAGAATTGTATTTCATAATATAGTACCAGCTAAAGTGGTACCTTCCTCTTCAAGTTCTTTTAGTAATTTTTGTTCGTTAGGCATCCTTTGTCACTATTAGATATTTGAACAAGGCGCAAAGCGCTTGTAAGTGAGGCACATACTAATATGTTTATTTGAGAGAGTAGGTTAAGCATGTGAAAACAAACAAGATATAGATTATGACAAGATTAAGACAAGATTATTAAGACATTGATTAAAGATATTGTTTGAGGAAATACGAAAGCATTACTGTATTTGTGGATAAATATTGTATACAGTACAGAGTACTGAGAAGTACAGCCAAAGAATAAAGGTTCACCGAAGAATTTAAGTGTATATTTTTTTGTAGATTTAAGTTTAGGTTACAATAATCACCAAGTAGTTAAAACGTGACTTTTCCATGATGGGGTTCCTGGTGGGTGCACTAGTGGTTCGGAAACTAATTTAAGAAGTAGATATCGTCTGAGCTTCTGTACTGAAAAGTGAAGTGAGAATATAATAAATTAATCAGTTCATCATCACTATTGTTTACTTGTTTATTTATAAGAAATATACATGATTTTATATGTGGTACAGAAATTTCACATCTTTCTCTAAATTTCTGGTTCGGACTGTGACGACGTGCCACTCTACTAGTTTATTCACCTGTATCCTAATATCTCCTAATGTTGCCTAAACACTGAAGGTTATGAGCTTAATCGATGATCGAATCTGGGACTTGAAATTATATAAAATATTCATGAGTCTTCTTCTAAAGTTAAGTTCCTTTGCTCAGGTAACAATGTATTTGT
Organism: Thermobia domestica; assembly: GCF_964235325.1. Classification (NCBI taxonomy): domain Eukaryota; kingdom Metazoa; phylum Arthropoda; class Insecta; order Zygentoma; family Lepismatidae; genus Thermobia; species Thermobia domestica. The sequence continues at coordinate 221,421,051 of NC_137454.1, forward strand.
TGCCATATTCTCCTGCTAAATTTATAATTATAGTATTGCATTAGTATTTTAAGTAATAATGAAAATATTATTTATTATATTTATAACATAATTTAACTGCGTATGATGTGTATGATCCACTACTGCTACATATAGTTAAACATAATTTTAGAAATGTAAAAGATTTTTTGTGGCTCCTTCCTGGCTGTGAATGTGTAATCAGTATGTTGTAAGATCTTCTGTCAAAACTCAAACACCTAGCTTTTGTGAGTTTATCGTTTGTGGATAGTTAAATTAAATACAGTTCTAATTTTTTCGCTGTCTTTCTAACTGGACTAAGGTATATTTCCGTTTGGCATATTAATGTTTCGCCAGGCAATGCTGGCAATTTATATCATTATCTCTGTCTCATTGTAGGTATAGGCGAAACATGTATTCTTATTTAGCGTTTTCCTATTTCGCCTGATCTTTTGGAAGAGAAATATTCAATGTTCTAGGGTTTAATAATTTAATAGAGTTTCCCACCCCCTACAATTTATGTCAAAATGAGAACTCAAATAAAAGAATTCTTGAATTTTTCTTTAGCGAAATTATTTCTGTTCGCTACCTTTGTTACTAAACAATTTTGCCTTCATGTGCTTAAATTCGGCATTTTCGAAGTAATTCAAATAACCTTATTTAGAAAATTGCAAGTTCTTTTGTTTTTTATTATACTTTTATAACTTTCTTTTTATTTTGTTTTTATTTTATATAATTTTATTTATTTTATATTATTTTAATTTTATTTTAATAATTTTAACTCTTAATAATAATCACAGGTATGAAAAAAAGAGAAACAATAAAAATAAAATTGTATGATAGAATATCGCATTGAGAGCAAACTTCAAAATTAACTGTTATTCGGAATAAGTTGTAAAAATAAGAATAAAAATAATAATAAAAGAAAAAAGTGATAATAATACTCATTATAAGAAAGGTTACACTACAAATTGAAAATGAAACAGTAAATTATAACAATACCTGATGGTTCCATATTAAAAGTTTGAAATAATGAAATGAAACAATTAAAATTATATAACAAAATTAATTAAATGTAATGCAGATATTTTTTCCAGTTAGCGCCTGATGAAGATAACGTTAAGTTATTGTAACTCTTACGACTTATTTTAATTTAAATAAATAAGTATACACCCTGGTCAGAACAGTATTAATCATTTAATTGATTAATATGGTTGATGATTTGTCTAGAATAATAGATTTATATATCATTGAATTACTTAGAGTTATAGTATATGTTTCACTGTATTATCAGTTGTTAGCTATTACTTCTTCACTGAGGGAAACGTCCACATCCTAGTCTGATCGTTGTTTTCGACCAAAGTCTGAAATTTTCTTTAATTAATAAATTGTTAAAGATCATCTCATTTGACGTCAGAGACGCACGGATTGTTTTAATTTTACAATTGTTTACTATATTCCATAGCAGTCCTTTCCAACTGAATGCTTTGTGACGTCAGTTTTCTAACTTCTTCTCAGTAAATTATACGGAATAGGAAAGAAGCTGACGGCAAACCTAAATTAGTGGTGACAAACTAGAATATCCATAGCGTAGTCCATGGATTTGCAGCTATACTAATTTTGAATCTTTGAATATGCATATATTGTAACACTTGTTTTATTACAGTACCTTATGTCTTCTCTTTCGCTCAACGTGTTGTTCACTGTGATTTCTTTCATAGTAAAACCGCGTTCCTTACCCAGTTAGAAATTTGTATCCTATGATGACAACTGGGTATCTAATAACAAATGTGATCATTACATATATATTGCATGTTCGTTGGTTTATTCATCCTATCCTTTGCTTTACCAAGGGTTAAAATCTACCACTTTCTACCAAAGAGTGTAACATTGCTACCCCCACATGTATTTGTACGAAACATTATAAGTGTATCTTTCCGTCAAAATTTGCCTTGTTTCCTGATACTGTGTTTCATTAACAACACATATAAAATTATTACTGCAACGTACAAGAACTAAAGTAAACACGCAAAATGAAATGGAAACTTCACGTATTTTAAAGTAACCTGGTGTATTCTTATCTATTATAACCTATCCTAACTCACATTTTCTGAACGTCTTCCTTAGTTTTGATACTGATTTCAGTTGTTTTATCAATATATACATGTTACAGTGCTTTTCCCAACTCTGTATATATATAGTCCATAATATATCAACACTATTCCGTAATTGTTCAAAGATAATACATAATATACCAACAGTTGTAACTGATCTATCTCAGGGTGAATTTCTTGATTTAAACTAAACAATAATTGATATTTTGGAAAGCACATGAACTGGCTAGACCCACTTTTCACCGAAAATATTTTCACTAAACAGACGTTGAGATAACTGAATTACCTCTTCTCATAAAAGAGGGTTAATAATAGAAATAAATAGAGAAAGAAAATATCACAGCTTCTTCCATAATTATGTCTCGGGATAACAGCCTCTCGAAATAAATAGTAGACCAGATAAGACAATATCTTAGCACCTATTAGTGCTGAGCGGGATAAGAAACAGCAAGATTTATTATTATTTATCCAGAATGTGTCTCACACACAGAAGGATATTAAGTTCGCGTGGGCTGCAGTTATCACTACGAAAGAATCTAGCACGTTAACTTGTTTTTAAACTCTCAAGAATAAAGCAATAAAATTTAACGTATCTTCTGGCCTTTCAAACGTTTATTACACGTAGGCAGTCTCCTTTCCGCTTAAAATACAATTCCACGCGACACATTTGAGACAGAAAATACCTTTGTACATAGCGATATCAGTTGTACATTCTTAGATACCATGTTATATATATACCCACAGAAGATTGATCAGCTACACTCAAGCAGTCGCTCATGAGCATCTATCAACATCTCGGAGGCTTCAGACGCAATCTAATGTCGGAGAAACTTTTTACTTCTACTTAACAAAAAGTTCAATATAACAGTCGTCTACTTCAGATTGCTGTTTTCCTTGTTTATTCTGATTATGCTAAGGTTAGAGCAACAACCAATGATATGACACTGAGGTGCATTTGTGCTGAACAAAGTTAACTGTATTCTCAACGTCATGTGTGTTACTCATTATCTGGCTTCACAGATGAATTACGTATAATTAGCGTAAGAAAACAGAGAAAGTATTCTAGTTAATATCATCTACTTAAAGGAAGAAACTAAGATAATTATCTGCACATACAGTATGTATATGGATAGAGCGGAGACCTATTGGGAAATTAGCACCATAATAATTTATGATTTCAGTTTCACAAATATGCAATAGCTTAACATCATTGCTATACGGATAAATCTAAGAATTACTTACATACCAAATCCCATTCTCTATGATGTTTTAAAACATAATTATTACCAACTTTGAATATTTTTTGAGTCTTCTTCATTTTAGGGAAAAATCCACTGAGCACATTTATAAACATGTACCAATCAGTGATATTAAAACTTAAGTAACTTTTGGAAAATTATAAACAGTAATATTTTATTTTTTCTTGTACAGACTTTTCTCGTAGTGATCATATTCAAATAATTATCTTGTTTGAATCTCTGTAAGTTGACGTATAAAACAGTCCTTTACAAAAAATTACAAGTTTTAGCATTGACAACATACCACAGTAATTTCTAACTGGATTTTCTGTGACGTCACAGTTTGCTGCTCGGATTCTCGGGAAACTACTCACACGGAGCAAGGAAGCTAATGTTGATACAAAATAGAGGTGATAAGCAAACAAGGGTTATTGATGTGTTTGCTGGCACTACTCTTAGATTTGTGACTAATCGAAATATTCCACTTCATGTACCTCTTGTTCAACTTGTTCTCTTTTAATGACTCAGTTCACAAATGTTCACTCCTTTGCCACACATCGGCGATTTGGATATACGTAACTGAGGTAGCATACTATTAGATATCCGTCTCAATTCTTCAAATATGAACAAATTTACGATGATAATGATGATATGAGCAAGACGCCACAGGGAAAATCAACATAAGATTGGCAGATTACAAATCACATCACACATTTGCCGTTTTCTGGTTTAGATACTTTCTAGAAGTGAGGTAGAAACTGAAATGAAATCTTTCAGCTTAACGCCCTATGGTTATGCCCTTTAGGCTAAGGGAGACGGATGATTAAGCCAAGTGAACGATGATGGAAGAATTGGTGGAATGAGAATGTAGGAGGAAACATGACTATCTCGAGAAAACCCACGGGCACGATGTTGATATAAACTTACTTGGCTGGAGATTGTACCAGGTACTCCACGCACCAGGAGTTAGTGTTCTACCACTGGGCTACCGTGTTCCTCTCTGGAAGCAAGGTAGGAACTATAGTCTGTGAGCGAAATTGAGACCAACTATTGAATTTATGACGACGAAACACAGACTTTATTTCTCGTTTCGCCAAGTCTCTCCCTCAACTTAAGTCACGATGGAAGGAAATATGATGATTACAATATACCTAATTATCCAATAAAGCCACCTGGATAGCTATAGCTCGTAATGGGCCGTAAGGTAGAGAAATCTTAATAGCTTCTTATGTGCCTTGTGTTCTTAAAAATATGTATAAGAGAAGAATATCTATTAGAGCACATAATCTGCCTTTCATAAACAATGAATCAATTCTGTGCCTTCTTTAAGATTGGTTTAAAGGAACAAGTTTTGGCGATAGATGGCATTACAATCTTTGTATCTCTCTCATGTATTATTTACCTTTCACGAAAATTCACGATTTCTCTTACAAATTTCAACCTACATACTTCAAATTTTTAAGAAAAGCACTTCATAATCTATCGAAGGCAATAATCCGTGCCGATTTTTTGTTTAGAATTTTCTTCATTGTTGAAAGGCTTGATTGTTGAAATGGATAGCCAAACCTTTAACAATGGAACTGTTTTAACAAGGAAGAAAATTCTAAATAAGAAATCGGCACGGATTGTTTCTTTTAATAGGTTATGAAGTTCCTTCTTTAAAAGCTTGAAGTTTCTAGGTTGAAATTTGTAAGAGAAATTGTAAATTTTCGTGAAAGGTAAAAAATACATGGGGAGATACGAAGACTATAGTGACATCTATCGGGGAAACTTGTCCCTTTACACTAACCTTAAATGACTGTTTCGACAATCGTACGCGAAATAAGAAAAAGAAGTAAAACTACAGTATATTTGCAGTACCAGTTCTAATATACACATTCAGAGTAATAAAGTGGACAGAGAAGGAACTAGTAGAACTTAAGTGGAGAAGAAAACAATATTGACAGAGAAAGAGTGCTATAGAAAGGGTCTTCATTAGTAAGAAAGGAAGTAGAACGAAGATATAGATTGCAGGAAAATTCACATATTAAGAAACTATTTGTATGAAAACCAAGAAAATTCGAAACTATACAGAACACTAGTATCAGCCAATGATAATTTTAGGGGTGGCTGGGAGGTGGTAACTTAACTTTGGGGCATTACTAATACTGTGATTAATCTGGATCACCAGTATGTTTGCAGTACTACTTTCACATTTGGTTCATTCAATGTCATCCGCAGGGAAAATCTGAAATAACCACTAGTAGCGGCAGATCACAAAATGCAAACCAATCCGCTTGTATTATTATTATTATTATTATTATTATTATTATTAGGCTATTATTATTATTATTATTATTATTATTATTATTAAGCATTTTATGTACAATGCTAAACTCTATTTTATTCCAAGAATGGCCATTCGTTGTTTCAATGGATTACGAAAAAAAAAAAAAAGAAAAAAAAATTCCTACATACATTTTAAACTTGAAGAGAGACTTGTAGTTCTGGCCTGGCATATCTCGTTATATTGATGTTGTGAAGTACTGTGCTGTAGCAACATGTCTACTCAACAAATAATGGAAATGCCTGCGGTCTTGTACGTGCTATTTTATTTTGGAGATGATAAAAATGGAAAAATCATTTCAATGTATATCAAAAAGGAGATGCTAGATCAAAAAACCTTCGTAACAGTTCTCTCTCCAACTATTCTGAGCTACATTTGTAAACGTTATTAAATAGTTCTGTGAAAAAGTTCTGTATTTTTTGTCTTTTCATAGCCTTTCCAATGACTCTTAAATCACACCCACATAGTACTCTGATATACACTTTCTCTGTCACAAATATATAGATAGTTATCAAAATACTGAAACTACCGATGTACTACAACATGTAATTTATGTGAGTTAGTAACACTGCGCTGAAGCATTCATACACTGTAACTATATTGAGTTATTACTATTTTGGAAGACAGTGAGCAATAAGCAATGGTGTAAGACGAATTCGTGTGAAATAAGACAGACATTACTGGTGCAAAATAGGATACTTAATTTTCAAAGCGGCCGTTGTGCGTGAACCGTTATTTGGAACAAATATATTCAAATCCGCTTGTAAGTTAGTTATATCAAGAGTAGCTGCGCCCAAGATTATAACAATTATTTCGATTATTCAGAGTTCATGTTAGTTTAATGATTTGGCTTTGATATTTTTAAATTCTTTAATTATTGTGAAATTAACAAGATAATACAAAGGGCTGCAGTGGTAGAGCGTTTCTCTCTGATGTATGGGGTCCTGTAGAGATTCCAGCTTGAGCCATGAGGGTTTTGTTAGGGATGGGCACGAGTCGAGCTAAAATTCGACTCGACTCGAAACTCAAAGCGAATTCAAGTCGAGTCAAGGGTAATTTTCTCGAGTCGAGTTCCGAGCCAAGTCACTGTTTTGAGGTCGAGTTTTGAGTCGAATCGAGTTCGAAAAATGGCTCGCTCTTTTAGCTCGTTTTAACTCGTTTTGAAATCATTGCCTGATTAGACTGGAAAGCGAAAGCTATGAGAAATGTAAGGAGTAATGTGGAATATTTTTAGTGTTGCTCACGAGGTGAGACATAGCTCGCATATTAACAAGACGACAATGGATTTTTATAACAAGGCAGCCTCAAATGTCGTGAGCATTAACATACGTATATACCGTAGTTCTCACCACCAAGCCTGAGACATGCATTGTGAAAGTTTTGAGCCGAAGCAGAAGCCCAACCCGTGTAGGGATATTAACAGGCTTAGCTCGGTTCAACTGGGCGAACAGCTCGAGCCGGCTTGATTGAGATGAGACACCGATTCGTCTCTGATGACTCATCATCTCGAGCCTGCTCGGTTGGGGTGAGCCATCAGCTCGTGTCGGTTTGGGTGGGTGAGATGTTTGCTCGGCTCGATAGTGAATGAGCTGTGAGCCGAGCCGCTCGAGCCGTTGAAAACCCTAAACCCGGGCCAAGCAGTTTTGAACATGTGTGTCCTCCGGAACTCAAACCCAGAACCTCGTAAACGATGTCCTTTGCTCCTAGACTTCACGACTACCAAGGTCAGTACTCAACTAGTTTTTAGTATTCAGATACAAACCACCTATCTTTCATGTTTATACGCGGCATTGCTATAAATAATAATAATAATAATAATAATAATAATAATAATAATAATAATAATAATAATAGTAACTTACAATATAATGTGTGTATTGTATATGATTGTGTCTACTGTTGTTCTCAGATGTTCGCTTTCTCGGGACCAAGGTGCGTTTGAGTACATCACCAGTTTAACCAGCTACAAGTCTATGTGGCCATCACAGAAAAATAGCTCGCAACCAGAGATGCACTCATTCACTCAATAGTCATGGGAGAAAGAATCGGAACTCAGAAGACCTGCCCTACAAGTCTACTATCTGAATGAAGTTTTGCGCAACGGAAAAAAAATATAGAAACTCGAAAAATTTGAAAAATAAAACAAATTCAACATTCGTGACATCCAACGATGGGTTCCCAGTAAAATTTCCTTTATGTCATTTCCCTTCAGATTTATTAGCACGACGGACAGGAAGACGAACTATTATGCACTTACTGATCAAGCTGTACTATACCAAACCAAATAAATTTTCATATTCTACTGTGCATTTTCTCAAGTACGAAATAAACCAGGTTTTGTACTCTCTAAACCTTTACTTCAAGGAATAGAACCCTAACAGTTACCAAGTACATGTCACTAATCGTGACTAAGCATTTTTCTTTAGATTCCACATACACACATGACATTCTTAATTTTATTCAAACATCACATCAACGTTCACATTATATAATTTTAAATCTTTTGTTTCGCTTACATGCATGTGCCTTCTTCGTTTTGTATTAGTATTCTCATCCATGAACACACTCTAAATTCTATGGCTGTATACTACAGCTCGCATTTATAGGCACCAAATCTCAAGAAAACCTTAACCTAGCATGCACAATAAAAAAAAATATATACACACAAAATTATGAAATCTTAATCTAATCTAACCTACAACGCATTCACACCTCACACACACAGACACACACACACACAAATGAAAATTATTCTTTCGTAAAGACGTTTTTGTTGGCACACAAGGCCAATGTAAATATTGTGAAGCGATTTTGCCACTTACTTTATCTCAGCATCTATATGAATAAACGTACGATATGGAAAACCAGTTGGCCCTATCGAAATTTTAATAGAAAAAAAATTATCAGCTTTCAGCCAAAGTACAGCTTTGGAATAAACTTTCAAACTTTCATACGAATACTTTAGACAAAAATTCTAGGTATATTATATATATTCGACACCAGAGAACGTCACTCCTATCTACTATCCCATTTGTCCATTTGTTTACATAAGAATCGAAATAATACATGGCCAAAAAAGTAAAATCATAAAAAGAAGAAAACGAATACGACTGCATATCTGAGATTTGACTGATTTTAATTTTGTTGTTATAGGATGGTCGTTCTTAAAGGAAAGTACGTCAAAGGAATCTATTCTTACGTTATCTTCATAATTTATTCTATGTCCCCCCTTTTCTAAATAAACACAAGCCGTCACATATTGCCTGAGTAATTAGGTAGATCCTTTGGGAACGGAAGGGATTACGAATGCATGTTTACACTGCTATATTTTATAAAACACACCACACTGTGTCTAACTCGATTAATTTGAAGGTTAAAAGTAAATATTTTCAATGCAGGTTTCGAGTTTCTGACACTCTATTTCACTCAAGATTAAAACCAAAACGTTACTTACAATTATCCAGATGGAAGAAAATCACACGGTTTGAAATCTGAAGTACTGTCCTGAATCAACATATGACATTCTACACATAGGCCAGAACTTTCATCTTCATTTTTCCCAATACGCAGAATAAAGTATATTTTAATATTGAACGCTTTATCTATTGATAAACATTCGTCGTTTCTAAAAAAAATTAAAATTTCTTAACTTCAACACTTCAAATCATATCAGCATTCGCCATGCTGGCGAAATCAACAAGAAACTGCCTCACCAAAACTTTACTGTTCGTTCCGTTCCGTCCAAACTGCAAACTTGTAAATCGCAAAATTTTCGGCTAAATAACTTTTAAAACTAATTTCGCATAACTCTGTAATGCAGCAACGTTTTAACCACCTTATTTTCATTAAAGAATCGACGGGCAGTATATAGCTACTGCTCTCCTGAAATTGACGCCATTCAAGAAAATAACAATGTGACGTAATAATACGAACATCGGCTAGAGAGCAAATGACAAGATACCTCAAAGAAAAGCGACCAATTATTGATTATTTCGTAAATCTGTGCTACTGACGTCATACTAGACAAGATTGAAGATGATGAACTTAAAATTGACTAATTTGGACGAATTTCTATCAACATGGCTGAAAATTAAAGAATTTTTTTTTATGGATGATATTTTAAATTATTATTTTTATTTTTAAATTCTGGGAGATCTTTTAGGATGATTTGAGATAGGAAAAGCGTTCTACTGATGAAAATGAAGAGAAATATGTTAAAATCTTTAAGAAATATAAGAAATCAAGGCAGAAAAGAACAAAATATATTTAATACATGCAAAATAAATCCTAACTATTCTAAACACTTCCTACCCTAATCCTACCTCTAATATTATGAAAAAGAAATAAATCTCAATTTCCACCACTACAACTTCTACATCTTATCTGACATTGTTATATGATATTATACAGGGTGTACGAAAATTCCCTAAAATGATAACTCCATGTTGGGAGGTATAATAATAATAATAATAATAATAATAATAATAATAATAATAATAATAATAATAATAATAATATAGTAGTAGTAGTAGTAGTGTCCTTTGTAATAATTATATTGTCTATGTAGGATGCTTGAAGAAAGTACTTGAAACTACACACAGCATTTGGATCGATTCGATCAAATTCGAGTCGAGTTTCGAGTCGAGTTGGATGAAATTTTTCGAGCCGAGTTCTGGGATAGAGCTTAAAGATGTCTCTTTCGAGTCGAGTCGAGTTTCAATGAAAACTCACTCGAAATCGCTCGTGTCCATGCCTAGGCTTTTTGGTGGACAAACATCGTGTAAGTGAATTTTCTTTAGTTGCTTCCTTTCCCCTACTTTTTTCACTCCACCACTTCATTCTCATCATCACCAGCTCTCTTAGCCTACACGACACATCCATGCTACGTAAAACTGAAATATTTCATTTCTTTTCATCAATTTTAGTTGTAGCAAATAAAGAAAATATATTTTATTAAATAGTAAATTTGATTTGCACTAGAAGTACTATAATTCTTATTTGATTTGCTGAAGGGAATTGTGGTTTCCATTTGAGTCATTGAATTTACCTTGGTATTTTTATTGCATTAAAGATAATTTGAATAACCTATTTATAGTCAAATTACAGCAGGAAAGCATTAATAAATGGTAATTAAATTTTCGAGCTGTGCATCAAATCATTTAAAAGATTCTTTCATTTATTTACAGTATTTTTGTTATGTTTGAATTGATTTTGCTTGTTGGCAATTATCTTTTGACAAATTGCTTTTGATGAATTAGTCTGTTGAAATTTTATCTATTGGTAAACTATGATAACATATTAATTAAGAATAATATTTGACAAAAGTTATTTTTTTGTGAAAAACATCGATATATATATATATATATATACAGCTATAAATGGATAAATGAAGTTGACACGATTGCATATTTCAAAGAGAAAAATAACTAGAAAATTCCGTCTTTTGATTAAATAGTAGAACTTTTTAGGTCTGTGCAATAAATGGAATTAATGTAGATATATTGTTGAATATTTCTTTAGTAGAATTCTTTTTCATTGCATATTGTTCATAGTTTGTTGTTAGAATGAATTTAATAACTGCATTGATTTTAATAATGAGATAAACAAGAAATTTTCTGCTTAGTTCGAAGTAGTTTTGAATATAGAATTCTTCAGAAAGATTAAACACATTACAGAAAATGGGACATATATCTAGAATTAAACTAATAGAAAATAAAAGCTAAAATTTTGTACGAAACAAATATCGACAGGAAGAACATTGTCTGAAATACTCTGCAATACCATCAGATTGACAGTGTTTTCAACCTAACATAAAGTTATATTTTTCAAATATCACTGTGTTAGATTATTGCATATTAAATGAAAACTTTCAATCCTGAATTCAGTATTTAATGTTAAAAACTAAGAATACTACAGCATAGCTAACGCCGCATAACCAATTTTCAGTTCACGCAAGGATCATAATGCTATTTACACCAATTTGATATCTCAAACTATTTTCAACACTCGTTAAATACTTATGTAATAGCGAGAACATATAATCGTAACTACCAAGAAATATTGCTGTAGTGTTATAGGAGCAAATGTACGCAATAATCCTTTAAAGGTTTCTCACAAATGTTATTAATACGTAATTTTAAGCAGTATAATTATTTCTACCCATGTTTTCTAAATGATTTGATAAATAAAACATGTTGTAAACGTCATTGGGATCTTTATGTCCATTGAAAAATTATCTACAGATCGGATATTTATCAGTTTCTTGAGATAGAATCTTTCGAAAAATCGATCCATTGTAACTTTTTCTTAATCACATTCGAAATCTGTAATCTCATGATTATAGTATTCGACTCTAGGGTACTTTCGATGTGCATTACCTGGTCTGTCCCATTGGCATTACAAGGGTTGTAAAGGCTTTCAAATTTAAGATATTTACGATACTTTAGGGCCCTAAGTTTATAACTCAATAATAAGTGTGATATTGTAAGGTTTTGCTTAATATGTAGATTTAAACTAGCCAATGATATATCAGATATAGTGCCATATAATTGGAAAAAGAAAGAACTTTATGCTGGTTAGTAATATTGTTAACCCTTGTCGATGTTAGTATGTCAAACAATGTTTCCTGTTGATCTTTCCATCGTGAAAAATTTAAGCCTTTTTTAATATATTAGTTTAAAACTCAGCATGCAGTATCAAGAGAAATAGTCCATCCTGTATGTGTATAAGATTTTGGAATATTGGTTATAGATTAGCTTTATAAAATTGTTTATCTATTGAAATACATTGGAAGCTCAAACTGTTGCAGACTGAATCTGAGAAACATCGAATTTCTGTATTTCTCAATTGAGTTTGAAATTTCTAAAGTTATATAGTTATTTAGGGAGAATTATACTATAATTTTTGAAAATTATAAAGATAAAACGTAATCTAAGAATTGTGGTAGTTTCTCAAACGAAAGCCGATCATTCATTTTAAAGTTCCACAAGTTTGATTTTAATATACGCATTTATTTGCAAACAGCGAATAGAAGGTCCACGGAATTGTATCTGCGAGAATTATAATAATCAGGATAGAGACAGTCACTCCATTGGTGTTGACATTATTAGTCGCAAGAAATAATACACATATAACTAGCAACTTCCGGATAATCAAAACGACGATAATTCGCAAACACGAACGGGATTTTGTATTAGTAACTCCTGCTAGTGTGAGGTGGCGAAGAAAGGAAGTAGTTCAAAAGTAAGTAATTTCAGAAAAGGTGTGTAGTTTTTATGAAGCGTAATATACCCTTCCTCTTTGTTAGACTTAATAATTACATGTACATTTACAGTTGAAATAACTTATCCCCGAAGTTATTAATGCAGTCCATATTTTAAGGAAATTGTTTAACTATAACATAACTCAAAGGAGAGCTTCTGTTTAGGATTTGAAATTATCCATAGGCAGTGAGTTAATATATTACATCCTCAAACAAACGTTTAACAATAATGTTTCTGATAATGATCAAATTTTCGATAAACATATTGTATTGATTATTTAATGCTTTCCTGGAAATGGACAGTAAGTTGTTATTTGAAAACAAAGAATCTAAGTAAAATGAAATGTTGATCAAGAAACGAGTACCGATCACCATCACCATTGAGGATAACAATTAACAAAAACATGCGACAAGTTTTGCGGTCGATGAAACATGCTGATGAGAAAAGGGATTACACTAGTGATACACTTTTGGGCACATAAAGAGGAACTGCCTTATAAAAACAAGTAGACGTGTCCAGCATTTAAGAAATTCCGCTTCTAAAGAAAAGAGCAGAAAGTGGCAATTTTATTATTTTCTCAATATATAAATACGAAATTAACGACTTCTCTCTTTACTATCACGGTTAAGCGTTTGAACTGTTTCAGAGGAAATTTGGAAAGTAGTTAGTTAAACTTCGACCGAACTGGGTTTCTATAATTTCATTTCAATTCAAACAGTATCCTAAAGTGGAGAAAAGGTATTCAATTATAACTCCCAAATATTGTGCATAAACCTATTTTCCTCTTCCAAAGAGCAGAGATTCCAGTAAGTCATCTATACTGCTTTCTGGTCAAGGGCATACATGTAGTTTTCTTAGTAAATATGTATATATGTTGGCGAAATTTTATAACAGTGATATATTTTATAATTTATTAAGGTTTTCGCTTTCAAATAACTAACAAGTATGTAAGTAAAAAAGATATATATTTGTGCCAATGTAGCTTCTTTGTTCTTGATCTTTTTCCTCATAACTTTGCGTTTATTACCATCATTCTTTAGTGTACTTGTATTAATTTGCTTTACATTTTTATTGTTCACTAGTATGAGCTACTTTTTCTTTTCTTTATACCTGTATTATATTTATTTTAGTTGATGGCATGGGTTTCAACGTATTTTGTAACAGACATTGGCAGATTCTTACTCTCCTTATTCCTTGTTGTGTCGTCATTTCAAATATTTCCCATACTAAGTGAAAGATTTAGAAACAAAAATTATTTGTTAGTAAAAACGAAAACGTACCTCACATTGAATCGAATCTAGATCTATTGCTTTCAAAGCAAGAACACAAACCACTTGCCCACGAGAAACATTGAGTTTATTGCTAGCAAATCATCGTTATATTTTATAGAAATTCGCCTGGAATTTGTAAGTCTCAATTGAAGTCAAGTTACAGGAGAAATATATACAATTAAGGAGCTCTATAAAGAGCTTTCTGTGATTGCTGTGATTTTATTCAAGATTAATATCTTGTGTAGTCCCCATTAACTTTTATTATGATTCTTAATCGCCTTAGTGTAGAGTTAACTAAGCTGGCGACATATTGGTGTCCTTGAGGCACTTCTTCCCTAGCATTAAAAACTAGCTCCCATAGATCTTCAGCTCTTCTCGATGAGTTTTCAGGTTAATTGTCCTGTAGGTTTTAGTAACTGTTTCTCATAGATTTTCCATTGGATTGAGGGCAGATGATCCACGAAACCAATAGACTAATTTTAAAAAAGTATTTTCAAAGTACATCTTGAAAACTATCAATTGAAGGATATCTTTGTACTCTTTCGCGTGTAAAAATCTTTGGATAATTTTTCTTATTATATAATTTAAAAACTGAAATGAACGGTCGATAAAGAATATTTGAAAGCTATAATTAAACCCCTTCGCCCTTTAGGATATGCATTTCAATCGAAGTATAAAATCCCAGGTGGACCCAAGTGTTAACTAAGCCTATATTGAAATATTCATGTTTAAACGGTTCAACTGTTACCTCACTTTGGCCATTTTCTGTATACAAAATGGGAAATCAAAATATGGACATAGAAGTTGTGCTCTTTCCTCTTTAGAAGGGAAACTTTGAAGAACGCTGGGACACGTGACAACGTATTTTTAGTAAGCAATATACACATGCATATTCCGAGTTCTATCTTCTAATTTACGAAGCAAGTAAGATACCCTATTTTTCACATACATTTTGAGCTTTTCCTCCTTCCTAAGAACATTCAGTTTAATAAAAGTGACATGTTAAGACGACGGCTCGAAAACATGTTATGTTCATAAACATTAATGAAGCAGTTTTCTCGTGATGATACAGACAACGTCTTTTTAAATATGTGGGAAATGTGATTTCAAATGACTTCTACCCCACCTTGAACGCGAAAAGCTTCGATAAATATTCGTTTATTTTTAAAGAATGAGCTTATACACAGAGTTTCATTTTCCTATCTTGAAATGCTATTTGGAATTTTATTTTTTTACATTAATTTTGAAGCCCCTCTACTCCTTAGGATACGCATTTTACTAATATTGACATGACAAAAGACCCGATGTAGCTGTACCACTTGCTGTTTCTACTGCTACAAGTAATTTGTTGCTACTGCTAAAGTTATACGTGCGTTTAAAGGGCACGCTTGCAAGTATCAATACATACACAGATTATAGCTGGAAGGTTAAATTGCCGTTCATGGAATGGATCGTTATGTATTGGTGTCGATTTGTCTGCGAGAATTTTGAATAAGTATATTTTCCTTTCAATGGTGCTCCCCTGCTTTATTAAAAGTTTCATATGGCCATTGTACGTACATGGTAGCGGAGCTTTCCAATCAGTCGAATACCAAAATGAGAGTACTGTCATAATTTACTTTTTGTTTATTCTCATCTCAATGTTCAATGTTCAGTTTTGTATGTATTCAAACTATCTGGATTGTGAATTTGATTCCATTCCTATTTGTTCAATCATATTCGGTGATGCTATAAAACAACTATAAAGAGAAATTATTTTAAATTGAACACGCAAGTAGACTCCAGCTTTTGCTTTTAATTGAAAGCTTGATATTTGACTTGTTGCAATACTTTATTTCTATTGTTAATTTATGAGGACTAACTAGATTTTATTTTCTGACTGAAAACAAAATACTATGAGAAATTAGTTATTGAGTTAATATTACATATTCGATATTTGATTACTTGCATGTGTATGAGACATGCTCTATCAATTTGCCTCACATTTAACTTACATTAATTGTATTTTATTCTCAATGAAATCACATTACGCTATTCGAGATTTGTGTTGAATACTGACTAATTAGAACTCTAGAAATTCCGCCCTTGAGAATTTTTCAAGTATCAACTCTTTCTGCTGCGCTGATTATTTTCATATATTAAAAGTATCGATCGAACTATATGTACAATTGGAATACCTTGTTGAAATACGACGCATATACTTATAGTCTAGAATTGAAATATTGGTTAAAATATTTGTTATTCGAGTAGTTTGGCACATTCAACATTTTTCGTAATTTGAGATTACGTTGTTACAAATATCGAGTCAAATTCAAGATTAGAAACAGAGAGAGAGAGAGAGAGAGAGAGAGAGGGACAGAAAATTTTGATTACAATATTGTAGATATATTAATTGTTTTGCAACCGGATTTGATGTTGTTTAACCTATTTGATATTAATACATTGTTTGATAAATGTTATTTCTAGAAGCTTTCGTTGTATTTCTTTAGTTTTCCCTGTTCATGATCGTAAAAATTTCAGTATTCTAATATATGTTTTCAACTGTTTTCGTGAAACTACGAAAGCTTGATGTCATCAGTATATCTTTCCATGCTATAGTTTTGTGATGTCTTATCGGTGAACTCTTCCACTACCTACAGAAACCCGAGGAATAATTACAGCGGGGAACATTTTTAAACAAGTTTTCTGTAGCATGAGATTTTTCAACTGTTTCTATATGTTTTTGCCCACTGACTCAAAATCTAAAATCCGTTTCCCTGTACATGTTATAGTTTCCATGCAATTTGAAACTTCCGTATTTTATAGAGAAACAAATGGTCCATTTTAATTTGCATTTGTTTTTACTTAAACCTACTCTAACAGAGCCACATATTCATAATATTGATGTTTTTTTTTCTAATATGCTCTGTATTTCAAACTACATCATGTTTTCTTCAAGTAGACACAATTGAGTAAATAAACATGACGTATTTTGTTATGTATGTGGCCGCTACATACTTCCCCGCCAAAGACACATATAACATCGTTTGTTAGGCGTGCCTACAGAACGTATTTTCAAATTTCCCTTGGGGACCAAGACACAAAATGGGCTTCTCATATTGTGTGCCATAATTGTGAGGAAACGTTACGTGATTAGACAAAAGGAAAGTGAAAGGGTATGGCTTTCAGAGTTCCAATGGTTCGGCGAGTACCGAACGACCATCTAAGTGACTGTTTTTGCATGGTCAATACGAAGAGTATTGACAAGAAAAACCGACATTCTATTTTCTATCCGAGTATCCCGCCAGCAATTCGACCGATCCCTCACTCGGATGATATCCCGGTTCCAGTTTTTAATGATTTCGGGTCTTCCGAAGATGAAGAAAGTGAAAGAGACGGGGATCGCAGGGCTTGTGATAAAGTGTGTTAAGAAACGGCTCTGAAATCCAAAGACTCATCTAACACTAAACAACCATCTACACCTCAGCAGTTCATTCAACCTGAATTGAATTACTTATTGCGCGATTTCGATCCCTCCAAGAAAGCTGTTGAGCTATTAGCTTTTAGACTGAGGGAAAATATCTGTTGCATCATTTGGCACGAATGTCGTATTTCTGAAAGCGAGAAAAGAGTTTGTAGACTATTTTTCAGAAAATAACTTTGTTTGCTGCCATGATATTCCAAGTTTTCTAACTGAATTAGGCGTTTCCTCGTAGTCCAACAGAATGGAGATTATTTATCAACAGTTCGAAACGCATTCTCAAGTGTGATCTTTTGTACAACGGCAATGCTTACGGATCGGATCCAATTGATCATTCGGTGCATTTGCGAGAAGAACATAATAATATTAAACTTGCAATTGAATTATTCAAGTACGAGGAGCATAACTGGATCATTTGTATTGATCTGAAAATGGTCAACTTTCTGCTTGGAGAAGAAAAAGATTTCACGAAGTATCCGTGCTATCTATATATGTTGGACAGCCGAACTCGAGAACAGCACTGAACACAAAAAGTATGGCCTATCCGTGACACTCCAAAAGTAGGAATGCCAAGCATTGTGAATGAACTCATTGTCAGCCGAGATAGAATCATTTCCCCCCACTTCACATCAAGCTTGCCTTGATGAAACAGTTCATGAAGACACTAAATACTGATGGTGACTCCTCTCAGTACCTTATTTCTGAATTTCTTGCTTTGTTGTACGAGAAGGTCAAAGCAGGAGTGCTCGATGGATCTCAAATTCGTGTTCTTTTGTGTGATGAGGAATTTGCCAAGATGAACTACAACGAATAGGCAGCAAGGCTGTCTTTCGTCGAAGTTATCAGAAAACTTTCTAGGCAAGAAAAATTCAGATATCTATGAAGTGCTGCTTAAGAGAATGTTATCGTCTTTTCGCGATCTTTGGTGCAATATAAGTGTGAAGATTCATTTCCTATACAGTCACTTTGATCAATTCCCTGAGAACCTTGAAGCTTGTAATGATGAACAGGGAAAGAGTTTCCATCGAGACCTGAAGACGGTGGAAGAGTGTTATCAAGGGCGATGGGACAAAAATATGTTGACAAATTACAGCAAGATTATCAAACAAGAGTGCCCCATGATTCCCCATAAGCGCAAGAAATACTAGCGCAACGTTTTGCCTGAATAGAAAGTGTTTGAACTTTCCATGATTTCATATGCGTTTTTACGGTATATTACTGTGTCGTGTGTCTAGATACATATGTTATTCTCAAAGAAAAGGCCTTAAATATACTTCTATATTAGATGTTAGAGTGTGTGTAATTACCACAGACAAACACTATCGTATTGAAATATATCTGATCTGCATTGCATACCAGTTTATGAACTTCAAATGAGTAATATCATCATTTTTCTAATACATGTGGTGCTTATGTGGTCTAATGTGTCATTCTTAAGTAAATGCTTTAAATTTACATTTGTAAACTACTACATTGGGTTCTAACATAATACCACTGAAATGTGGCATAGTTCCAATTTTTAATGTATATTCTTCAATTTTGCAGGCTTAATATCACCTTTGTATAATAGACGTGCTTCGTAGTCAGACATGTATGTTAATTTCAGCGTAAATACTTCTATTCATGTACATAGTGTGCGCATGTGTAATGTCCGGACACAAATGCATTTATTTTGCATATTTCAATATATATTTTGCATACTATAATGCATTTACACTATTTTCTGAATATATAAAATGATTTTTTTTTTTTTTTTGCAAATGTGTTTCTTTCAGTCCTATTTAGAAACTATATTACCAGATTGCTTAAAGTGCATTGCTCCACAATGCGACAAGCTCCAGTTGTAAAATGTATAAATTTCATAAATTGATATTATAGTGAAAAACACAAAATATTGAATTGCAAAAAATTTAGAGGTTACATACGGAAACGAAGATCATATTTGAAATCAGCACACCCAGATTAGGATAAACGAGGTGTTGGTATCAATGCAATAAAGATGTTGTTCCCCAGTGTTATTTTTCTTTTAAGTATTAAAATTGATGAATAAAAAATCTTCGAGGAGTCCAGTGACGGCGTGAGGGTGTTTACGCGGGCTGAATAAACTATTAACTCAATTTTAAAAAAATATTTCAAACGTATCATCTATTTCCCCATGAATTATGAGATGGACAACAGTGATTTAATTTTTGATGTATTGATTTAAAAATCAGATATTGTCCTTTTCTTTCCCTTAAAAGCGGATTTTTTGAAAACTTCGGAGAACGTTTCCGTTTCTTTTTAATAAGGAGTTTATACATCAAGTTTCACCTCCTAATATGAGAGATCATGAAATAATCTACTTTTGGCATGAGATAATAAATCCCCTCTTCCTCTTAGAACAGTCATTTTAGTAAAAGTGAGATGATAGACCCTTAGTTCAAGATAGGTATTATCTGTTACAATAAAACAGATAATTCTGCTTTGTTTGTTTGCAGGATAGTATACTTTGACCATGGTAGTAATGGAAGGATTTTGAAAATCAATTCACGTAAGTATTTGATTGACTATTAAAACTTCTAAAGTTGTGAATCTCGATTGAGAAAAAATATACTACATTCGCAAATGCAGTTCACGCAACATAGAACACAATAGTGT
Source organism: Thermobia domestica (assembly GCF_964235325.1). Taxonomy (NCBI): domain Eukaryota; kingdom Metazoa; phylum Arthropoda; class Insecta; order Zygentoma; family Lepismatidae; genus Thermobia; species Thermobia domestica. Next base: position 221,441,356 of record NC_137454.1, read on the forward strand.
ATCATACAAGGGAAAGAAAAAAACTGTTATATGTTGCACTCAATGGAAATATAAAAATCACTTGAATGTTTCAAATTTCTCGCAGCAGTGCAGCACTTGAATATCTGGAATGGTGAGTATATTTTACCTACAAGTCTGCTGGTTCTTGTTTGAATCTTCAAGAAGTACACTTTTTCTTTTTTCGTAGAAGAAATAGCTATAAATGTACCGCATTACAATTTTAAATTTGGTTTAATCCTATTTGATTTTTCTTACCTTTTTTTTTTTTTTTTTTTTTTGCAAAGATAATATAGGCAGCAGGTATAATTCTAGTTCAAAACTAATAGTGTTCTACATATTTTCTTGCATTAATAAACTATAGAAATAAATTTACATACCAAACTAAATATACACGTAATTCAAGCTACCGTAACGAGTTTCTACCATTTGACTCAAACAGAATTTGTGTTTGCATGTCTGTTTCGCTATGATTCTCGTAAAGCTTATTCGATTTTAATAAAATTTAGTACGTGCCTTCATTCAACTTTTCAAAAAAGGATGCAAGATGTTTGATGTTGCAAGGATGTATCATGAATAATGTTGTAAAAGCTAATAAAAGCTTCCCAATGTTGCGAATTTTCATATATAGAAAACCATTTTCTGGTAGCAACTATGTAAAAGTTACTAGAAATTCGATAAAATATAGTGCACAGTTTATTTGGAGTATTCGAAATATCTCCAATGATGACCGTTGAAACCGGTTATTGAAAGGTGAGTATTTTCCGCAAGGCAATGCCCACCATATTTTAAAGATGATATGTGATATCTTGATTCCTGGTTTACTGATAGTTCGATAAGACGAACAGTAAGTCATTTCTGATGTGTGACGTAGGACTGAGCTTTTACAATTTGACTAAAGCAGAAGCACATTGAGGAAAACAGGGAACGGAATGAGGCAGGAGAATGCGATCAGGAAATGTTGAAAAAAGTGTACGCATTAATTCATGTATAGTAATGTTATCCATGAGACGAGGAATAAGGTTTTCTCCCATCGACTTGTCTCGTAAATTGTGTAAAAGTCTTGTTTAGTGCCATTTTGTAGGCTTATATATATATATAAAAAATTCATGACTTTCTTTCTTATCTTCATCTAAAAGTTATAAGAATCTACCCTCGTTACGAGAGAGGTTCATGAAGGGATGATATAACAGCATTTTAACTTTATATATTATTGTAGTATATTGTATAATTCCTTGAGTATCTTTAAACGTTGATAAATGATCCTCATTGTCTATATAACAATCCCTTTATCAATTTATAGCTTTTATACTATGAGCAGTGTTCGAGATCTAACACCTGAGTGAATCACTACTATCTACAAGACTTGAGAAATTTCTCGTGCCAGGAACGAGAATGAGAAATGTCTTGCTTCTCGTCTCGTCTCGAATGTAAAAACGTACTTCTCGTCTCATGAGTAACACTAACACTAACGAGAACCATCGAACACTGTCAAATGCTTTGTTTGAATTTTACCACTATCTTGTATTAACATCAAGTTACATCTTTGTTCTTTAGGATTCTCTGAGCAGGTGAGTAGCAAACAGATAGCAAAGGCCATCCAGAGTTGGAAATGACTGACAAAGATTTGATTTGATTAGATTTTTTTAGTTTAGCATCCCTTTCAGCAGCGAGGCCACATGAAACGTGAACCTATAGCTGACCGTCGAATCCAAACCACATGAGATTCCGATGGTAATCAAACCCGGGTCTCCAACGCCAAAGGCGCGTACGCGGGCCGCTTATCCACAAGGCAGTTCCATGACAGCCAAAGAGATCCACATTTCTCAATGTAACATAATTGGAATTTCAAACATATAACCAATTAAAATCTGCAAACGTCATGAAAGCATAAAGATTGGAAAAGATTTCGACGACTTGGAGGTGCTCTCACTAAAGCAATACGATCGGTAGGTATATGGCTCGATAGAACATCATTGTCAACATGACATTGACTATGATGATGGCGATGATAGTCAATGTAACAATATAAAGGTGATCTTTGTTTCTTATGCTTTATTTGGGAATATCATGCATATCTGCTGTATAGTTTTATGGATCTACAGCTGTCTTCAGATTTTTATTATTATTATTATTATTATTATTATTATTATTATTATTATTATTATTATTATTATTATTATTATTATTTTAGTAATTTCACTTCAGCAAAGTAACTGACATTGGAGGGACGGGAAGAGTGCTTAGTGTGATCAAAGACCTTTAGATGAGATAAGAAGAATGCAAAAGGAGAATAAAATAATCTGAATTTGGTAAATAATAATGATAGTGATTGAAGTAGGTATAATCTATTAACAGATTTTGTTTGTCGAGAAGGAATCTTTTTGATTTCTTTAATTATTGAGTTCTTCAATTAATGGTTTCAACTACATCATTGTACCAGTATAATGTCATTGATATTTCAGTATGTTGTAATGTCAGGCTTCGAGGAGAAAAAAAAATGTAACCAAACATGAAGACCTTTGACATTGGCTGTATTATGAACATGGAAATAACTTTCTTGATATTGGTACGATGTCTTTCAGATTCAATTTCAAAATGATAAGCTGAACATATCTGTCTTTGACATTGAAAATCCTGCAGTTTCAAGGATGGTGAGTTTTTTTTTTTTCTATTTGCAAAATCTTAGCGCATTACTGCATGTTAAACTGCGTTGATTTCTAAATAGATACAATAACATTATATCATACATACAATGTTAAACAAAGGGGGAAAATCCGTCTGATTTATAAACGGAAAGCAAGTAGGTTGGTTGGTAGTTGGAGTTTTACATTTCTTTTTATCATCCAGGTTTTTTGAAATGGGACAATATGCCTGTGAAGTTTCAGGCACTTTACTAAAAGTGTAGATTGACCATATCTCTTCTACTTGAGGAACGAAATTAGCAGAGAGAGAGAGAGACAGAAACAATGAAACAATGGAAAATGGGGAGAAAGAAAGAAAGAAAGAAAGAGAGTAGAAAAGACACAACAGAGGAAGTAGGGGAATAAAGTAAAAAATGACGTTTTTTTTTAAGAGGAGCTTGGAAACACTGGTCGGGGATTTTACCTGAGAGAGCTACCCCTAGCAGAAATGAATCTCGAGATCATGCGCGTTTGGTACTCTGCTACCACAAACGAGCACAAAAGTAATGCAAACAGTTATATACAATGGTAAAGCAAGATAATCACGTTGACAATGTCTGAAATGTAAAACAACTTTATCGATATCTTCTTCTAGACTACGTTCTACATCCTACCCAATGTTATCAATAGAAATTTTATACTTACAAAAATTCCAATCTGGACGTAAGGGACGATCCATCTGGCCATTCCATAAAACAAGCTGTTTTTTCACTAGAAAAAAAAAAAAAAAAAAGAAGATGCACTTGATTAATGTTCAGGTGTGAAAGAGTTATAAATGACAAAATGTATTTTAAAAACTGGCATGTTTTCTAATATTTTAGAAACCTATTCTCCTTTTCGTCTTTCGTTTGATTTTTTAAAAATCAATATAACTAGGGCCAAGGGCGCCGATTTCTATGTAAATTGGGGGGGGGGGGTCAATCAGATGCAGAAGGAATATATGAGGATTTTACGATAAAATACTTTCAAATTATGCCAAATATTGTATATTCTTAAATACAATAAGGGGGCGCACATGAGCTTTGGGGAGGGCCGGGCCCCCTCGGCCCCTCCAGGATCAGCGTCCGTGACTAGGACAGTATATATATCGTATGTCCTCATGTTAACTCATCCAATTAATCTTAGCATATTGATATACGGGGGTAAGTCAATAAGTAAGTACCATATTTTTTTAATTTCTTTTCAGGTTGGCTCTATGGCATTGTGTGCTCACCAGACGCCAAGTGTTATAGTTTTTTCGCCTGTGGTGGGTTGCAGCGTTATCATATCGTTCCGTTTTGCGTTGTTGCTAAGTAAATATGCTACTCTCTGCGTGCACCAAAGAACAGCGTTCTGTCATCTGTTTCTTTTGTGATCTGCAGGTGTACTCGGAGTGGAAATTCAGAGAAGACTTTCAGTACAATAGGGGATAACGTATTGCTACAGTGAAGTGTTTAGCAGCAAATTAAACTGCTCAAAAGTGTTCGAACGAGCGTCAACAATGATTAAACAGTAGGGCGTCCAGCTACAGCAAGAACTGATGACATTATTGAACTAGTCCATGGCTTGATTCTGAATAATAGACGAGTGACTATTGATGAAGTAGCAATCCATATGCAGATTAATCATAGTTCTGCACATGACATCATGCATAATAGGCTCAACTTTCACAAAGTCTGTGCGTGATGGGTTGCGAAAATAAATTCAATGAAGACCACAAGCGAAACCGTGTGAAAATCTGTCAGCACCTTTAGGACCGTTACGCTGACGAAGGTGAAGCGTTTCTCAGGCGAATCATCACAGTAGATGAAATGTACATTTATCACTTTGAACAAGAGAGCAAAAGCTAGAGCATGGAATGAAAGCACACCGGATCTACTGTCAAGAAGAAATTCGTGAGTCAACCTTCTGTAGGGAAAGTGATGCTCACAGTGTTTTAAGACTCACAAGAGCCAATCTTGGAACATTACCGAAAAAGTGGTCAACAATAAATATTTTTAAAAAAGCACAGTGATATACTGGTAACCAAGGTTTGGTCTGTAATTCACAATAAACGCAGGGGTCGATTGTCGGAAAGCATTATTGTATTGCATGACAATGCACTTCCACATACCGCCGCCCACATCGTTCAAACTCTTCAGACACTGCGCATCCTGCGTAAGTCGCAATCTCGCCCCGTCTGATTTTTATCTGTTCGGACCACTTAAAGATGCTCTCAGATGCCGTCGATTCAGCTCCGATCAACAGATGAGTGAGCTGTGCATTCGCAGCTAACTGTGCAGGCAAAACCTTTCTTGTAGAGGATATTGGAAACTCGTAGAATGGTGGAGCAGATGCACTGAAAAACAGGGTGACTATGTTGAAAATGATATTAATAAACACATTGCACGCATGTGGTAATAAATGAAAAAAATAATTGCAGATACTTACTTACCTACTCTCGTACATCGACACATAATAGTTTTTTTTTTTTTTTTTTTTAATTAAGACCTATGACTTCCTGTTATGACCTATCAGAGTTCGGATTTTAACTTAGTAATGTTCAGAAAGACATTTCTCTAATTGATATTTGGAACAAAAACTCATAGAACAAATCAATTTGAACCTTAACAAAGTAAATCATCAGACGATTGATTAGCTATGTTTGTAAATACAGTGCACACTTATAATAAAGATTCGTTAAAATTAATAGAGTATAATTTTTTTTTTCGAAATAGGAAAAGATGTACAGGTAAAAAGTTATCTGCCTGGCAATAAAAATCACACTTTTTTTAAATCTCAAAACTGCATTTACTGTTCTATGTAGTTCCCTTTTCGGTTAATTCACTTTGTCAATATTTTTTCCAGTGAGTAAAACACAATTCTGAAATGCAATTCTGGAAGGTCTGCTAAATACCTATCTACGGTCATATCCTCTTAATTGAACTCAATTTTTTTTCCAGCAATACATTTCTTTAGAATTAGATTAGATGGAAATCTGAATGTTTCAAATCTGGCGAATAGGGTTGATGTTTCAACGATTTTAACAAATCCCTCAGTTTTCTCATTGCCAAAGCACCTATGTGGGCAAGTGCATTGTTCTTATGAATAATAATTTTCTTCTAGAATTCAGGCCTCTTCTAGCGTAGTTTTTTATTCGATTGGTCCGAAAGACTCGCGTAGTATTCGCCAGCTACTAATTTACCTTGTGCAAGGTACTCAACTCAAAAAAAAAAAAAAAAAAGTGTATACCACAAAACACTGGTCATAAATTTTCCAGAAGATGAAATCAACTTCATCTTTTTGGTGCAGGACCAGTGGCTTCACTCACTACTTTGATTCCTGTTTCGTCTCTAGAGTGTGGTTGTGGACGCATATCTCATCCGCTGGATTCATTTTGAAACGATCGAAATATTATTGATATTTTTCCTCATTTGATGCTTTTTTCGTTCAACAAATACAACCCCTATCTTGCACAAAGCTTTCGCATATCTAGTTCTTCATGAAAAATATTTTTTTCTTCTTATTTCTTTCGATAAGCCTTTGGGGTCAGCTATTTCCATGCACCTTTAATCGCCGATCGTCCAATGCCATTGTGTGGACATTTTCGATTTTTTTTTTTTTAAATCTACGAGAATGCTCCTTTGGAACGTCATTCACCTGGATCAATTCTAGGGAAGTACAACCATCTTTAAAATTGAGTTCCCCATTTCTTATATGTTTATAATGGACAAGCAGACTCCTTATAAACCTTCACTATCTTTGGATGAATTTCCATTCGCAATAAACCATCCAAACATTTATTGTGGTGTGGTGTTCCTGTTTGTCCCCTTCAAACACAAACAGCACATCTATTTAAAAATAGTACAAAGTCTACTCACAAGATCAATTTGGCACTTGACTTACATTATTGCAATAAATATGCCAACAAAATATTATTGATATCAATGTCGTCTCTGTGAAAGGTCGAGAACTTTTCTCCTTTTCCCCGTACTAAAATAGTCATTGAGTAATAGGCCTAAATATATTAAATAGACCTATCCCGTTACCCACTGATGTAATGGATAGCATGCACGCATTTGGTGCACGTGTTCTGGGTTCGGTTCCAGGTGGGAAAGCATTACGGTGGTTCGGATCAAATCTTAAAGTATAGATTTTTGACTAATATAAAACTCCGCCATGGCCGGTCCCAAGCCAGTGCTGAAAAAGAAAGAGAAGACCCCTTTAATAATCCACATATTACGTGTGGTTTTGAGGGGGAGAACAGAACTCATAGGAATGGATGAAGATTCAGTTTCAGCGTAAGGTCTTTGTTCACTGAAGATTACAAACTACCGGCTTTGATTATCTTCCTAAATAGATTGTGCCATTACATCCGGGCAAGTACGTGCTGCCTTGACTCGGTCTCTTGAAACAGATGGATTACCTAGCAATGAGCTTGAACTGCCGTCCCTGTGGGGAAGGTAAGGTCTGAGCTAGTCTCCCGAATTAACAATTAGAGTCCAGGAAATAAATTTACGTGGTACGTTAGCACATAAATTTGAGACACGTGTTTACTCAGAAACGGGTCGATTCGAATGTTCTAGTGCAGTAGGTCTCAACCTGATTCCTATCATGACTTCCATTCTATCACATCCTCTTGCCAGCGACCCGTTTATATATATAATTTCTGATTTGTAGATAAGCTTGTGTGGGATTTTTAATATACGTATTGCGGAGATATCACATATCACGATATCCATCTTTTTCTATGATAGTAGATGATATTTCTTATATATAGTGGACACAGTACCTTCATTAAAAGCGAATGGATTAAAACCAAATTCGGTCAGTTTATTCATATTACAAATAACGAATCCAATCCGCCATACTGTTACAAAATGGAGGCCGTTTGAAAATTTTAAAACTTCATAACTCCCTTAATTTTGGGTCGTATGATAAAAAGATAAAGTGATTTCTAATTTTGGTTAAAAAATGTTGACAGTTGTTAAAAAAGTTATTGAGTATTTTAATTTTCGAGAGATCGCACTTTGAATTACCTCATGTTGTTGTGAATTTGATACATTGTTGTGTATGTGTTCAGTATCACCAAAACCTGTTAAAAGCAACGAGTTTACGTTTAGAATTTAGGAAAGAAAGAAAATCCTACACCAAAAATCTACCTTCATTTTGGCCAGCTTGCTGGAAAAAAGACTACACCCGTCTCACTACACCCGTGTACAATTCTGCAAAGAACAACAAAGAATCGTAAACCAAAGCAATCCCTTTTATTGCCTACAGAGTAATTTGTCCATTGTTGATTTATCAACAAGAGCTCTTTGGTAGATTAGTGGTTAGCGTATGCGCCTTTAGCGTAGAATGCTCGGGTTCGGTTCCCGGCGGGAGCTCGTGTGGTTCTTATTCCAAGTTAATCAGTAGGTTCACGTCTCATACAACCTCGCTCAAAATCAACTCAACTCGGTTTATCAACAAACGCAACACAGCTATTGCGGATTAGTGTTTTCAATTTTATTTCAATATGCAGGTTTTGTTGCATTTGTATTTTTCTGGTATTTCAATATGCAGTTATCATTAGTTTCATATCGTACCTCTTGCATTTAAATTGATTTTTAAACAACTCTGCACCTCTTAAAAAGTTTAGTAGAATTATTTTTTGTTCTTAACAGTATGTATAAAAACAATAAAAATATGCCTATTAGAACAAAATTCAAAATAATATTTAAAAATATTTTTCGGTTATATTTATCTCTTCTGCTTATCCTCGCGACTCACATAGGGGTCGCGGCCCGCAGGTTGAGAAACCCTGCCCTAGTGGGAGAGAGCACTTTATCTGTCAATGAGTGATTTTTACGTGTTTTTGGGTCCGAGAGGGGAAACTAAGTAACTCTCGTATTCGTGGTATCTCTGTACGTAGACTTGAAGTAAGGAGGGGGAATTGTATATGCCCTCCGGCTCTATTGGGACAGATGAAGCTTTGTTATCGTCCCAAATCGCACATTAGCATGACCTTGGTCTTGGTAGAAAATGTCCTTGAGGCCTCAGCAGAGTTTGAAAGCACTGGCGAGGCTGTGAAACTCCCAATCCTACCGGAGGAACTTAGCTCCCAAATGACCAGGTGTAAATAATCAGACAGCGTACTGTACATCAGTCATTGAGTCTGGTAACCCACGGGTACTTCTATCGTAACTAGACGTAGGCAAGGGTTGTCACACCTACTTGGGGAAGATTTCTTATCTCTCGAATGACACTCACTGCGTACGCAATCAGGCCTATATCAATCATTGATTCCGGTAGTGTACGGAATATGAGGAAGATTTGAGGAAGATGGACTTTGAAACCCTATTGCCCTTACTGGGAAGACAAAATCCTAAATTGTGGTCTATACGTGATATTGGATCCGAGAGAAAACATTTAGTGCTTCAATGCGTACGTGATATCTTAGCACATACTGTATTGCTCAAACGCCCCTACTGGGGAAGAACATTTTGGCTTCCTTCCAAATGACAACCTACGAGTGCCATTGGATCCGATATGTGATCACATGCTGTGTTCGTTGTACCTCAACACTTAAACTTGAGATAGTCGCATATTGCTTGGACGACCCAACCGGGGAGTTGTAGTGGTTATGATCCTTCTCTTAATTTCAACCCACACTTGTCATTAAGTCCAGGAGGAAGTACTTAGTATTTTAACGTCTACGTACTTCCTTTACAAAATCCTAAACGGAATGAGGTAGATAGGGCCGGGATGGATGCCTCCAGTGCTGGAACTTCCCGGATTAGAGTTGAACTTTGCGAGTTGATGTAGGACTCTGGGATTCGGTAGCTGTTGCCTCAACACTGGAGGGACATGAGTAAGAGTTAAAGCTTGAGTATTACACGTTCAGATGAAGGTAGACTTCTACTTGATGTAGCAGTCATTTCCACCAGTAAGTATACCTGGGAGGCTCTCAAGACTTCGGTTTGGTCGGGAAATGGGCGTCTTCCATTACTCACAAGGGTTAACCAACCTACGTAGGCGTCAGCTCTCCCACTGTACTTTTTTCGATTAGTCAAACCGAAAATATACTGGGAGGACTATGATTCTACACGAATTAAGCATATCCTGACCAACCACATCATTCTCTGTTGCAAGAAATTTCACATACATGGTAAAGGCGTAGTAAAAAATGGGTCATATATATATTCTGAGTATTACCGGCATCTATGGCCTTAAATCCGTCACATATGAGTGGTGACGTTTCTCGATGAGCACGCTATCCTTGGAAGGGGGAAGAAAGAAAGGAATAGGAAAGGAAGAAAGCGGCCTGGGATCTGTATATTAGGTACCATTTAGGAAAAAATTCGCTCGAGATTCCTAGCCTGTAGAAGCTGCTATATATTTTCGACCGAGTGTCTCTAATTGGGAATCGATCTCAGGTACTGATGAGGTCAAAAGCTATAAGGTACTCACCGACGAACATGTCTACGAACACCACATAAATGAGATCCAATGTCCTATTCATCCCTTCAAAATCACAGTGAATGTTTCATATAACCTCGTTGCTAAAAAAGGATGCTAAACTTCAATGAACAAATATTTTATAAGCCGTATGGTTGATTGGTTGGTGATTGGTTCCATTTTTTTTAGCAATGAATCTGTATCGAAGAGGTCTATTGGTTAAACAAGGGTCTGAAACACTATGTTTACCCACCCAAATATTTGCACGTATCCACGACGAAGGACAAGATCCACTGGCAAGATTGTGTTTCCAACAAGAGGGGGCACTTTCAGTACTTCTTGCAATTGAAAATTATTTACCCAGAGATATAATCTCACTTACACTTGGTTATAGCAATACTTCTTTCACTTACTCAACAGTAAAATTACTTAAAAGTGGAATATTATGCTATACCATCTTCCCTGTACAAAGAAACAGATACGCTCATAAAATCGCAAAGAAAGATTATGTGAATATAAATTCATTAAGCGTTGAAAATCAAGTTTTTGACAAATTATATTTAAAAATTATAGAAGCTATAAAACCTACATACCTTTTTGATAGAAAAATACTCTAACTGAGATAAAGTATTTTAGTTTAGAACCACATTCAAAACTTGTCTTGCACGTCTACAACTGATGTGCCGATATTATATGTTTGTGTTAAGTTTGACAAATTCAACTGAATTTCCTTTTATTACACTTTCTCTGATGTAGCACATGAGTTTGTAACGCCCCTACATAATCCTAGTAGAATTGTAAATATCAGTATGATTTACAAGGTACAACTTGTAATAAAATTGTATTTGGCAACCCTGAAAAGAACATCATGCTCGCGGTAGCGCGCAGGGAATTCTGGGAACTGAACGTGAAGATGGCTGACTTTCAAGACGTAATTGTGTAGGCCCGTCGATTAATTACAGTGAATCTTAGTTTAGAGTGCTCATCTGGGCACGTACAGTGAGTTTAAGGTTCATAATACTATGTAGAACGTCTTACGGTATTTGGTTAGCTGTGGTCAGGGTAATTTGGAGAAATAATAGGTGGTGTTGGGGCCACATTCTTTTCTTTTATTCCACCACGTGAATCGGCATTGTGTGGGACTTGTTGCATTAGTGCATATTGGTTCTACAGAAACTTATCCATGCATCAGTTGTATTATTTGTACCACAAACTCTTCATTATGTCTTTTGGAATTCATAAATCATTCTATTCTAGCAGAATTCAAGATTTTATGATGTGTAACTAAATTCCAGTCGGTGGCCCCCAACCCGTCGATGCTGTTAACCAAGGAACGCAATGGCTAAACTATTCGTCCTGCCTTCACATCCAGCTGCCATCATTTTTGCTTCCGTGATAAAAGCTCAATGGTTATTTTGCCAATACAACATGAACGAACTAGTCATCAAAAGTGTATCTACAGTGAACAGGCGATGCTGCATTACCAGCCTTAATCATACAACTTATCGGCTTGTATAGAGCTGCTTCTGCCAATTATCCAAGTATGAGTTCGTATCTCAGTAGCAAGGTTTCATGCAACCGCATGAGTAATGTGAACTTACCACTATATTTGCGTGAGGTGAAGACGAAAATGAAGTAAGGTACTGCCAATTTGAGAGACTGCATCGCTCCCGGAATGTACATACTTCTCTACATCCAGGATTGTCTTGGATATATAATCTCTGTTACCCTTCCAGCACCCTGATTAAGATTTTGGTTTTCTACATTTGTCAGATGTGAGTATTAAACGACAGGAACCCAATGTGCAGCAGCTATGTTACCCGAATCATCTAGTACTGTCCAGAGCGTTGGTGTTGCACCACCTTTCCTCTGCTCGGAGAAATTTCTTCGCAGTGAGAGTATTGTTCATCAGATCATATACCAACCATTTATCATCAAGAGGATTAATATTTCGTTAGTGATTCTGTCACCTGTTTAGTTTTATCACAGCAAGTTAAGTGAGTGATGCCTCAGAGTATGTGTTTATTGTGCCTTATTATGGTTCTCCCAGAAGTTTCGTTTATCTGTTCAGCATGTGCATTCATAAGATAAGGTGAAGCATATTTCTTTAATGTTTATACGCCAGGGTAAGTACCCTATTTCTGTAGAAGCCTGCCCTTGTAGCTGGCCAGTCGCTCCGCTTCGCACGGAGGCTATAATTAAGTCACTGGCATTTCAGTGATTTCTATGTTGTGTATGTTTTGTGTCCGTTTGTGGACCTGCATGTAAGTTATTGAAGTATCGTCATTGCAGATATTTTGCTTATCTAACAGGTGAGTCCATCGCTTCACAAATGCACTAGGAGTGGAATAATGCAAAGAATCATTAATTGTCTTTTGGTTTATCACTTTCAAGCTATGAGTGCATTTCAGTCATTTAAAGTTCGCGTTTCCACCTAGCATAGGTTGGTTCCTCATTTGTCCTTTTGTGTCCAGTTAGCTGTTTTATAGCTAACATAATTCACTGGTGAAGTTATTTTGGTCTCTTTCAAGTTCTTTTTATTTAATCTCTGCATAAGGTGTCCTAGCCACGTTCTCCAGTCTTACGAGAAATTATACAGATTACATGGGTTTGTCTTACGTTAAGTTGCAATGTTATTTCCAGCCATTACAAGCGTTTGTCCATTTACTGTCTATGTTCCTGAGTTTCATGTCTAACACGAGTAATATTATTAAAGCAGAATGTTTCTTTCAATAATATGAAGTTAATTTGTCCTTCTGTGTTAAGTAAAAGTTACGTGTCACATTTAATAATAATAATGTGAGTAATCATATGTCCACCCGACTAGTCGTGGTTTCGAACTAAAGAGTACTCAAGCTAGCTTCTATGAATGTATATCGAAATAATGGTGAGTTAATCAATACAATCAAATTGTTTTGCTGTTTTATTTGTGTTCTACTTGTGCATTTGTGTTAATCAGTTAATGTGTTTGGTATTCTTACTAGTCACCATAGATGTGTCTTGTTTATAGATACACAAAGTCAATAGCGATATAAATTTTCTTTTTATTTTTTTTATTTTGGTGCAAGTAAATAGCACAACCTTACTTCTACGTACGCAATTGTTATTAAATATTTCATTTGTTTAAAAAAAATATGGTTAAATAAAATTCGTAACTCCTATAATCCCATTCTTTACTTTAGAGAAGCCAAACATAATACAAATATTATTGATTATTGGAGTTTTAGTCTGTTGTCAGGTAAGAAAATCACGACACAAGAAAAGGGCTGCTTTCTGTATACTCGTAGAGCATACAGGCAGCAGTCTCGCCTAAGTCAGATTCGTTTGTCGTATTTCATTTCAGTTATTTTTAATTTTATCAGTTTATCTGATTTTCCTTCTATGTTGGATTTTTTTTTTATTTATTCCTGTGTTCTCAGTAGTTCACAGGTGGCGACCCCTTTCATATAATCATTAACTCGGTGCTCCGGCACTGAGCGTTGAACTTGGCTGTGGCTTTCCAGGGATTAGGGCCCTCTGGGGCGCTACAAGTTAACGTAGGTAACTTTTACTCAATTCCCGATTACGAGATTTCAGATTCAAATATTGGAACCTTCCACCCCACTTGAGTATTTCCTGAGTCTCGTGATATGAATTGTTAAACAGTGATTTATATCTTGGTAGAATTATTTCCAAATATCCTAAATACTTATGTTTCCAATGTAAAATAACCTGACAGCTTTGTAACCATGTTAAAATATTTAATATAGAACGTGATAACTTTCTCACATGTCCATAATTAATTTCATGTTATAATTACTAAGCACAAACACTTTTATAGCATTCACATGAAATATAGAGCCTTATTTAGAGCGTTAAAATGACTAATGAATTATATAATCCTATTTACCTGTACACTTTTGTCGTTGAATAAAGAAGGCATGGAAAAGCTAGAGCCATACTCGCTACCCAAATCACAAGAATGGTCATCTGAGCACTAATCTTGGACATCCGAGGTTTCAAAGGTCGTACGATTGCCAAGTATCTAGAATGAAAAACAAATGCATGTTAATAAAGCAGGAACGTAATTCTGAGAAATTAAATATGAATGTAAACCGACAACTATTACCATAATATATTGAAGAACTGATAAGGGTCGTATATTCAAGCAAATGTAGTCATTGTTTAAAGTAAGTCTAGTGTAAATGAAAGAAGTGCACCTACGTGTATGTCTACCATTTGTTGATTTCGAGATATGCAGGTTTGTTGTTGAATCTTCACAATTCCTTATTTCTACATATGCGATTGACACTTACGATCTAGGCATTTACGTATTTTGTGAAGACTGCCAGATTTTCTGTTCGATAAATTATTAACCCCATTGTTTTTGATACTAGAGGTTCGAGTTTGATTTTAAATGGGAAGTCACATAATATGCTTCTGATTTCATGTTTAGCTGTAAGTCTAAATCTTAAGTGCTTAAAAGGAATACTAAACTTCAAAACAAGAAACTTCGGCTAACCTATAGCACCAACTAGCATATTGTACAATTGAAACCTAAAGACTGTTCAAAAGATCCCTGATATTTCGAATTCTACAAAAATAACGCTCTTAGTGGTGGGAAAACAAACATTTTATGGCATTCACATGAATGTACAAAATCTTATTTAGAGCAATAGTTGTTCGTTACTTACAACAATACAAAGAAGTAGAACATACTAAAAATTATTGTTTTCCTATTTCTATTGTCACGTTTTCTGTTAAATTATCAGATGAATATACTCTTACAAATAAGAGGTTAACATTACTAAATATGGATGACCCGTATAAAAAAGAAAAACATTTTTTAATAGAGAACTAGTAATATACTGATTAGTATTGAAATAGTTATGAATGCTGAATGATAATGTATCGGATATAACATAAATATTTAATACAACAATTAGTATAAATAACCTTAAATACCAAATACTAATAAATATGTAAAGAAGCCAAGAATTATTTTAAAATGTTGAATAAATAATAAATATGAGAATTTCCTCACACCATATTGAGATATTTATTCAGTAACTGACATAATAAAAGTTACTTTGATTACATAGTTGAAATACAGAAAATATAGAAATAATAATGCAATATGTGATTACATCATTATAGGAGACTTCCAAATAGGTGGTCAAAGCAATACATTATTAAAATGTTAAACAGTAAAACTGTAGGTAAAGACAATTTGTATGCTTACAAACAGATTCAGCTTTCCATCTTTGAGTCTAAACTATCAAGGGCGCCCATCAGGGGGGCAAGGTGGGGCGCTCGCCTCGTCTAGAGGAAATTGTACTTCAGAATATCGAAAATCCAATAGAAGTTTTGCATTAGTTACAGCAAAATTTGAAACTTTGAAACGTCACTTATACTTGCCCCCCCTTGGAAACCACAACATGGGCGCCCTTGTAAATGATCTATATCTTTCGAGAATACAAAGCAACAGTCTGGACTAAGATGAAGTGACAGGTATTCTGCAGGACTAATATTAAGATAATCCGTTAGAAATGTTTGGGATTTTGTATGGTTTCTATAAGTGTCTATCTACTTTTACCTGCACATAGGCATGTATTTCTGATTTTCCGAACTGCAAGATCCGTTTCAAATATTATTTCTGTTGGTTTAAGTATATTTATCTTCGCAATTTTTGTAAAGAGCATTTCTCCAATACAACATGAAACACAATTTTGAAAATTAAAATTAAACTCTTTGATACTACTGTAAATAAAAATAACATAATGAAAAAAATGTAATCATACTAAAATTTGTTCTTTTTCATATTTCTATGAAAAATCAGTAAACCTTGGAACGTCGATGAAGAGGAAGACTAGAAATAACCATATCGTGTGACCGAATTTAATAATAAGACAATTGGCTTAAATTACTACAAACTTTATATAAAAAGCTTTGAAATTGTTTCAG
Organism: Thermobia domestica; assembly: GCF_964235325.1. Lineage (NCBI taxonomy): Eukaryota > Metazoa > Arthropoda > Insecta > Zygentoma > Lepismatidae > Thermobia > Thermobia domestica. The sequence continues at coordinate 221,457,378 of NC_137454.1, forward strand.
ATGAAAAGAATAATGGGAAATTTTCTTTGAGATTCCAAAAATAATTATATACAAGTTAATGAAAGGTAATCATTTCTGACAAACGCAGTTATTTCGAAGATAGTGTAATGAAATATCTTGACGTAGTCAATTAATTATTAAATGATCTATTAAAAGTTCTTTTCATTCCAGAATTTGTATTTCAAAATTGAAATTTTCGGAACGTTACTCTACTCTCCATTAACTCTGAAAAATGGTAAAGACGAATAAAAAAATTTACACTGGAGTAAGATCTATCTCGAACCAACGTCAACCTTTGAGTGAAATTTCGTTTGAGAATTACCTCAACCAGTTTACCGCAGCTGGTCTTTCTTCTTGTTGAAACTGTGTCAAAATATTTTTCTCACTAACATGAAACCTGCTTTTTTTTTTTTTTTTTTTTACACCTTTCACTCTTTAAAAAAAATAATCTTTTTGTAGGATTTAACGAAAAAGCTTGACCATTTTTCTTCTTGACGAATCTATGCTGCAAAGTCGTTATTTCTCTTTCTTTGTTACGATGTTTTGACTTAAACCCAAATCCCAGAACCTATTATGTGACTCTGTAATCCAGCTATACATATATTGGAGACAAAGGAATGTGGTGAAGAACAAACGTGATTATTTCTAGTACGTATCCTAAACTATGATACATATGTGCACAATTTTACAATCCTATAAGCGTTTAACGAAAAAAAAATGTCCAGAGATGAGACATATACTAATCGATAAATCTTATTACGATGAACAAAATAACAGGAGTGAGTGTGAAACCTCATACGTAGTTTTCGAGAGAATGGAGAGGAAGCAATTAATTTGAAATCTTAAATTGGCACTATATGATAACTATGCCAGTTATTGATGAAAAACGGATACTGAAATATACTCTCACTAGCAGAATACCCGCTCTTTCTACAGGGAGAATACGTTTTATTTGGGACATAAAGAGTTGAATTTGGATTTAAACTGCATCGGAAGTGTCACTGTTCGTCTCAGAGTCACAGAAAAGTATGGATTCAGCACTAATATCGTTCATTTTCGACTTTTTTTTAAAAAATATTTACATCCCCTTCCCCAAGTTACGGGGCTGAATGTGAATTTAAACGGCATCAGAAATGTCACACTCTTCACTAATGTCGGTGATTTTGAATAATTCTTATATGTTTCCCGCTTCCCTACGTTGCATCGTCAAAGTAAAATGATAAAAAATAATCCCAGACCTGAACCTTATGTATGTTGAAAATTTGATCGACGTCGGTTGAGTGGTTCAAGAGGTACGAAGTCACATAGTGACTTTCATTTATATATACAGACTAAACTCTTCATTAGAACTGTAAAAAAAAAAAAAAAAAAAAAAAAAAAAAAGACAGTACTATCTACCAAACAATTAAATTTATCCCCATTTCTGAGTCTAGTATCCATGCACTAACTTGTGTGGAGTATATGAGAAATAAACATGTCATGTCTTCAGTTTGGTTGGAAGAGGCAATGAAAGACTGAAGAATACGCTGAACAGTAATGGAAGTGGTAAATGCAAACTATGCATAGTAGAGTGGCAACAACCTGAAAGAATTTAGGACATAAAGAAAAACACTGTAGGATATTAGAAGTGGTGGTACAGAATTCAATTTTTGTAAATACGTCACTGGCAGTGTCTTTACGGCTACCTGGTCATGGTCTAGTTGAGAATACCACTGGAGACATGTTCACACAAAAAAGGTAATTAATGGAAATGTATTGCAAAACAATGTAATAATAATTATGATTCCAAAAGTAGAAAATTCTGGGAAAGTTCAAAATTATAGACCAAATACTCTTTTACACTAGAAGTACCAAGTAGTCATTTGAACTATGTTTTTAGACATGTAATTATGATGTCTTTTCGATTGTTTCAGAGAGAGGAATCTTTTTCTTTTACTTCTAATATTTTTCAAAAAGAACTTCAAAATCTTTTGAAATTTTATTTGTTTCGTAAGTGGGCTAGTCATACCTAGGAGTACGAAGAAGCAGTCATTTTGACCGTTTCCGATATTAGAATGTATTAAGCCACAGTTGATCTTATATGTATGGTTGAATTTACTTGTATCAATTTTGATGATTGAATAAGTATATTGCAAGATTAAAACTAGCACCTACTCATTTAAACAATTAAATATTTTGGTTCAAACCGTATATATCACCACTACTAATACTAATCTGTACTTAATAGTGTAAGGATTCTCATTTATCTAATCTATTTCCACGATGTATGAAGTAAAAGATGTCTTCCATGTTTTTTTTTTCCTCCTTAGAAACACTATATTGAGATATAATGAAACCAGAAGAAATTCTTACAACCTTCCAAAGTTTATCTGATGATGGATCTGATATGGAAGATAGTGAATCGTTGGATGAACATTGTAGTCCGAATAATTATTGTACTAGCAGTAGTTATGAAGAATCGGAGTTCTCGGAAGGAAGGACGATGAAGAAATTAGTGCGGAAAATTCCCGTAATAAGTTAAAGATGTTTCTTTCTGGCTCCAGAGGAATTAAGTAAAAAAATGTTGAACAGAACAGAGGATGTAGGTTGTGTGTCCAACCAGAATATTATTCGAGATGCCTCGGGTCCAACATGCCCTTAACGCCGCGTTGTTGAAGAACATATTAGTGTTTTTCGTCTTTGATGAAAAACCGAGCGAAGAGTAGTTGAGCGTTGGCTTCGCATTCGTGGGTTCGATTTCTGCTGCCTAACATCCTGACTGGGGTTTTCCAGGGCTTCTCTCAGTCCAGTACCTAATAAAACAGGCCTAGGCCGATACCTTCGCAAATCCTTTCCATTGTTGTTGTTGTTGTTGTTAGATATCCAGTCCAAAGTAGATTCTGAGCTGTATCTGGTGATTTTTAAATAAACAAACATGCTTCGTCACATTCAGAAATGCACTATTTTCGAAGCTCATATGCAAATGAAGTCATCTAGTTAGAACTTAAGTTTTTATATTTAAAAAAATCAAGCCTTCTTAGATCGTCTTATCTACTCTGGTGCTACTGGTGCTTCTGAAATTCCAATAAAGGATTTATGGAATAAGAGTTCTTGACTAGCATTTTACAGGAAAATTATATCTAGGAACCACCAACCGAGAATTTATTGCATATATTCGTTTTAGGCAAGTACAAACATATTTAATGTCTATAGATTTTCAAAATGGCTTTTTGTTATTGGAACGTAGTTATTCGTATGCTAACTTAGCTGCTTATAAAATTGCTCCAGGATTTAATAAAAATATAGCGATTTCTATCATTACAAATACTGTTAATTATATTGAGAGGTGCATACGATCTAGCAATTGTTATTGGAATTGTTGGTATTGACACGTTGTTTGTAAACATTAAAATGAGATAGAAAACATTTCCCTGATAGATCATTTTGGAGAAGAACTAATTTATCAGTAAATAAAAACGATACAAAACTGACGTGCAATATACGTAAATAAGCTATTTTGGTTGGCAGTACAAAATGTGCAATAGTGTTTGCTTTGCAATTTGAAGAAATAAGCACCTGTCCATGCATCTACCATAACAGTGGCCTTCACGTAGAACTTGATATTTTCCAGTATGTATCAATGCAATTCAAAAGTAAATGACACTAAGCACACAGTAGCGCTAAGACGACAACCACATCATTATCGATATTCACGACACTACACGCAGGTACAATATTTGATGACCACACATTTGGATCACGGAACTGTGGGAGATTCATGAAACTTTTTCCTATTTTTGAGTACTTTATCACTCTGTGCATCACCAATGGAAGTCATGATAATGCAGGAGAATGTATGAGGGAAAAGGATTAATAACCTTCACCTCAAGTTGCAGGCTGTTCTGTCGAGATAGCCGGTAGAATGATTGTTTGTTTATCTTGAAGATTTGTAAAGTGCGTGTAGTCACTGGAGGAACTTTTATCTTGTCTCGTTGTTGCTAACACAGTTGATAGTAGGGAATTTGTAGTTGTTACCAATTGTGGAAAACCATTGTCATCTTGTAAATTAAGAGCTTTCTCCGGAGTGACTCCCTTCAGAGCTATATTTGAAATAGACACTGTTAGCAATGGCGTAGCGCGCGAAGCATGAAGGTAACAAGGTGTAGTCGGCATTTCCCCATAGAAATGAGCATCTCCATAGAAATGTACAAAATTTGTACTCGGGTATATTGTTAGCTTACCATGGAAATACGATCAGTTCTGAAAGTTTCATTTTCATGCTGAAATTCTACAGTTTACGGCTGGTTACTTAGAAAGTTCTCAATCTATTCTTGCACTTGTACTAATTACAATTAGTACTAATCGCAATTACACCAAACTTGTATCGAGTGACACAAATACTTACCCACATTGGAATACTACCTTGATAATTACTATACAAGTTCACTTGGTCACATAGAACTGAGAAAGAATAGTAATTTCACACAAGGTCCGTAAAAAACCGAACGTATATATATCACATTGTTATTAAATTGAGGAGCAATGTGTACAACACCGTGTCACACAGCAATCGAACTATTAGACCAAGGCCACTTTGCCATGAATATGGTGTAATTAATGTCTTTACAGCAATTGAATTTTGTATCCACACTTTGAATCTTATATGGTACGGTATTTCTTTGTTTCATATATTCTTTCGTATTTCTTTTATATTGTCGTCACTTATCTATACTATGCATTATTTGTATTTACAAGTTCTTCCCTCTTCCGTAATATTTTCCAGGCTTTCATTTCCTCTCTCTACAAAGTTATAGCTTTGTGTAACTTAATTCTCAAAGTCTCTGCACTAGTTGGTCTAGGAATGGCAGACTCACAAACAGATGTATATTTACGTGTTTGACAGATACTACATAGTATGGTTAATAATAACAATAATATATATATCTATATCTATCTATCTATCTATCTATCTATCTATCTATCTATATATATATATATATATATATATATATATATATATATATATATATATATATATATATATATAGATGGTGATCAGAAATATGGAAACACCTGAACGAAATTGCAACTTACCAGATAAATATGGTGTCGGGCCACCTTTCGCCTTCAGAACAGCCTTGATGCGACGTGGGATGGAGGCATAGAGGTCGTGAATGATAGCAAGTGGAATTTTACATCATTCATCGTGCAGGGCATCGGCCAGTTCTGTGAGAGAGGATGGAGGTGGAAATCGTCGCCGGAGTTGTGTTTCGAAGACAGACCACAGATGTTCAATTATTGTCAGATATGGGGATTGGGCGGGCCAGGGGAGGTGTTGATCTTCACCCCGATGTTCCTCAAACCACGCTGAAACAACGCCAGCTGTGTGAATGGGTGCGTTATCATCCTGGAAGATGGCGTCATTGTCCGGGAACAACATCCGGACCATAGGATGCAAGTGGTCTCCTAAAATTGCGACATTATCGTTGGCAGTGATTCATCCACGAAGTGTGACAACAGGACCCAATGAAAATCATGATATGGCGGCCCACAGCATCACCGAGCCCCGCCATGTTTCACAGTTGGGCGGAGACACTGCAGATCATAAGAATCTTTGGGCATTCTCCACATATAAACACGGCCCGTGGTTGGGAATAGGGTGAAGGATGACTCATCCGACGATATCACACGTTTCCAGTCCTCAACGGTCCAAGTCGTATGGTCGCGGCACCATTTGCGGCGTGCGAAAGCATTATGGTCCCTGATGAGCGGATTGGCCCGTGCAACACGACCCCGTAAGTTCATGTCATGTAATTCGCGGCGGACTGTGATTATCGAAACAGGGTGTGGGAGGTTCTGATTGAGTTCCTCCGTCACTTGCTCTGCAGTGGCACGACGGTTCTGCGTGACAATGCGCTTTAATACCCGGCGTGACCTGTCACTCATGATTTTTTCCGCCTACTGTTCCGCTTTCCCAATGTGGTTTTCCCGTGTGTTGTGTAGGCAGTCATCACCTTCTACACTGTCCCACGCGACACACCTAACACAGTAGCCACTGCCGTCACACTCACTCCACATAACCGCGCACAAACAATTTATCCTCTTTGAAACTCTGAGAGGTCTCCAATTTTACACTACCTCCGTCTGCTGCAGCCACTTGATACTGCTGTTCCACTGCGCCTGACGTAGTATGGAGACCGACCTAACACACCACCACCAGCGGTCCGGCGCTGCGGGCGCCACGACACCACTGCCAAAACCCATACATCTAAAGTGTTGCCATCTACAGGTGTTTCCATTTTTCTGATCACCATCTGTATATATATATATCTCCAAAAGTTATCGTTCTCCAAAATTGCAATTTCTCTTTAACTTAAATGCCATTTAAATATCACACACATCAGTCAATATATCACACATCAAATTGAACAAAATAACATATCTAAGGGTAAATTCTCATGTGTAGTTTTCGAGATAATCCCCAAAACGAATTTATATCACACTAAACCGTATGTCATTCTTGGAAATGAAATAAAATATTTCAGTTTAACATGTCGCGTTATGCTCTTTAGGCTAAGAGAGACGATGATTAAGGCAAATGAATGGTAATGGGAAAATTTGTAGAATGTGAAAGTGGGAGGAAACGGGAGTATTCTGAGAAAACCCACGGACATGATGTTGTCCACCACAAACTTACTTGGCCGGGGATCTAACTAGGAACCCCATGCACAAGAGGTAAGCGGTCTACTACTGAGCCACCATGTATTGTGTCGTTCTTTGTCAATAGTGAGTAACAGTGGTATGTTTTTTACGTGAGGTTCTGGCTTTAGGTATTTAAGAAATAATTATGCCTTTATACTGTTTGAAGAAAATAATAAGCCTTTTACAACTTACTACACAACGAAATTTCAAACCCAATAATCTTTTGGGTTGGTAAACCAACACGCTAATTGAGTATGCCAGCTGTGACGATGGGCAGTGGCCATTGGAAAAAAGGGAATCTCAGATGATACTTAAAAGCTGATCGCGTCCGGGTTTCGTAAGATTAATTCATACCTTTCTGCAGACAAGAAAATATGCAATGCAGTCCACTCATACCATAAGCAACACATTCCACGACCTATAAACGTCGCACAGTACACAATGAAAGCTAACGTGAGTGTTTGTTAGACTAAAAGAAACACAAATGATACTAATGCAAACAAATAATGTTCTGAAACTCTAAAAGAAGTGTTACATCGTATTTACAGATGAAGACACATATTATCAAAAGATAACATATATTAATTCACTAGTTATCTCATTCTTTTAGCTTCACTTTTATAATAGCTTCGTTTACTATTACTTTTCTTTAACAAGCAACTGCAGTCTATGTTTTTCACAGTAGTATCAGTGACTCAAAGAACGTAATGATTTCACTAATCTTTCCTTTTACCTTTTTTCGCTATATCACTACTTTGATGAATAATATATTATATTCAGTGCCCGAACCTTTGAAAGAGTTAATAGTCTATCCCTTGGATAAAGCATCTGTAGAATCCTCAAACAAAACCAAAGTTAATGAGTTACCAACACTCATACGCTTTTTTTATTAAATCAAGTAGAAAAATGATCACAAGGTTTCCAACTCACGATGAAACTAACATCAAATTGAATTGTTTCTTTATTATTTTTTTCTTTTAGAAACTAATAGGACCTGCAAATATCAATTGCAACATTTGCTTTCTGTTTGCTTAAAGAAATTATTTATGTATATACTTGTACAGGTAGCAATTAAATTGTCAACAAGCAGTTTGTTGTTTGTGTTTCCCTAACGGTGACACACCGCATTCTTTGCGCACATATTACTTGTAAATAATCGATAAAGGGATATAATATATCCTATGTGCAGCGAAAACTTTTAAAAATGCAATATACATATCTGACAATACTGCAATATTAAACTACACATTTTTTTTTTTTAATGTACAGAGTGAAAAGTTGCATGTCTATTTATTTAGGAAGAAACAAGGTGAAATGACTAAACGTCAAGACTATACATCGTTGGGAGATATTTGTGTTAGATCCGTCTCTCCTTCAAATCAGTCTATCAAACTTATTCGAGATAAAATGCTACTTAAATATTTTGTACGCTTTTGTAGTAAGCGTTTAAGTCACAAGTATATGAAAAGCACAAATACTGCTCAATTAATATCAGTGTCGTAATGGTTGAGATTCTATGTAAATTACGGGTGATAATAAATAAACATTTCGGAGCAAGAGATTGACAAGGTGTAGACTTCACTAACACGTTTAGGACTCCATACGCTTCGAAGTGTCCAGAACACACTGAACCCTCCCTTTATCGTGTGTTCAGCACTTGTGGAGAAAAAATGTTATGTACGAGCTGATCTTACTTTGTGATCTCTGTGCTCACGAACTAAAGCATACTCAAATTTCCCGTGCTCAGCCCACGGAAGTAGAGGTTCCCAAGCTCTATAACGTAGACATCTCATAAAGGCGAAAAAGGAAACCAATGAATGAACTTGTGAATCTTAAACGCAAATATAGCTCTTATATTTGTGCTGTTTTCGAATCATAGAGCTTTACTATACTAGTATTCTACAATGTAAGACTTTGTTACTTCAATTTAAATAATAAAAATATTTCTACTATGGATACATTTGTGTTAAAAAGAGAATAACAGTTGGCGTGCTTACAGTTATTTTGCTAAAACTTTCTTTTTTTCCTTATGTTCTTTTTAAATATGAAAGTAATATTCACAGTTATTCAAATGATGGATATATACATATAAAGAAGAACAAATTTAGCATGAAATAGTGGATATTTGTAGTAACTGAAGCGTTAATAAATACTTACGCTTCAGCAATACGTTATGGAAATGAACATTATTTTTAATTTCTGTGTGTGCTTCTCTAATGTACGCATGAAATGCCTTGTCAAAAACGAGGAAAATAAGACAATATTCCCGCAAACAGTATTTAAAATGTATTCTAGTCAAACCACAATCGATTGTGATTTAGACAAGTGTACACATAGAAAGATACAAATATAGTAAATGGGAAAGTTTTCATACATTTACCATACACAAAAAGGGAGATAAAATCACGGAAATTAAAGAAAATTGCCAAAATGAATCACTATTAAGTATTTTGCCTGTTGACAAGTCCTGGGATTTAATGATTTTTTGTTTTGTTAGGTTCGGGCCTGATGAGATTTCTTCCATGCTTCCCGACCTTCCGTTTCCTCTTTTAACTCCCAATATTTTCGTCTATGTTTCAAATCATCGATCAGTTGTATTCTTTTTACTCCTTTCTTTCTTCCGCCTTTCTCTGTATAGTAGCTTGAAGACAACTTCTTCGCAAGATGTGTCCAATACAATTTGCCTTCCTACTGAAAGTGCTGGCTAAATGTGCCCTCTTCTCTCCTTCCTGTTTTAAAGCCTCTTTGTTCGTACTATCTCTGTCCACTAAATCTTCTCCATCTTCTTCCAATACCACAAATCAAAGCTCTCTAAATATTTCTTCTCTAACTTCCATAATGTCCAAATCTCTGGACCATACAGTCCAATACTCCGTACATAGTATTTGATCAACTTTTCCCTTGTAGTCTAGGCTCTGTCCATAAGAGCTGTAGAAAAATTGGGGATGACAGCAGATCTCTTCAGAACCTGTTAGATGGTGATTAAACAATAAACAAAATCGAAGGTAACACTTCCGCAACCGGGGCGTTTATTGCGAAATGCAATATTCAAGATGGCGCCCGCGCGCCAAGTACCAAATTATATTCAAACTGGGATATCTTCTCACAGAAACAAGCTAGAAACTTCGTTCTTGTATCAAATTAAAGAGAATGAATAGTAGAAGTAAGAAACCTGCGTATATTGTTTACATGTTGCCGCAATATTTTAAAATAGCGGTCATTTTGGCCAAAAATAAGTTTTTCCCGCTTCTTTCTCTTCGTTTCATGACAAATAACTATGAAGCTATTACAAACATGGAAACGCAACCCAAAATAATTAAAAGAGCATAATCTTAGCTTTCTATCGTTACTAATATCTTTAGTACATCTTAAAAAATGACGGAGCTAATTAAGTTTAAGTGGCGCAGGGTGTAGCGTTTTTGGACTGCTTAACAAATTACGAGAAAAACACTCACTCCGCGCAAAACTTTCGAAGCTATTACTTTTCAACAAATTAAAATAGTCCATTCATTTTATCGGTAAATTAAAGGTAATAGGTTACTGTGTAGCGGGATAAATGTTACTGCATTTATCAAGTATTATTATTTACATGTTTGTTCATATAGTATGTAGCTCATGTAATTATTATTGTTTTATTTTACAGACTCTGATGTGGCCAGTGGAATAATAAAAATTCATAGTTGGCACTAACCTCCTAAAAACTGACTACAGAAAACCTGTTTGGCATCTCCCTATCTCGAGAGTCCCCTTCCTCTGTATCCATGTTAGACGTAAATGCCTGCATCATTTGCCAGAATTGTGACAAATCTTCCGGTAAGACAACATCGTTTTTCCAAGAGAGAGAAGCTATTATAGCTGCAGCTCAAATAGGCAAGGATGATGTTCTGAAAAGTCTTAAGGATCTTCAGCCAGGTACAGAATTTGTGTATCATTGTAATAACGCATGTTACAAGTTATATACAAACAAGAATGTGTTGTTACGAAAGAAAAGGAAAAGAGAAAGTAGTGAAACTGCAGAACAGAATCAAAGTTCAATACAATCTCAATCTGAGCCAATACCAAGGAAAATGAGAGTAGATATTCCAGCCCGACAATCACCATCTTCAAACAAGAAAGCAAGAAATATTTTATGTGTAGTATGTGGGAAAGAGAAGCACAACGGAAATAAACAAAAGTATAGAATGTGTGAATCAAATCGTGCAATTACATTTTTATCAGCAACCATGTTCTTTAAAGATGACGTGTTTACTAGAACTTGTGACTTGGAGGATGAATTTTCTGTTTTCGGTGCAGATCTATATTATCATAAGACCTGTCTTGAGTACTATCTTCTAAAGTTCAATAAATGTTCTCAGAAATCAGATGGCGTAACTACCGAGTCTAAGAAAACTAAAAAAAGTGAAGCGTTGAATAAAGTGGCACCAATAATTAAGAAACTATTGGATGAAAGTTGTGGATTGACATTATCGGAAATTCGAGACTTTATTAATGAAAACAGTGAACTGACTTTTAATAACAACGAAGTTAAACTTTATATCTTAAGAGTTTTCGGAGAAAAAGTCAGGTTTTCGAAGCTTTCGGAAAGAAATAAACCGATTCTAGTTTTCAGCTCATTACTTAGTGCCGAAGAAGTAGCTGACAAACTGAGATCGATCAATATACTTAAGAGTGCAGCGAAAGAAGTACGAACGGCTCTTTTTGGTATTGAAGGAGAATTTGGGGACAGTCAGCAACTTCATAAGTCCTGGTCAACAACCAGAATTCCTCAACCTGTTTTGGATTTCCTAGCAGAAGTGCTACACGTGGACAAGCTGAACATCATATCTGCGGATTCAAGCCAAGATCTACATATCACTGATGATAACAGTGAAAATGATCTTGAAGAATTTCCAGACCAACATAATCTAAATTTGCAGAATGTATTGAAGTCAATCTTCCAGATTTTATTCTATAATGTACATCGTGGTAGGAAAGCAACCCCCATGCACTTGATGGTGGCACATTCAATTCATGAGAAATGCAAAAGCAGGCAACTGATCTCAACTATGAACAAATTAGGTGTATCAGTTGGCTATAAAGAAATCATGCAAGCACGAAGCAACCTTGCACAATATACACTTAAGACCTGTTCCTCCACCTTGTCTCTTCCAAGCCACTTTCAGGGTGATAGTTTCACGATAGGAGCTATGGACAATTTTGACCATGAAGAAGCTACTCTGTCAGGAATGCATGGGAGCCACGATACAGTCATGGTGCTTTTCCAGGAGGTGCCAACAAAAGTGCCATCGAAACCGAAATTGTCGGAAGTCGGTATTAGCAAGACCTCCAGTCATCTTCGGTCCTTGCTTCCATCTCAGGAATTGAAGAAATACCAAAGGAAGGTACAACCTATATCCATTCAAAACACGCTGACAATTTCACCTGAATTGTATCATTTAGACATCAATAATCTGCGTCAGAAGGAGTTAACTCTAGACATATTGCACGCTGCGTACGAGCTAGAAACTAAAGAATCCGCTCTAACGTGGAGTGCTGTAAATGCCATGATAACGGATTCAAATGTTCCCAAGAAACAAGTTGGCTTTCTTCCAGTACTGCCCTATCCAGTAACGGAATATGATAGTGTATACACAGCAATGAAAAACTTCCAGAGCCTACTTGTACACTTAAACCAGTCTTCAATGCCCGTAGTATGTGACGAAGGGGTGTATCACATTGCTGCCGAAATTCAACTTACGAGCAATGAATTTCCAAACATTGTCCTCATGCTAGGATCGTTCCACATGACAAAAGTCCTTCTGGCCTGCATAGGAAAGCATATTTGTGGTAGTGGTTTGGAGTCCCTTTTCATAGAAAATTCTGTTTTGGGGCCCAACGTGGCGGAGAGTATTCTAAAGAGAACTAAATATGTCAGGGCAGTGAGAGGCATGTTTATGATTGCAGATGTTGTGTTTATGCTAAAGTGGAAGGCATTCTTGGAAGAAGAAGGTGAATGTTATGCGTCTGTCATCCAGCAGTTCGTTGACACTATGACTATTATGAAAGAAAGGCAAGCTGAACGTGCTTCCTATCAGTTCATGGAGTTAGTCAGTAATTCAGAAGAAATATCGAAGGCTTTGCAGAACTTTTCAGAGAAACTCTGCTCAATTTCAGAGCAATGCTGCTACCTTGAACAGTTTCTACATCTAGTATTTCTACTGAGAAGCCTTATAAGAGCTGACTGAGAAGGAGACTGGCCGCTGCATCTATATACTGTACAGCAGTAGCTTCCGGTATTCATGGCATTCAATCGAATTAATTACCTGCGGTGGGCGTCCCTCTACCTTGAGCAAATGAAGAATTTGGAGACTCAACACCCAGAAATAAATGCTCAGTTCATGAATAGTCACTTCGTAGTCAGAAGAACGAACAATGTATTTAGCGCAGTTGGAGCTGATATGACACTTGAACAGACTATAAATAGATCTAAGAAATCATCGGGAGGAATTGTGGGTCAGACGCGCAGAAAGAACTATATTACGGAGTGGGAACTGTCATACCATGAGGTTCTTTTAATACGTCAAACCTTCAGTCAGATTCTTGGTATATCACAAACAGACTATGACTTGCAAATTCATCATGAGTTCCTTGGCAATGTAGGTGATGAAGTTCGTAACTGTATTAACAGGATAGTAGAATGTATGGAGCGCAGAGAAAATCCGTACAAGGTACACAGTCTTGTGAAGTTGCGCCATTTCATGTCGAATGAAGTCGTACTAGATTCTGATGCGGAAGAAATCCTGAATTGCCTGACACGTGGTCATAAAGCTTATGTGGCATTCCGAAATGAGCGTTTTTTGTACAAAACAACTCCGTTGTCGAAGACCATTCACAGACGAAAACTTCCTCAATTTCGTCAAGAAAATAAAGTAGTGTCATCTTCCACTTCTTCCAAGATGTCACCTGTCAAATCGCTGGCTTCTGCGCAGAGACTGGTAAACATCGCTAAGGAGAGAGGGCTACTGTTAGATGATATATTGCGATATGACCTGTGCCACTCCACCACATTGCTGGACAATTTGGGTGCAACCACCAAGCCAAACAAATCGGAACTAATGTCTACTTTGCAGAAGTTGTTGGAACCGTCTGAGCACAACTTGGAAGACCATTCACCAATGAATACAGCAATTACTGTTGATGTCATGAATCAACTTCGTAAAACTCGAGTGAAAGGTTTACAAACATTTGCTGATCTGTTTGATGTATTCTTCAGGAGCTGTAGCAGTGTTTGCACATGCACCCGTGAGGATTTTGTGTTTGATAGCTATCTAACTACCTCAGTGAAAAATGTGGAAAGACAGAGAAGGGTAACCGCCTCACCTATGCTAGTAACAAATCTGTCACCTACCACATCCCTACCGGTACAAATGGACAGATTTTGGGTTTCCTCGGAAAACAAAATTGAAATTCAAGATGTCTTAAAAGACTATCTCTGCACAAAAGCAAAGTCTATTCAATTTGAAATGTATATGAGTGGTTTACTACTTGAAAATGGTGAAACTCCTGCTATATCTGTCACTTCCTCTTCAAATGTTCCAAAATTGCACGAAGAGTTAAAAAGGCCAATAGAAGAAGCAGATTTAAGAATAATTCTTCACATCGAGCATTGTGTCAGGAAAAATATTCAACGTATTGTAGTGATTTCCAATGACACAGATGTTCTTGTATATCTGCTACATTATTTCTCAACCTTTGAAATCCAAGGATTAGCAGAACTATGGATGAGAAAATCTTCATCAGAAATTATTCCTATCCATATACTTTCTTAAAAAGCAGGTCCTCTTAGTGAAGTCATTATTGCCACCCATTATCTTACAGGCTCCGATGTCACAAGTAAAATAGGTACAAAATCAGCAGCTATTAAAGCAGATCCTGTTAAATTCCTTCAAAACTTCGGAAAACAGAAGTCTGAAGAGCCGAAAGACTTTGAGAATGCAGAAAAGTACCTTGTTCAAGTTATCAAATGCGGGAGTTCTTCGAAATCATTTGACGAACTTCGAAAAGAACAGATTACGCACTCAAAAACGGCAAATTTGTTAACTATTCCGCCCACAAGCTCTTCTCTTAGAAGTCACTTGCAAAGGTCATTCTTCATAGTACACACTTGTTTAACTGTGCTTGAAGGAAGTGCCCCTCTCAATCCTTTGGAGTATGGCTGGCAGCTTGACGAAGACAACTCACTAGTTCCTAGTGTACACTCAACTGTTTGCCAGAACATGTTATAAGTGTGTGTGTGGATGTAAAAGTTGCGGAACAAGAAGGTGTAAGTGTCGAAAACGTGATGTAGATTGTGTTTCCTACTGCAAATGTACTGGTTCGTGTGTGGATATGTCCTTAAGTTCATAGCAAAAGAATCTGATGTAAACAAATTGAGAACGTAGAACAAAGGACCGTAGTATTCCATATTAAAATACGTAGAAAAAATACCAAGGAAGTGATTGATAATATTACACAAAAGTATAATTCTCCCGCTGTTTTCCATAGGTGATTAACTACAAAACACATTTTAGCATTATTTGCAATATATTTCATTATTGTTACTTTTAGTTGCATAGAAATGTTCACATCTTTTTACTAGTTTGAGAATTTATTTTTTGTCTGTAATTTTATTTAGCATTCCTAAAAACAATTTAGGCCTATAAGAATAATTACATTAAGATTCATTTCTAGAAAATTATCTAAAATAATTACATTAAGATTCATTTCTAGAAAATTATCTCTTCTTATTTTAATAACTTTACGGTGTTGAGTGTGAGTAGTTTTATTTTATCCTGTAATTTCTCAATTTACAAGAAATATACAAATATTGCTCACAAGCACTTGCTAAAATATTTGGAAAATTTAAATATTATTTTGAGTATTTATGTTGTGTCAGTAATTTTACATTATATTCTGAAAAGAAATATGTAAATATTCTCTAAAACACACCTAAATTCATACGTTTGTAAACATTTTGAAACTAAAAAAACTTTACGTTAAATATTAGTAGCTCTCACAACAACATATCATGCTATCATCAAATCAAAGTAAATTTTCATGAGATCAGAGTCAGCAAGAGAGTATAACAATTACATAGCTACATACTATGTAAACAAACATGTAAATAATAATACTTGATAAATGCAATAATATTATTATTTCATTTCCCGCGACAGAGTAACCTATTACCTTTAATTTACTTATAAAATAAATGGACTATTTTAATTTGTTGAAAAGTAATAGCTTCGAAAGTTTTGGCCGTAGTGAATGTTTTTCCCGTAATTTGTTAAGTAGTCCAAAAACACTACACCCTGCGCCACTTAAACTTAATTAGCTCCGTCATTTTTTAAGATGTACTAAAGATATTAGTAACGATAGAAAGCTAAGATTATGCTCTTTTAATTATTTTGAGTTGCGTTTGATGTTTGTAATAGCTTCATAGCTATTTGTCATGAAACGAAGAGAAAGAAGCGGGAAAAACTTATTTTTGGCCAAAATGACCGCTATTTTAAAATATTGCGGCAACATGTAAACAATATACGCAGGTTTCTTACTTCTACTATTCATTCTCTTTAATTTGATACAAGAACGAAGTTTCTAGCTTGTTTCTGTGAGAAGATATCCCAGTTTGAATATAATTTGGTACTTGGCGCGCGGGCGCCATCTTGAATATCGAATTTCGCAATGAAGGCCCCGGTTGCGGAAGTGTTACCTTCGATTTTTTTTATTGTTTAATCACCATCTAACAGGTTCTGAAGAGATCTGCTGTCATCCCCAATTTTTCTACAGCTCTTATGGACAGAGCCTGGATTATTGGTCCAATATTATGTCTGCTAGATAAGAATGATCTTTCCTTATTGAATGCCTCTTTGGCTACTGCAATTCTTGACCTGATCTCTTTTCTTTGGTTGAGTAAGCGTCTCTCGTCAATGAGTTGATTTTGAGTTTAACGTCCCGTTCAACAGCGAGGCTATATGAGACGTGGACCTACTGATTAACGTGGAATCCGAACCACATGAGCTCCCGCCGGGAATCGAACCTGGGTCTCCCACGCTAAAGACGCGTACGCTAACCGCTTAGCCACGGAGGAGCTCCGTCTCTCGTCAAATACCTCCGAGATACTTGAAACAGTCTACCTCTTCAAGTTCACTTTACTGTGACCCTTATGGGAGCGTTTCCACGGATAATTCTCATAAGTTTCTTTTTTTACGTTGCTTTCCACCATTCTTATTTTTTCCCTGCGTCAACTATTTTGTCAGTCATTTCTTGTAATCTTCCTTCAATTCTAGTTATAACAGTATCACCTGCATAGCTGACCTTGTTAATGGTCTGCCCTCCAATCTTGAAATCTCCACTTGCCACTAATGCTTCCTTCATTAAACATTCACTGTAAATGTTGAATAATGAGTCAACATACTACATCCTCTTCCAATTTCTACATTATTGGCTTCTCATTCATTCAAGCGTAACTTCACTCGTTGTCCTACGTACCGGTTGCAAATGAGTCGTCGGTCTCTCCAGTTGATCTCAGTTTCTGTAAGTATTTTCAGAAATTTGGTTCAATTGACCCGGTCAAAAGCTTTTCATCAGTCGATGAAGCACAAACACAACTCTTCCTTTACGTCAAAAACTCTTTCAAATATAATTCTCATCAACAAAATAGCATCTTTTATTCCTTTTCCTTTCCGGAATTCAAATTGATCAAGCTTAACTCTTGATCTGACTCAAAAACATTTACTTGACCAAATTTCTATCTGCGAATTTCTACTGATCTCAAGTCATTTCTGAAACGGGTGATCACAAGTGATAAACATTAAAGGACCTACGACAACAATATGCGAAAAAAATTGTTCTGGAAAGAAAAGCTACATAATCTGTGACAAAGTCCATAGTAACGCCAAGTTTAGTTATGCTGTATATTTGGTGGAATCAGGACACCGTGTATCAAGAACTGTCGCTTTCGTCCAGGACGATATACTCGAACTTCTACTGTCGAAAATGACCGCGAGTCTAACGAGAAATTTCAAGGGAACGCCCGAAACTGGTCAACAGATAGGGTGCCGTATACCATACTGACTGCACCGGGCCGCATTTATCTTTAACGGCCCATTACAAGTTAAGAGAAGTTGGCTGGAAAGTTTCAATACATTAACGATACCAGTGGGTCAAATCTAGCACTGTGAAACTGTTATTTGTTTCGGTCTCTGCAGAACTCGTTGAAAAGAGAAACCATATGTCCCTTCTTTTTATACCAGAAACCACAAGAACTCCTTATATCGACGGGATTTCGGTATTCTTGGGAGAATAACAGGTCATCACACAAACTGATGCACGTGTGGACTCATAGTGGTATTTTCTAATTATAATAATTAATGTATTCTCAACTGTGAACTCCGAAGGCTGAATACGTTTTAGATAAATTTATTACATAGCAATTTATTCTATTCAACGAGCAGAGTAGATTTGGCAAAAATGCTGATAAAATTAGGTTAGTTTTACAAATTGTAAAACAGGAGGAAGCGACGTAAAAATTTGATTAGTAGGAGTCAAATTGTGATTGAAGTATGTTATTTACGGTATTTTGTTATTAGGTTACACTCCCGTTTGTTTGCTTTGTTTGCTAAGTTAGATCTTACAACTTAAATGGCAAGCACTTCCATACTAAACACCACTTTGAAATTTTGTTCAGGTACGTAAACCCGTTTACAATACAATATTTTCTCCTATTGTTTTGATTCAGCTTATGATTTTAGTGTATAATCAAGCTATTATGGGTGTATTTAAAAATGAAAATGAAATGCAATCTTCGAGTTTTACGTCCCACGGTTATGCCAGTTAGGCTATAGGAGACGGTGATGATGAGTAATGAATGAAATGGTGGAATGAACAAAGTGGGAGGAAACGGAGAACCCCGGGAAAACCCACGCACACGGTGTTTGTCCGCCATAAAGTTTACTTAGCGGAGGCTGGGATCGATCCCAGGACTCGAAGCACCAGAGGTGAACGCTCTACCAGTGAGCCACCGCGGCCCCATGGGTGTATTTAGATTACGTATATGCGTAAGCAACGTCAGTTAATTACTTCAATAGATGGTAGAGTGGTGAAGTACTGGTTCGAGACGATAATAAGGAACTTGTAGCGGAAAAAGTTAAATCCAACGATACAGAAGCTCTAAAAAAATGAAAAGAGAGAGAAATCATAGACTGCCAGAGTAAGACTAACCTCACATCAAGCTGCTGGGTAGATTTGATATATCATTTTGCAAACATATTGAATGAAGTATTGTAAATCTTGACAAATGTTCTTAGGAAACAAAATATGTAAGCTCACACAATAAAATCATGTAGTGTTTTCAACCTAAGAAAGTAAAAAATAAAGAACTTATTGCATGAGATTGAAGAAAAACTTAGAAAATGCATTCATGAAATTTTACTTAAATAAATAAAATATTTTTTGAAGGGTAAAATAAAGAAATTGAACTATACTAAAAGTACTGGGTACAATTTAATGTGCACCTAAGCTGCAGGACAGGTTATTTTTATGCTAATCACAAGAAGAAAATAAAGAGCAATTGATCTACAATTGTTTTCTAAACATATTTATATCAAAGGGAATTTATTAAAAATAATTTTAGCCCTTCATCAAATGGACTTATTTAATATTCTTTAAGTGGTAATTTCTGTTGTTTATAAATATAATTTTATTTGAAATCATACGGAATATAAGTGGATTCCATACGAATTGTAATAATATGATCGTCCAGGATGGACGAAACATATAATCTTAAATAGAAATGTTTCTGAATGAAAGACATCTTTCTGCAGGGTGAAAACAAGATATTAGTAATAACTCTAATTGGGTAGATTGTCATTGAATCGAATACAATAGCTGTGAATCCACTTTGCTCTGAGGCAGATAACAAATAAGACAGTATTCCGTTCTCTATGAAGAGGATTTGTTTTTATTCGAGTACGGTTACATTTCATGTTATAGAATACACTAACAAGAATATATCCCTTCGCTGTAAGTAATTCTCAACAAGTGAAATTAAAACAAAAGAACTACGAGAAACTGTAGATGGAACATGATACACTCCTAATAAATGAAACTGCTGGATTTCCATTGCTTGGACAAACAGTGTGGGGAAATGAATGTGGGATAAATCTTCTGAATCGTTTGTGGATGTGAAAAAAGTTCTCATTTATTTCAGTTGAATATATACCTTATTAAGACAATCTTTCTCTACAGCAGTACGGACTAATATATCGCGGAATCAACTTCAAATGACCATGCTCCATTTCGTTCACGCTTTTCCACGAAGAGTACTTCTAACTTTAAGTTCGTGAGACAGAATCATATTATCAAGACAATATATTCTTTTATATTATCAGGACAATATTCATAACGTTAGTTATTATCATCAAGGTGCATTTCAGTTACGTGGGAATGTGGGCTTCATTCTATATCGGTGTTAGCAAAATTTGCGGATCGCAAAGCGATGCGACATATGGAAGAAGCAATTATAAATGCTATGACGACATCACAAATTAAAACGTGATTTTGTTTTGCGTTGATATAAACTGCTACGTAATAAGGCCTTGTGTGTTTTTCTGCAAATTGATGCTTAAAGATTTCCATGAAAATCTGAATAGTTTTCTGTTATCGAAAAATGTTTCACATTACTGAATTAGAAAACAATACCTGAGTAAACATTTAAATGCAAAAGTTTATTACACTAAATATTGGTCTATTGGTTCCCCTTTGAAACATCTTGCTAATTGAATAAACTATTTTACAATAATTGAAAGATATGTTTCGTGAAGTTTGTGAAACAATTTTATATTAATAGCAAATGCTGAAAATAATTTATTGGCGTTACGGTGTAGCTATAGGAAATTGAAATGAGATATAGTATATTATAACTATTGTATACATTGAACTTAACATATTTAAAACAATAGGTTGTGGCAACCAACTGAAACTACTACATATGTATGTTGGACACTTTTTGTGGCCGTCGATATAAGCATTCTTGAATGCGAATGATTACGTAGGTGGCGAATACATTTATGGCAGATAATGTTGCAATCAGAATCACGTTGTCACGCTATTCAACAATGGGCACCGTAGCAAGCTTTAAAAGACGGCATAAATGTCATCCATCAGGTTGCGTACCGGTAGTGATCCAATGAATTAAATTCAGAAATTGTGCTAGCCACATTTGTATGATGTGATTGGTAAGTGCATCACGTATCAAGCTCATGTTGAACCACGTACCTGATGATTGTCACAAGGAAAAGGAAAATGATTTGAATGACTTCCTGTACGTACTAGTCTCTCGAAAACTTCATTTATACATACTAGAAGCGTGCAAGAATTGTTCGTTAACTCATGTTACATCATATTCGGAGTTAATTTTGTGTGTCATTAAGAAATATAAATTTTAGTGTTTCATTCCACATATACATGATC
The DNA here is from genome assembly GCF_964235325.1 of Thermobia domestica. NCBI lineage: Eukaryota > Metazoa > Arthropoda > Insecta > Zygentoma > Lepismatidae > Thermobia > Thermobia domestica. The sequence goes on from NC_137454.1 coordinate 221,478,549, forward strand.
ACCAGCAGCATTTGTATGTATTTTCTAAACATCACTGAAAAGTGTAGTTCAGTATTGTAACATAAATCTGACGGAAAAAGTAACGATTGCTAATGAATAATTGTTGATACAATATTTTGAGTTCAACAACTGCTGAGGGACTCTCTCATTCATGGTAGTTAACGGTTTTGATTACTAATATTATGAAGCTGACTGAAATATAACAAATGCGTAGATATCAACTCAACCCATTCAAGAAGGTAATTTGAATGGGCATAGGGGCAATTGATCCCATGTATTTGACAAATACATGTTTTTTTTAATAAATTGTATTTTAATATGCTAACGAAAAAAGTGAAACTCTTATCTCAGTAGACAATCTTATTCCTTCCCGTGACAAAACCTGAAATGACGCTACTAGACCCATTCAACATATCTGCAACATGATCTTTCTGAATATACAGGGTGTAACATAAATGCATGGTCAAAAGTGACGAGGTGGTTGCGGACATCCAAATAAGTGAAAATATTCCTATAAACATGGGTCCGATGCCGCTTCGTTTCTGAGATACAGGGTGTTCAAATGTCGAGTGCCTCCAATAGCTTAGTATGGGAAAAGGAGTAGAAATGTTTAATATAACAGGAATAATAGAATCAAGTGTAATTATGCCTGTACAAATACATTTAAACTTACATAGTGAATGAAACTAATCAACGTTTGAGGTTATTCGGTAGTCATTTTTGCCAACCTGGTACAAAAGTGTTATGTTTTCAAATTGCATTAGACGTCCATACGTTAGCATATGATTGCTGACATCAAAACGTTCCTAAACATGGAATAGATTCCGCTTCTTTTCGAAAGACAAGGCATCTAAGTGTGAAGTCAATTAACGGTTCAGAATAGGAAACAACTGGTCATACATCACAACTCTTGCATTAAAGTATTATTGTGTCATTACAAATGAATGTACATGAGAATAACTTACGTATGAAGCTACAAAGTAATTAAATGTTGAAAGGCACAAAGTAATGTTATTGGATAACAATGTTACTCTTTTCGTATGGACGTCTACTTCTATTTAACAACATAACACTTTGTACCAGGTTGGCAACACTGACTACTCAATAACCTCAAATGTTGATTAGTTTCATTCTCTATGTTAGTGTAAATATATTTGTAGAGGCATAATTCTACTTGATTCTATTATTCCTGTAATATTGAACATTTCCATTCATTTTCCCACAGTAAGTCATAGGAGGGACTCGACATTAGAACATCTTGTATCTCGGAAACGAAGCGGCATCAGACCCATGTTTATAGGAACATTTTTACTTATTTGGATGTCCGCAATCACCTCGTCACTTTTGGCCATGCATTTATGTTACACCCTTTATAAGTACTACCATATGACGTTGTCGAAAAGTATTAGATCAGAAGGTAATTATACTTTTCAATTTCATAAGAACGTGTGATGCCATAAATCGTACGTTAGGAACAGGGTTTTTCGTTCACAAACGAATATTACCAGCAATTAAACGGGTTGAATTTGTTACTGACAGACTTTCTTTTATTACTCTTAAGAGACGGTGGTGTGATATTATTGTTTTAAATGTACATGCTCCAACTGAAGATAAGGGTGACGATATAAAAGATAGTTTTTACGAAGAAGTGGAACGGATATTTGACCAACTCCCGCGATACCATATGAAGATTCTATTAGGGGATTTCAATGCGAAGGTAGGACGAGAGGATATTTTCAAACCGATTATAGGGAACGAAAGTTTGCATAAGGAAAGTAATGACAACGGTGTTAGACTCGTGAACTTTGCAACATCCAAAAACCTAATCGTGAAGAGTACAAAATTCCCACATCGCGACGTTCATAAATACACTTGGACATCACCAGACGGAAAAACACATAATCAAATTGATCACGTTTTAGTAGATAGAAGAAGACAATCTAGCATAATTGACGTCCGGTCGTTTAGAGGGGCTGATTGTGACACTGATCACTACTTGGTAGCAGCGATAATACGGGAGAGATTATCGTTGAATAAAGGTAATACTCAATGTCCGAAAACGGAGAGATTTAATTTAAAGAAATTAGAAGAGAGCCAGGTAAGAGAGGAATACCAGATTGAAGTTTCGAACAGATTCTCGGTTTTAGAAGACTCGGAGTGCACTAGTGTTGAGGATACTTGGATTGAAATTAGAGATAGCATTAAAAGTTCAGCAATAGAAAAACTGGGACACGCGGAAATACGTAGGAACAAACCATGGTTCGACCAAGAATGCATTAAACTAGTAGAGAAGAGAAAACAGGCAAAATTACGGTGGCTACAAAATCCGAATGAAATAACTACACAAAATTTCGCAGATATCAGGCGGGAAACTTCCAAAACTTTTAGAACAAAGAAACGGGATTTTTTGAAAGCTAAAATTAAGAAACTTGAAGATAATAGTAAAAATAAAAATATTCGGGACATGTATAAGGGGATCAGCGAATTTAAGAAAGGCTATCAACCTCGTGCTTATATATTAAAGAAATCTGACGGAACAGTTCTCACTGATACGGATAGCCTCTTAAATAGATGGAAAGATTTCTTTGACGATTTGCTGAACACGCAGCCAAAAACTAATGTGCGTGTAGAAAAGGAGATACACACCGCAGAACCGTATATTCCAGAACCCAATCGAATAGAAGTGGAAGCCGCTATAAAGAAATTAAAGAAACACAAATCTCCGGGTGTAGATGAAATTCCGGCTGAGTTAATTTTAGCTGGAGGCGAAAAATTGTGGAACAAGATACACAAACTCATTCTCCTTATCTGGAACAAGGAAGAATTGCCACAAGAATGGAAAGAGTCAATCATTGTTCCAATTCACAAGAAAGGCGACAAAACTGACTGTAATAATTATCGAGGCATTTCTCTTCTGTCAACATCCTATAAGATCCTTTCAAATATTCTGTTAGCAAGATTGACCCCATACGCAGATGAAATTATTGGAGATTATCAGTGCGGATTTAGACGAAATCGATCAACTATCGACCAAATATTTACCATTCGCCAAATACTCGAAAAGAAGTGGGAATACAATACCCCGGTACATCAACTATTTATTGATTTTAGAAAGGCTTACGACTCGGTTAGGAGATAAACATTATACAACGTTCTTACAGAGCTTGGAATACCGAGAAAGCTAATTAGATTAATTAAGATATGTTTAAGTGAATCCCAAAGTAAAGTCCGGATAGGAAAATTTTTGACCACGAGCTTCCACGTCGAAAACGGCCTGAAACAAGGAGATGCGTTGTCGCCATTATTATTTAACTTTGTGCTGGAATACGCCATAAGGAAAATAAAAGATAGCAACCAGGGCCTAGAGTTGAACGGCATTCACCAGGTTATGGCATATGCTGATGATGTAAATTTAATAGGGGATGATAGGAGAACAGTAGAAATAAATGCAGAGATATTATTAAACGCTTGCAGGGACATGGGTTTACAAGTAAATGCAGAGAAAACTAAATACATGGAAGTGCGTCGGGACCGTAATACGGCAAATTGTGGAGGCGTTAAAATATTAAATAATACTTTTGATAAAGTGGATACTTTCAAATATTTAGGATCAATATTAACAGAAGAAAAACATATTCACGAAGAAATTAAATGTCGACTAAAAGCAGGGAATTCGTGTTACTATTCGGTTCAAAATCTCTTGTCGTCGCGAATTCTGTCGAGGAATTTGAAGCTTAAAATATATAAAACGATAATCATGCCTGTTGTTCTATATGGTTGCGAAACATGGTCGCTTACTCTGAGGGAAGAACATAGACTGAAAGTATTTGAGAACAGGATCCTGAGAAGAATATTCGGACTCAAGAGGAACGGGAATGGGGAATGGCGGAAGCTTCATAACGAGGAACTACATAGTTTATACGGTTTACCCAACATTGTTAGGGTCGTCAAGTCTAGGAGGCTTAGGTGGGCAGGTCATGTAGCTAGAATGGAAGAAAGTAGAAACGCTTTCAAAGTCTTGACTCGTAGACCCATAGGAAAACGACCATTATGAAGACCTAGGCGCAGATGGGAGGATAATATTAAGATGGATCTCGCAGAGATAGGAATACAAAGTAGAAACTGGATCCAATTAGCTAAGGATAGAAGTCAGTGGAGAGCTTTTGTGAACGCGGCACTGAACCTCCGGGTTCCATAGGCCATAGAGTTAGTTAGTTAGTTAGTGTGATGCCATAAATCGTACGTGACTGAATGCCACACGAAGAATACTCATATTACAATATCATCACCTGAAGCTATCACAAATACTCTGATCTCACTAGCATTGTGTTCATGGCGTAAAAGGAAATAGCATTAATAACAAGTTTTGAAAGTTTCAGGGCAATCCTACTAACAAGAAAGAAACAACTTGTAATTTAATAAATAAGATCTTCTTTACTTTACAAAGTTGTTCATACCAATTTATTTTTTCTACTATTGTTCTGTTTGTATCTCTCTTATGTGCATAAACTGTAAATTTGTTGCAATGGAAGTTCGCAGAAAATGTAAATTCTATTGGACGTATTAATTCAGAGATATACCCTGTTTTGGTTAGATAGTTTTGTAGTCAATTATCATATACCCGTATGCCATGCTCTCTCTCTCTCTCTCTCTCTCTCTCTCTCTCTCTCTCTCTCTCTCTCTATATATATATATATATATATATATATATATATATATATATATATATATATATATATATATATATATATATATATATCCAATTGCATTCATACTTACATAATTTGAAAGTTTGCTTTGCTCCAAATATAGTTCATGTATTTGCGCCAATTGTAGCCAATATAGTGCTAGATAAATTATCAGCTATTTACAAGCAAAATAATAAAATTTGATTAATTTTAATTTGTATAATTTAGTTATCTGATACCATATATTAGGTTGGCTTGAAACATGGGTTGTAAGAATCTCGTTGTGATCTTACTCTTGCATATTACACCATTAAGAATTATAATCAAGAGTTTTCATATGGAAGGCAGTCTTGTCATGATGCAGTCCACTCTGGATATATAACACCCATTAACATAGAAATATTAATCGTGTTAAATAATTGATTCAAAGTGCCTGACAGTGCAACATTACAGCTTTATGCGTTATTTTGTTACCTGAAAAGCATAGAGAGAAACCACAGCTCTAGTAGAAACTGGCAACACTAAGTCTAAGTGAATATTTCCATCTTAGGAAGGCGAACTCTCATTCTGTATCGGACATATCAGAGAAGCAAAAACAATGCCACATAAGGATTCCAGATTCTAATTTAACAAAGAATAATTGAGGCACCGAGTATCAAAAGCCGTCAAATTCATTTTTTTTTTTTTTTTTTTTTTTTTTTTACCGAAATTGAGTTATATATGCTTGTTCTATGTTTGATCTAAAGGAATTCCATGTAGTGATGAGCGCAAGAGTCTTGGTCTTGCAGTTTTTGCAAGAGTCTTGCATGCAAGAACAAGACCAAGACCAGGAATCCCGATGCAAGACCAAGACCAAGACCAGGGGTGCAAGACCAAGACCAAGACCATACCTGCAAGACCAAGACCAAGACTCTTGTGCAAAAGTCTTGCACAAGTACGGGTACTACTTGATTTTTTTTATATAATGTAGAAAAGAAGGATATGGATTTCTTGGCTTCAGTAAAAATGTTGCTGGAGTGAATGTGTTCCCAGTAGTTTATGCAATGCGTGTGAGTCGATCTGCCCCTGTAGCTTATAGCAACAGTATGCCGTTTTCTGAATTGCTTGTTCGCGTTTTCTGTAGATATTACTCATTTTCAAGTCACACAGGTGTCATCTCGCACCATATGAGCTTTCTTGGTGGACAAACACTGTATGCGTGGATTTTCTCGGTATTTTTTCGTTTCCTCCATTTCAGTCATTTCTCATCATCACTGTCTCCCTTAGCCTTGGTGCATAATCGTGGGACGTTAAACTAATACTGCATTTCATTTCAAAGCATATTAGTGGTGTTCTTCCAAAACTAAAGAGAAATGTAGCATTGAACATCGGTAATACCGTACACCATAGGTGTCGACTACATCAGTATGGCCTTGGCTCCGAGGCTCAAGCATCCGTTGGAAATGTTCAATGTGAGCTCTTAAAACTAATATCGAAATAACATTTTCATGACATTGACAAAAATTTAGTGCATGTGACCGCAAGTTTGATTTCATGGGTGGATGCTTATTCATTGAATAATTGTTTATTAATATAACTTTTAGCCTCCTTAGGTATACGGCACATCGAGGATTGAACGATATAACATTATACTACAACAATAAATCTATATATATAAAAGAGAACGCACAAATCCTTTGTTACCTCATCACGCTAATACGGCTGAACCAATTTCTTTTATTTTTGGGGGGTTATTAGGATTTGGACCCTAGATGGTTTTTATCATATCACTTTAATTTTTAATTACCAGTGTCTTGAGATAATTGACCATTCAAGTGTCCATAACGTACAAATCCTTTGTTAGTTCATCATAGGTAAAAATAAACGTATTTATATGCAACCCGCATGACCGTGTCACTCGGCGGGTTAACATAAATGACAGGCGATATAATGTTAACATTTACTGCAATCTACTATGGTTTTTATCATATCACTTGAAAGCGAAAACTTCCGGGGTGACCGCAGCGAAGCGGGGCGGGTTAACATAAATGACAGGCGATATAATGTTAACATTTAATGCAATCTTCTATGGTTTTTATCATATCACTTGAAAGCGAAAAAGTAAAAATTATCTAAGTAACAAAGTTTATTGCGTTCCGGGGTGACCGCAGCGAAGCGGGGTGAACGCTGCTAGTTTATATTATAAAATTGAAAGTGACTATTTTTGTGACTCCTAATCTCTTGAACCCGCCGACCGATCTCGATCAAATTTTTAACATAGATTAGGTTTGGGCCTGGGAGTGTTTCGATCATTTCACTTTGACGGCAAAACTTAGGGGAGGGGAAGGGGAGTTATAAAATAATAAATATAACTTAACTCTTGAAACAAACGACCAATCTCGATCAAATTTTTAACATAGATAAGGTTCAAGCCTGGAATGTTATCGTCAGTTCACTTTGAGGAGCAATGTAGAGGAGGAGGAGGAGAGGGAGATGTACAAAAATCAACATTAAAAAAAAATAAAAATGACGAAGTTTGTGACTTAATAACTCTTGAACCGATGTCAATCACAATTTTAACATGCATGAGGTTCGGTCCTGAAAAGGTTTTTAGAGTTTGTCTCACTTTGATGGTAGAACCTAGGGGAGGAGGAAGGAAGGAGGAATATATAAAAATTAATAACTTTTGAAACGCCCGACCAATCTTGATCAAATTTTCAACATAGATGATGGGACTTGGGGTGGTTTCTGTCATATCACTTTGACGGTGCAGATTAGGGGAAGGGGAATGAAAGATATTTAAAAATGATCGAAAATGACCGATATTAACATGGAGTCTATAGGTTTTGGGGTCGCTGAGATAAAGAGTGACACTTCCGATGCTATTTAAATCCAAGTTCGTACCCGTAGCTTGGTGGAGGGAAGAGAATATAAATAAAAACGATCGAAAATGACAAATATTATTGTCGAATCCATAGTTGTCCAGTTCTCTGAGTTGAATACTGACACTTCCGATACCGTTTACGACCAAATTCAGCCTCGTAACTTGGGGAGAGGGAGATACATAATAATGATAAAAAAATGAGCAAATATTAGTGTCGAATCCATAGTTTTCGGCGTCGCTAAGGTGAACAGTGATACTTCGATCCCGTTTAAATGTAAATTCAGCACCGCAACTTGGGAGAGGAAAAAGATATATAAAATTGTCAAAAATTACCATTATCGATGTCGAACTCATGGTTTTCGAGGTCATTGAGATGAACAATGACGCTTCCGATGCCGTACCTCGCAACAGGGGGGTGAAGGAGATATATAAGTTTATTAAAAATGACCGATATTAGTGCCGGATCCTTAGTTTTTGGGGTCTCTGAGACGAACAGTGACACTTCTGATGCCGTTTAAACTCAAATTCAGCCTCAGCTGAGGAGGAGGAGGGGAGAGAAATATAAAAATAATCGAAAATGCCTGATATCAGAGAGCGCTTTACTAATAGTAAAAAGTGACTGACTAACGAAATATATTATTATTACTATATTATTATTATTATTATTATTATTATTATTATTATTATTATTATTATTATTATTATTATTATTATTAAGTTTAACCCAACGAAGTGGGTAATTGATACTAGTAATCCATATTCACAAGTGAGACTTCAAATAACTTGGAGTTTGATGCCGTTATTTTGTATTTCCATTACAGGTCAAAAGTATTTATATAGATTGAATTTACACAAAAGACATAGACAGTTGAATCGTTTCCAGTTTCCACTCAAATTATTCTAAAATATTAAGAGCTTTGATTATAATAATTATTATTTTAATTTTCTCTCTCCCTTTTTCAGTCAATATTGCTAAATATATAATCATCTTCATAATAGCTATTCTGCCATTATTGGCTGGTTATTTGCTTCAGCAGACAAGGTTCGACGTTCCGTGGTCCTCAGCTAGTCTCTTTGTCTTGACGTAGCAATTTTCTGTTTTAATACCTTCCTTCAACTAGTCTCCTTCGCTCACTCCCTCTCTTTCCTTCCACAATACCCTCTAGCAAGTCCCTCATAATACAGTTCCTCCTCAGCCAATAACCTAACCTGTTCCTCTTCCTCGTCTAAATCTAAACTTCTACTTTTTATTCCCCTAGTGTTAATTTTTTTAAACACCTTCTCATTCTTTGTCCGTTCAACACAGCTAATTGTCTCCTTTTTTCTTCATCGAAAGCCTGCAATTTTTTCATCACTTTTGTGTGATGTCAATGTTTCTGCCCCATAGAGTACATATTGGAATCAGTAAAACAAAATCTCAATATTTAATTGGAAAATTGATTAATACAAGGAATCGTGGTTGAAATGAAAAGTCTGACGTCATTAGAGTGTAAAAATAATTTTGCAATTCATGATATTTCAAGAATCTGTGCCGTCTTGATTTTCTTTCATGCGACTCAGGGGTAGCCTTCTCAGTTTGGGAACCAGTGGAGTGTTGGATCTGTTAAAAAAATATAAACATATTACGAAACGTTGTGATTTAGGCATATCTTACAAGTAGTGAAGCGTGGGCACCCATTAAAAAAGGAAAGGTCATCATCTATGTTATACACTATCATGATACTTACACAAAGTTACACTATATTAAATTTAGAAACATGCGTTGTATTTCCATTACTATTGGCGCATTGTAGAGTTTATTATCACTTATATCCGGTCTTGGTCTTGGTCTTGCATTTGCTCATCACTAATTCCATGGAAGCAGAATTTGGTTAAAAGCTTAATATTTCTTACTAAAAAACTAGTTCAAATATGGGACTTTGTACGCGTGTATATAGAGCTTCACTGCACATTTTACGAGATTACTCAAAGCTAAGTGAAATGGATGTTGTAGATTTTGATACTAGGCGCCTCAATTATAGAAGTGCCTTCAAGTGTCATAAGTACCTTCAAGTTTTCGGTGATTGAATAGCTAGGCTTGAAATAATTTATTCGAAGTGACTGCAGTGCTAAGATTGTATTAAAACGATCTAACATTAGTTTTTAGCGATTACACTAATTAGACAATTGAACGCTAGTATTTACTTAGTGATTGTATTTATATAACACAGGAGAGAAAGATGCACCCTATGCAAATGTAAACGTTTGGAGAACATAAATTATAATTCAATTAACTATAAAACATACAGTAGTGCGGATAAACATAGCGTAGTTGTAGATGTACAGAACCTTGGGGAACTTCTTACCATTGTGAAATTGGGTATGGTGTGCTGTAAGTAATATATGTACAAATTATTCATTTGCGGTGAAATGTTAATATAGGAGGTAGTCTACTATGCCACAAAGTATCAAGGCTTCTTTATAATCGAGTATCAGAAGAAATAATTGGAAACTTTGTTATAGTGTTTAATGATTATGATACTTAAACGAAGTGTAACATAGAATCTATGTTTTGGTGAAAATCTTGTTAAATGTAATTGTAGTAGGTCGTTCTTTTAACTATTATCTATACAACGTTAAATGACGATCGCTACTCTATATGTATGTGTCATATTCTTGGTGTCCTCTTCTGCATGAGTAAACTCCAAGCACAAGCCCATACTAACCAGTTCCATCCCGTTTGTTCTCACTACTTACTGAGGGACCGATATTATATCTTTCTGCTGCTTCTGTAAATTCTACATTTCGGCTGTAAAAGATGATAACCAAGATATCACAAAAATTTTAGTTCTGTGGATGAATTAGAGGATGTCACCTCATAGTACGTAAAATTCGCCAGAGTGGCATGTCACAATGCCCTTCCCCAGGGGCGAACAAGGCAAAATTTTTACCTAGGCAAAGTGACTTTTTGGCGTCCCTCTCCCGTAGTCCTAGCCTATATTTTACATTTTGTTGCTATGATTTTAATATTTTAAACCAATTTTTCAAAAAGAAAAATTAATACTCAAATACATGATATTTGTATATTTAGTACTTAAAAGTATACATATGGTATCAACTACATTGTGTTTATTATTATTATTATTATTATTATTATTATTATTATTATTATTATTATTATTATTATTATTATTATTATTATTATTATTATTATTATTTATGTACCGATATGTATAAACAATATCGAAGAGCAGCATTATTTACTAATACCATTGAATAGTAATAATGGTGACATGATTACTGCTATATTGTAAATTGTTTTGTTATATCAATATAGGCAGCAGAAAGATATAGAGGACACTAGAAGTCATTCTACCATATACACCGTCTACCGTATACGACTATTTAACAATACAGTATATTCTAATAACGTGAGCGTGTTGTACGCATAGCAATATAAAGAACTCTTTTTATGTAGGTCCTAATAGTTAAAGTCCATAGCATTCATAAAAGTATCTTATGAATTTGTACAGAAGCTGAACACTTTTAAGAGACTAAAGCTCAATTAACATGTTTTGTCAAGTATTAGAAATTCTCTAACTTTCGTAAGTTTGCGGCTTCTAACGCCCTCCTATGTTGTTTCAGAGTGGTATATTCGATCTCACAAATACTGTCGAAATGAATGATTTGGCAAGAACTGTACAAAGTGAAACAATAAGATCTCCTAGATACAAAGGCTGACAATTTGGAACGCGATGTTGTTTCTGAGAAATCACAAGTAAATACTGTATATATATTGTTCCCCCTACACTACCAGTTTGAAATAGTAACATACTGTATAAAATCCAATTTCATTCATTGCCTGGGAAAAGTTCACTAAGAACGTGGCCCGCTATAAACAGTACCAACTCCTCCTCCACACTTTCTTCTATATGCCATGTCTCAATTTGTCGTTACAGCCTCACTAGTACAATGAAACTCTATTCTTCCCTGGTGGTGGAAACAGGTAATGTATTTGACTCTACTTTACAAGAATATAAACCAAAAAGGTCAGTAGAAAACACGTATTAAATTTACTTTTTGAGACTCGTTTTGGCGCCCCCTGACTGTAGCGCCCTGGGCAGTCACCCGGGTTGCCCGGCCCTTGGTCCGCCCCTGTTCTTCTCTGCCACCTATATATTAAAATTAAAAAAAAATATTTCACCTTGAACAGACGGAGAAGAGGCTTGCTGCCTTGTTTATTCACAAGACTAAAATTTTAGTGGTGTGTGTGTTATCACCTTTTACAGCCGAGGTCTTATTAAATATCTGAAATCACAGTTTTCCAAACATCTTTATGTAGCGTAAAGGAATTTATTTAAAAACCAAAAATGTCTAAAATCTTATGGAATAAACAGTACTAGGAGAGAATATAAATTTTCATTCTTTACTTTGTCAAAATAAAATAATTTACCAGTAAAATTATAGGATATGTCGATAATAATAATAATAATAATAATAATAATAATAATAATAATAATAATAATAATAATAATAATAATAATAATAATAATAATAATAATAATAATAAATTAATTTATAGATACATGGGATTTTAGTTTCCTTTAAAAATCCTGCTAACTGAAATTCTCGGTTTTTGCACAGGAGGAATGGGTTTATAGAAACTATACGTGAAAGATGTGTATTTGAGTGCCTTTTCCTCGTTAGGACGCTTATTTTATTTGAAATAAAATGATAAAATTCCACGTCCACTCAAGTTCGAAACATGTTCACAAAATAACTTCAAAAGATTCACCGATTATACTTTGTGAAAACCCAAATCCCCGGCATATGATATGCAGTTTAATCAACGTTTAATGATGAAAGCTTATTTGTCTCAAGTGCTGATGACTATAAAATTCATTTTAAATGGTTCAATTGTTTCCTTATTTATGCCCTTTAATGGACACAAATGGATAAAATATAGAAGTGACACCATTAAAAGGCTGAAACTCATATGGAATCATTTTTAAAGTGGAGTTTATGTATAGAATTATGTCCTTCTAAATTGAGGAGCTCCTTAGATGCTCTATTTTTGCATATATTTTAAAGCCTTCGCTAAGAGATGCATTTCAATCAGTAACACGTAAATACCCAGTTGCAGATAGGCTCTAACTATGTTCGAAAACTCATTTCGAACATGTCAACTCAGTTTCCAAAATGCGTGTCAAACGGTTGAATGGTGTAGAACTGTATAGCGGACTTACATATCAAAATATTATTGAAGTTGTTTCCCTTTCCCCTTAGAACAGAAAATTTTTGCAAACTCTGGGAAATGTTTCCAATTCTTGCTTATAAGGAGATGATGTACTGAGTTTCATTTTCTTAATCGAGAGTCTTCTGATATAATATTTCTTTGTTAGAAATTTTGAAACCATTTTCTCCTTAGGAGACGCATTTTAAAAATTCTAAATAGCCTACAGTCTCTTCCCTACATTTATCTAGAAGGATGCCAGAGCAGGGGGAGGGGGTGGCAAGCTAACGATATTGTTTTGTATAAACTATAAATAAACAAATAAACTTTAGATAACAAGATTATATAGACGAGCGTTCTGTTCTGTACATAATACATGGAAAGTTCTAACTTGAAACTCATAGCATATTGATGTGAAAATAAAACATACTTTTCGTATTTAAAAAAAAAATCAAGCGTGAAACATTTGAAAAGTATTGGCTTAAATCTGCGACTGGCGAAATAATACCTTTTACAATATTACGACATATTGTTTGCTTTCCAAAATGAAACTGATTCCTCATTTTGAACTTTTGCTTCCCACACCTGAGTAACACATTTACTCACTTCAAACTGCTGTTTTGTAAACTACAATTAATTAGTTGAACGTGACTTATATTTCAGAAGTAATATACAGTTTTCTCTTTTGTTCATAAACAACTATAAAGTTTTTAAAATAACAAAAAAGTATTAATACATCCGTTTTAATTAGCGAAAGTTAATATATTATTGGAATGCAAAGCTATTTATTCTAATTATGCAAAGCTATGTACTTAATATTTATTCACCTGGAAGTAAAAACAGCATATTTAAAATTAGAAATGTAGATGCAATATCACTATATAACTGTTCTCAAAGTTTTTGAGAGAGATAACGTAAACATTTTTTAAATTGAAATATAAATGCAGAATTTTAAAATGCAATTACAGAACGTTGGATGTTTACATACTATACACCTCGCCCCGAACATGTAGATCGAATATGAATTCGATCCTCATAACATCATTAATTGTTTTTCTTAAATGGCTTCATACGATATAGCAGCCTGTAAAATATGATCTCGAAATAAAAACTGGATATCTGAAGCTCTTTCTAAGGTTGAAGGCTAAAGTTGTAATGAATATTAGAAAAGTGGTTGAGATGCTCCCAATTCTTTTAGTTTTAGTACTATTTCTACATTTTTTCCCATAAAGAATCATATTCTCCTTTATAGTTAAGTTTGTTACACTTCAGTCAGTAACACTGAATTACTCCTATATATATATATATATATATATACACGCAGATCTTCATTAATACGTTTTTCTTCAGGATAATGAATTAATTGTCCTTATAAAGTAGAGAGAACATACATTTGTTATTTCTATACTAGCAGCGTTCACCCCGCTTCGCTGCGGTCACCCCGGAACGCAATAAACTTTGTTACTTAGATAATTTTTACTTTTTCGCTTTCAAGTGATATGATAAAAACCATAGAAGATTGCAGTAAATCTTAACATTATATCGCCTGTCATTTATGTTAACCCGCCCCGCTTCGCTGCGGTCATCCCGGTGCTGGCATATTGTAAAAGTGTCTGTAAAAATAAGCAAATCAATTTAAAAATTTTAAACAGAAGATTCAAGCTATTTTCCGCTGTATATCGCCTGTCATTTATGTTAACCCGCCGAGTGACACGGTCATGCGGGTTGCATATAAATACGTTTATTTTTACCTATGATGAACTAATAACAAAGGATTTGTACGTTATGGACACTTGAATGGTCAATTATCTCAAGACACTGGTAATTAAAAATTAAAGTGATATGATAAAAACCATCTAGGGTCCAAATCCTAATAACCCCCCAAAAATGAAAGAAATTGGTTCAGCCGTATTAGCGTGATGAGCGGACAAATTTTTGTACGTTCTCTTTTATATATATAGATAATGTTTTGCTATTCCTTTGTCTATGAAGTTTTTGAATATGTAATGTCAATATTAGACTTGGATTATTTGTAGAACGTGAAGAAATTTTGCTGAAGGAAGTAAAAATCTCTTAAACGTAAATGTAAATAGAGCACGTAGAACGTATATAAATATAACGCATTGAAGGAAGATTATGAAATGTATAATTTACTGATTTGTTATTTGTTTGTTTATTTAATACAATGTAAAATATGAAATATGATATGCATAGACATATTTTAGCAATTCTGAAACACTTTTTGTAATAATATCTTCAGAATATCGAATACCAAATGCTTGATATGCGTGCCTTCTGGCCTCACGTTTCTGAAGTTGATACCAGTAGGGATACACTTTAGATTATGCGTTAAATTGTCATTTTTTGTCATTTTATCATCAGTGCTAGAAAGAAAGTTAAACTCTACACTGAAGAGACTGACATTTTACTCTTTTCTAGTTTATCCTGTGTATCTCAATAAAAGGCTTGACTTATTTTTACTAAGACGTGACAACAGTTTAGGCCTAAATAGATGTAATGCTAATTTATGTACACAAGTGAATATTTGAATTTTTTTATAAAGGTGATAAAAAAAAGGTGATGGTAACACTACTATAACTCTTACTTGTTTTTCTGCCAGAGTAAGTATCAGTTACACTGCTTGAATATAATTTTCCGACATGTGTATACAACTCTGTCACGCCTATAGAAAGTGTATTTTACACTGTCGGCACGTTCATCTTCGTTCATTTCACACAGATAATTTCCTGTTATACAGATGATGACTTCTTCTCTAATACAGTACTCCTCGCTAAGTGAATCTTGATCTCGGCAAAGAAGTAGTAGACCAGGAAAAAAGCAGATTTTTGAGTATCTTCTGTTGCTAGTTACATAGGTCATCTTGCACAGTATATCGTCGCTTTCTACTGAATGCGAGACGAAAAGGAAATTACAAGAGACTATTGTAGTAGGCTGCATTGACAGTCTGCCTCTGATAAACAGAATGTACATGATTGAAACGTTTCCTTTAGAATTCGTGCATTTGTGTTCTTATATTCCTATTTATCTTTATTGTAATAATTCCAGGTCTTTTTTTTTTTTTATCGAAAACTGAATAAAAAATTATAGGCGTCTCAACCAGAACTCTTTCCACACTACGGGCCATATCGTGTTGCCCTTCTGGTATTAACACAGCGGTTAGTACTTCAGTACCTATTTGGTATATTTCTCAGTAAAAAACAAATATAGGATGATTATATTGACTTCTACATCACAACACTTCGTGACCAAGTAGCTACAGATTGTGCTTGCTGTGTGCATAATCACAGTTTTGTTCATTAGTGTAACTACCTGCTTCCTATACGTATACAGGAGCGGATTAAGGGCGGAGACGATGAAGCCTAGGCTCTGGGCCCCCCAGGCTCAGAGGACCCCCCAAATCCCTCTCTTTAATACTAAAATATAGCAATGAACTTATTATATTATAGGCTTCAGATCCATGCTAATTTCTTTCTGTTCGCGGTATCGCTACAGTTAAGTATTCTTCTACCAGCGTCTTCACGATACTTATTTTGTGAGGTTGACCACTTGGCTTGTATTTGGAATTTGTCTTCTACACTGCAGTATATGAGCATTTAACTGTTAATAATGAATGTAATTAAACTAATTATTGTAAACTTGGAGCACATTAAAATATTACAGCATAGTTATCGGTGTTTCAATAAGCCTATGAGGCTGCGGGAGACAGCAAAGAAATATTTTGCGCTGGAATTATTCATAATATAGGGTCCCCTTGAAATAATCGGCTCCAGGGCCTCTAAAGTCTTAATGCGCCCCTGCCTATATAAACTCAAGTATTAGTTCTAGCTATAAGTAGTACAACCCATTTGATAAAGGATGAGTGCTGAAAAGAAAAGTTAAAATAATAAATAACCAATGGATTAGTTAAAGCAACTGAACATGTATTTCAACATAAAACCAAGTACATTCTTTATTATTAGAATACCGAAAAAGAAATAAATCAATTATGTACTGAATCATTTTAATAAAAAGTAGATTGAACTTCTTTGTGTCTATATAATTACCATTTACACCCATGATGCAGGACGGTAATATTCGATTACTGTGGAGAAGGCTCATATAGTTCGAATCCGAAGTTAAATTGTAGGTCCATATATCATACAGGGTCTGTCCTGCATTAAACCAGACTAGCTCTGATGTGGCGCCCTCTTGCGTCGCGCAGTAAAACTAACTGCCGGGAGAGGTTGTGGGAGGCCGTAGTAACACTACGCACAAGTGTTCAGTCTGCTGCGTGCTGCGAGTGGTTCGGTGTGAGTCGAGTGTTGAGTGAGACGATGTGCGAGTGCCCATCGTTTTCCACAACGCTCAAGGTGTCATCCACAAGGAATTCGTCCCACAAAGAGCGATGTGAACGCAACTTTCTACGTCCAGGTTCTCGAAAGATTCCGCAGACGGGTCGCCCGCGTTCGAAGATACATCGCCTAAAACTGGACCTTGCACCATGACAAGGCGCCCAGTCACACGGCAAGGATTGTGCAGGAGTTTTTGGGCAAGAAAAATATTTCTACGCTTCCACAACCTCCCTACAGCGTTGACCTGTCCCCGTGTGACTTTTTCATCTTCCCCCGGCTAAAACGAGACCTCAAAGGACGTCGATTCGAGTGTATCGAAGCTGTTCAAACTGCCGTTACAAGGACCCTGAACAGCATTTCACAAGAGGAGTTCCAGAGAGCTTATCTACAATGGCAGAATCCCCGGAAGCGCTGTATAGATGCCGGTGGGTGTTATTTTGAAGATTATTAGTTGTAGTTAATGTTACTTTCAATACATCCAGTTTCACAGGCTTAGTCTGGTTTCATTCAGGACAGACCCTGTATGTGACAAACTAAACGAGAAAAGACGTTAAACAGTACTGAGAAAAGACGTTAAACAATTTCGTAAAAATAAAAAGAAATGTACAAAACTGGTATTTCTTAGAGAACAAGATAGATCTAAACTAAACCTACTCAAAATTATTGTTTTTAAAGGTAATTATATGCCGTTTTTTAAAGATATTATTTCATCATTATTTCATTACAATACTTACAATTTAACTATATATATAAAGATAAAATTACTCTCTAAAACGAATCGCAAATAAAACGAACGGGGTGAGTTTTATTAGGTATCTATATTGGGATGTTTCGAATGTATTTACTCCTATTGAACATACCTTTATAATGAAACTACTCACATAAAAATGTATATCGTCTTTCCCACTGGTCTAGTTTGTTGCTCGTACGTCTTCTGTGTATGTGGTTTCTGGTTTGATTCCCAGTAGAGAACATTGAACATATTAAAGTGGTTAGTATCTCATCTTAAAGTGTGGATCCACGTGTCATATAACCTCGGTGCTAAACGGACACGCTAAACTTGATTAATCAAAGAAACAAACAAAAAAATAAAAACTTATCTCATGTTTCTCTTTACAATCATTTTTTATTTTCTCTCCCTTTCAGGCATGAAAATGGTAAATACAAATATTGAATTTTTTTCAATATTGAGGAATATTTTAGTTTGGTCTTCAAAAACACAAAAATGCTGTAAATTTTGCAAAGTATAAGAGCAAAAAGGAATTCACAACTGCTTAAATTACATCACTGATGGAGAGTTATTTCTTGAAATTTAAGGCCAGGTAAGAATGGGCATGAATTGTTGATTATGATTCTTTATAACATGAAGTAGAGCATAATCTGATCACATAAATTAAAAAAAATGGTAGAACACCTTGGTACATATGTGGATAAAATATACCAAGAATTATTTAAACTAATGAAGCATACAGAAGTTCCAAATACCTGAAGTATGAAATCTACCTGTCAGTCCATGATTTCATCACAGTAAAGGAACTGACAGGTAGAAATTTGCAAAACTTTCTTAGAAATCCCTTCACATATGGCATTTTACAAACATGGCACGTGATGTATGCTTTTTATAAGAAATTAAAACAATCGGGTAGGATAAGTAGATCATGAAAAATCCACAAAATCAGTTTCAAAGTAGGTTCAATTGAAGAAAGACATCTGGTCAATTTTGGTTGGAATTTTCACTATGTCAACTACTTGGAAATACTGCTGGATGGTTGACTCAGCAAATATGACCTATATTGTACACAGTGAGAAAGACCTGCGTAAGAAATATTTTCCTGTGATTAATACATGGAGAATTCCTCTGCAACATTAGAACGCTAGCCGTTTTTACTCTAGAAAAAATGTCCCAAATATAAAGAATCTTGAAGTATTTGGATTTTTTCCTTATCCGCATTATAGTTTGGAAATAAATTCTTCCGATTATTATATATTCTGGTCTGTACTGTCAATTTTCTGTATGAACGTAATGGAGACAGTTTAGAAACGTTCTTCGAACAAAAGGTATAGTACCATCCAAGAAGTAAATAACTAGGAAGATGATGGAAGAAAGCAACATAATTGAGTATGAAATCTCATATTTATACCATGCTTTTGTTATTACAACACCACAGATGCCATTGCAATGAATGAGATATTGTAAAATAAAAGTTGGTTTCGTTCACTTCCGTAGTTTTTAAATTCTTTATGTTGAAATTTCCCAACATCCAGTCAAAGTTTAATTTAGCTTAAATTAAGATAAATGTTGATATTTTACAATCTAACCACCTTGTTTCGATGTACGATGCAATAAATGCAATGTCTATTGACGCGTGTAAAACAACATGCAGCTAAAAAGATTTCATATTTCTAAGTGTTACGTGATCAGAATTAAAGTAATCAAAGTCATGCTACGTTACAGAATCATTCCTGTAAACAATAAACTATGATAAAACATACATACAAGTACCACTTAGTGTACAAGATTTCCTTCAGGATGTTATCTAAACTTTGAAAGAAAAGATGTACTGGACCTGAAAAATGCAATACGTAGTAGCAGATATTGAACTGATTCAAAGTTTGTATAATGCATAGAAAATGGAAGTACACATCAAGTCCGTTAGTCATACTCTTAACAACTGCAACCAGAGAGCAACAATTTAGTATTGGCATGACATTTGTATCTGCTTTGTTAAATAATACTTCACTGCTGAATGCAAGAGCGATTCCAGTAGGTTTAGGAATTTGCTTGAGGTAGAACATGGCACTTTGATTATTCTTTGATTAGTGTTTGTGTTAGGCGGATTGCTGCCACAGTGATGCGAATACGGAACTGATACTTTTAGAAAAGCAATATTTAGCAACGTGCAGATTTCTAGTATATATTACGTCCGCGCCATATTACGGAAAAGGAAATACTTCTTATGAATATTGAACAGCTGCATCTGGAGCGCTGGCGCACGAATTCTGGTTTGTTTCTCAGCAAAAATTAAACATTGTTTGATGGAATGGAATATATTTGCATGCTATCCATTGCTGCGTCTCCTTTTGACTAGCCATGTGGCTGCAATAGTGCCACGGACATTTTGAATTGAGAGCTAAATAGCACGGATTCTCTTCTTTGGTGTACACCACTTCTATCTGCAGAACTCTTACAGTCGTATCCATATCTAGTACTGCTGCAACGGACTGTGTAATGGTTACATTCTTCATCGTGATACCGGAATGGTATCGGGAATTGCAGTACGGATTCCGTACTAGTTCGCATCTAACATACATAACGGTATTTTGTAGTTAACATTACATCGATGTAATGTACAAGTGACCAAGTTCTAGACTCTTTACTGCATGTGTTGTATTGAGCCAGTTTTCAATAGGATAGCACTCGACAGTTCGTGGTACGCAGGAACCTATACTTCCTGGTTGGACACACTATGTCACTGCTTCTTAGGACGGCGTGTGCACCTGGTCTATTACCTATAGGACACACCTGGTCCATGATTGCACAATGCCTTACACTAGAGACCTCTTCCAGCAACTGATCATGAGCTTTGCCAACGTACAACGTTGCATTTCAGATACATTTCTCACTTATCCCCGAACATTCAAGATTTCATCCTCTCTACGCCTCGTGGTATAGCAGCCATTCTGAACGGTCGTGGTAGGTCCAGATAACACTGACCTATTGATCTTCTAGAGCGCGTGGCATTGCCACACGAAATACAGCAATTATTATTATTATTATTATTATTATTATTATTATTATTATTATTATTATTATTATTATTATTATTATTATTATTATTATTATTATTATTAGTTAGGTGTTCTGCCTGGTGGTAGGTCCTGTAAATAATGAGCTTATTTTTTTCTTTTTTAGCTTCAGGCCCAGAAAATTTTCTCGAAATATTCCACGTTTCTCGACCTTCAGCTTTTAACTCATAATATTTTCTTCTATTTTTCAAATCATCGATCAGTTGTGTTCTTCTTGTTCCTTCTTTCCTTCCACCTTTCCCTCTATGGCGATATGAAGAAGACAATTTCTTTGCAAGGTGTATCCAATCCAATCCTACGAAAGATGCTGGTTAAAAGTGTCCCATTCTCTGTTGTCCTCTTTGTTTAAAACCTTTTCCTTTATTACTCTCTCCATCCATTTTCTTTTCTATCTTATTCCAACACCACATCTCGAAGGCCTCTAAATATTTATTCTCTAACTTCTCTAACTTCCGTAATGTCCAATTTCCGAACCATACAGTCTAATTTTTCACATGTAGCATTTGACCAGCTTTTCTATGATCTTTTCTTGTTGAATGCTTTTATGACTACGACAATTCTTGACATTATCTCTTTAGTGCAATAAGATTCTCGTCAAAATAGTTCCCATATGTTTAAAACGATCTATCTTTTCAAGTCCTCTTTGTTCTACTCTGCACTCAAGGGCGCTTTTCCACAGGATATTCTCATTACTTTTGGTTTTTCAACATTGGTTTCCATTTCACATTTCTCCTCAGTGTCAACTATTTTGTACACGATCTCCTATAGTCTTTCGGTTCTAAATACAATAACCACATCATCTCCATACGTGACCTTGCTAATAATCTTTCCTCCAATTTTGAAATTTCTAATTCCCATTAATGCTTCGTTCATTAATTATTCACTGTAAATGTTGTCGGTCGGCATACTAATCTCCTCTGACTCCTATTTCGATTAGTTTCTCCTTGATTTAAGCCCAAGTTCACTCATTGACCCGTGTATAGGTTCGAGTGAGTCGTCGGTCTCTCTAAAATGAAATGAAATTTTTCAGTTTTACGTCCCACGGTTATGCCGGTTAGGCTAAAGGAGACGATGATGATGAGATATGAATGAAATGGTGGAATGAAGAAAGTGGGAGGAAACGGGAGAACCCCAAGAAAACCCACGCACACGGTGTTTGTCCACCACAAAGTTCACTTGGCGGAAGCAGGGCTTGAACCCGGGACTCCAAACAGTCGGTCTCTCTAGTTGGCCCCTATTTCTTGAAGTATTTTTAGAAGTTTGGTTCAATTGACCCGATCAAAAGCTTCCTGCGAGTCAATGAAGCATATACAACTCTTCCTTTACGTCAAAAACTCGTTCTGACACAATTCTCACTAATCATAGTATTTCTAGTGCCTTTTCGTCTCCAACATCCAAATTGATCTTCCTCCAACATTTCTTGTATCTTACTTTCCAGTTATGTGTTGAGAATGTGTGCAATAATCTTTCCAGTGTGTGAAGTGAGGCTAATGGTTCTGTGATCACTGCACTTCTTTGCCGGCTTTTTCTCGGATAATATAACTATTGTAACATAAAAAATTCCGATGGCAAGACTCCACGCAGATAGATCGTGTTAAAAATTGAAGTCAACACTTTCGTCGGGTTGTTTCTTAATCCCTTGAGCAAATTTGCTGGTGCATCATCGTTTCCAGTGGCATTATTCCTTTGCATGTCTTTGATGGCTTGTTCTACTTTAATGTTCAATATACTAGGTCCTTTCTATTTATCATCTACTTCTTAATCTGCCTCGATCGCATTATCTTCGAAATGGTTCTTCTGGTCATACGGTCCTTTATGTGTTCTACCCAGATTCTGAGGATACTTTGAAGGTCAGTGACAACATGGCCTTGTTGATCTGCGGTTCCAAACGTGCGTATTTTTTGTTAGCTTTTCTTCTTCATTCTTATGCTTTTTGATACATCATATCATAATTTGGCACATCCATTATTTCCTCACATATCTGCTCCATACATTCCTCTTTCGTTTTGACCGTCTTTCTTCTCAAAAGACAGCAGATATACGTAAGTGTAATTATTTCAATAGTTGTACCTTAGTGAATCTAGCTATCACGTTTTGGAGGCCTATCCTTTCTTCGTCTTGATATTGCATTCTTAATGGACGGTAGTGTGTTAAGCAAATATTGCATACCGTCATAAGTATTCTATGAAATGAAATGAAGTCTTTAAGTTAATGTCCTACAATTATGCCTTTTAGGGAAATGGACAATGATAATTAAGACAAATGAATGATGATAGAATTGATGATATGAGCATGTGGGAAGAAAGGATAGTATCTTTAGAAAATCCACGGACATAATGTTGTCCACCACATGCTTACTTGGCCGGGAATTGAACTAGGGACTCTACGCGCCAGAGGAAAGCGATATACCACTGAGCCACAGTGCTTCTCAGTAATAAGTATTTTATGAAACAATGTCTATTCACACGCGGTCACGGGATGTTGGTATACAGATCAAATTCTGAGAACTCAATGAATTAATTGAACATGATATTCTGTGTATTTAGTGCTAGAAGAACAAGCTTAATAAATACTAATGCTTGAAAAGGTGTTCCAGATTACATGGTTGACATCAATGTTATTATTGAATAGAATTTGAAGGGCAGCGGAAGGCGTAGTGTTTATAAACGCTGTAATATGCTGAGTGTTTAGTACTACAGTTTGTACACATTTAATATAATGAAGTTCTGTTGAAATATCGAAAATCTTATGGAAACAAACAAAAACTTCGGAATCTAAACTGATTGCAGAGTGAAGGGGATTTTTTTTTTTTTTTTTTTTACAAAAAAAGAAACTATAAAAAGATATGCATGGAAATGAATTAATCGGTATTGATGTATATTTAAACATTGTTTCTACCACGAGTTTCGGTAACAACACACAACAATGGATAGACCAGCTAAAGTTCAAAAGTTGCAAAAAGCAACCAAAGTATGTATAAAAGTTGCAAAACAACGGAAAAGAAGGATGTTACATCAGTGGTTACAGATTTATCTCCTGAACAGTTGTCATATGTATCCAAATTAGTTTAGTTGCGATCGCAAAGGGAACTGCGATTAAAGGAGAAAAACTACAACTTGCAATTACTTCAATTCTAAGATGATGACGCATGACTCATTACAAAAGACTTCGAAACTATGCACTCTAGAAGGACTTGCGGCTTTTATTATAAATTTAGAATTAGGGAAAGTTGACCACACCTAATTCCAACTAGTAAAGGCAAGAGAACCGAACTTACCTTTATCTTATTATGTTGTAGGAGTAAAGCAATAGTGTTATCCGGAAACTTTATCAAAAATGAAAAGCGAAGCTGATATTTTAGCACAAAACATCTTAGCCTACTGTGTTACAAGAATAATGTTTTATAAATACTAATACTTGAACGGGCATTTCAGATGTTGTAGTTGACACCAATGTTATTTATGTATAGGGTTTAAGGAGCAGTTGAAGACGTAGTGTTTATAACACAGTAATAATACCAAGTACCTAAATTCGAATGCTTTATGTTGCGTCGCAATTCCATTACAGATCTAAGTAGTAGGAGGTAGTGAAAGATGTGTATTCTAAAAGATACAAAAATCAAACCTCGAATACCAGGTACTAATGCCAGGGGCAGATTAAGGTTTCTGGCGCCCCTAGACACTCTTACATAAGGCACCCCCTTCCCAACATACAGCTACGCACTTTCCATAAAACACCAGCACATCCCATGCTTAAAATACATACATAGCAATATACAAAAACTATGTTCATGACATTAACATTTATGACGCTTTGAATCTTACAGCGGTTTTAGGCTACATGTCATAACTTAGACGGTAGCACTATCTTTTAATCTTTAAACATCAACAGTTAGTGGAAATAGTTGTTACAGAGTAAATCTCTTCTATCTGACTTTAGCGTCTGCAAATAAACTAAAAACGGGGTGAAAATCTATCTTTCTTAACACAAGCGCACTTACAAAACCCGTTATATATATATATTACTGTAATTGTGTGGCTTGGGTCTAAACGTGCCAATGCCCCTATGTCACATTTTGGCGAAAATGAGATTTTCAGCAATATGAATGTCTCTAAAGGTGCATTTTCTTGTGTAAGAAGGGCAAGTGTCAATATGGAATAGTTTTAGAATAATTTTCCAAATAATGTTATTAGCCCTTGCTGAGGACGAAATATTTCTATGTTAAAAAAAGGCCAAAGTATACATTGGCCTTTCTTCGATCTACTAAAAATAATGTATATTATGGCCAAAGTGAAATTGACTTCTGTTGATCCAATATTGTTAATATTTTGACGAGATCAAAGTGAGAATTGGTCTTTCTTGATCTAGTGTTTTGGAAACTCTGTTGAGGCCAAAGTTTAAACTTTGTATTTATTTGTTTAACCTGAAAGGCGGCGTCTTTTGTGTGACACTTAAAGGAAAATAAGGTAATAATGTTATGATTTTGTGTCTGTGAGTGTAAGTCCGACAACAATCTGGTTCATAGTGACGAATCGTGGTTAAAAGTGTATATTTTATTAAGACTGCATAGGATTGTCAATTCAGCCACTTTGTGGCTAGATATGGCCATTCTGAGAACCTGGCTAGCCACAAATTTTCAAAAAAGCTACTAGTAGCTTTCCTAGCCATGTGTATTTTGCTTTTGGCCATTTCTAGCCATTTTCTGAATTCAACCACATTTTGATATAAGCTATTTATCCTTATCAAGTGTCTAGCGTTGTTTTAGGATTTATAATACAATAAGGAAACATCTGTTAAAATTTCTATTATATGCTTAATGCTTCACTTCAAGGAGAAGATTAGCTACATAATTTTCATGGCAATTGTATATTACACCGGAATGTGTTATGTTCAAAGCATAATTTGTAAGCAAGATCAAAGTTTAAACTTTCAATAAAGGGCCAATATCAATGAATCTGTTAAAAAAAAAAAAAAAAAAAAAAAAAAAAAAAAAAAAACTAGTAGAATTTCAAGATCGAAAGGGCCAATGTCAAGAAGAGATGTCTCGGAGATAAGCTGAGATATATTCATGAAAACGCAAGTATCCGATAGGGCATAAACATATCTTTCATTGGTGAAAGTATGAATTTTCTATTTGTAAGTATGTCTGAAATACCTTCAAACGAAAAATTGTAAGAAACTTCAAATGCAATTTTCTCAAAACGGTATTTTTTGACATTGACTCTCTTAGACCCAAGCCACATATATATATAACATACTATTTCCTCAACAGTTACTGGAAATAGTATGATATTTGTTACAGAATATAACACTTCTTCCTAGCGTTAGTGTCTGCAAATAAACTAACAAGTGGTTCAAAATCGATCTTTCTTAAGCGTTCGCTTTCAATACACATTTTACTGAGAGACGAAAGTTTTTGTTGTGCATTCTGGACCGTAAATGATTCTTGACGCGTTTAAACACAGAAGATCTTTCCCCTGAACAATTCGAAGTTGGCGCAGATACAAACATTCGTAGGCAAATATCTACATTAGGAAAGATGGTTTTGAGTTTCTTTGTCCGCATGTACTTAACGTTTCAGATGAAGTTTTGATGGCTACACACATTCAAGTGAGGTTTGAAATGAATACACTCATTTCACCTGAAATGCATATTTAAGTGATCTTTGTAATGGAGAACCAATGCATTCGCTTTTGCTCGGATGGTTTCACAGTTCATCGTATCCAGTTTTGCGAGGAAATTAATTTTTTTCATTTATTATGTTGTATGCTTTTTCCTTCTGCACAATTCAGAGATGAGGGAATCCACAATTGCGTTAAATGTCTCCATACGCAATCTTTCTCTTTCTGTAAACACATGTTCTCCCTCGTTTGTGTCATCGGGAGCAGTTTTTCTACTTTTCTTCAATACCTTGTCATGCAGATATTCCTGATATCCGCTTCTATTCAATGCTTCATTTTCGTATGCATCGAACTCCGTACGAACAATTTGCAAATATGCTTCCAATCCTGCAATTACTTATGTTGCTTTACTTACATTAATATCTGTTGCTTGAAGCATCTGTGTCAGTATGCCTACTCTCAAAAATCTGTGATCACTATTTCGTTTGTAACTTTTTCCTGGAGTCCAAATGGTTGTTTCTTTTACCGGCCGTCTCAGTCGAACTTTCGGGATTTTTCAAAGTCACTGGGGTTATTGCAGAACTGTAACCATTAACCTCATCTGTGCCACAGTCATTGATGTTCACGTTGTATTCTTGCTGGATACCATCAGCAACTGTATCATGTGCTGACGTGTTTGTTGTCTTATCACTTTCCCT
The DNA here is from genome assembly GCF_964235325.1 of Thermobia domestica. NCBI lineage: Eukaryota > Metazoa > Arthropoda > Insecta > Zygentoma > Lepismatidae > Thermobia > Thermobia domestica. The sequence continues at coordinate 221,505,790 of NC_137454.1, forward strand.
GCTACCAAAAAGCCTTTCGAGTTTAGGAATTTTCTTCAGTTACTGTCTTTCGTTTTCCTCCTTCACTCTGTTTAACTTGAGTCATTCTGCACCTGATAATTTCTTTCCTAAACCATTCATACTGATTCAATTATCAACAAGACGTGTGCATAATTACAACATAAACAGAATTAGATAACACTGTCTCATTCTTTGTTATGCAGGTGTACTTGAAACAAACATTGTATTGCAGTGCTCTAACAGGAATCCTTTAAAATATCTAAGTCGACAGCGCCCTTTGTTTAGTTTTTTAATTTGCTAGAGAAAAGAAAGGAAGCGAATACGATGTGCGTATATAGGCGGGAGCTTCAGCAAATGAAATCGGTGCTTATTGCCACAAAAACTGCACAGCAGTTTCGAAAAAAATAAAGTGCACGTGCAACATTAGATTAATGCTTTATTCTAAAATTATAAAATAAAATTATCAAGTGATATTTGTAAACAAAAACCGATTTCTCGATAACTGATTTTAAAATATATTTTTCTTGGGCGCCCCTTCAGCACTGGCACCCTAGGCACGTACCTACTGTGCCTGTGCGTTAATCCAGTAATGCCCAATAGCATTGAGGTTAAAAGGTAAAGTCTGAATTAAAGATGCACAAAGATTGAGCTTTACAGAATCACAATTTTCAACCTTTAATTCTGTAAATTCAGATGAATTGCTTATATGATTTTAACAATTCATGTGAATTGTAATTATAACCCAAATTCTAAGTGTCAGAAAAGATCTCATTCGTTCAAGATAAATAAAACACTATTCTTAACAAATCTCAAGGTAGAAGTGGGAAGCTGAAACATTCTGTGAGGCAGCTTACATATTTCTTAAAATTTAACTGTATCGGCACCATCTACACCTGTATATGCAGATTACCTTCTGCACCTATCAATATTGAGTACTATCAACATGTAGTTGTCTTAAAATCGTTCCTTCTTTCTTGCTAGTAGTAGGAACATATTTTTTTTATATAGAATTCTGCTTCCATAATATAGTGTATGCTTTTATCCTACAGGAAATTATGGCTTGAAATGATTAAAGAAAAGTTTAATAGAACAAAGAGTTTGGACAAATTTGTATATTCACTTCATTTTCACACCAAGAATCAAAGGATTCTAGTCCGAAGGTCTTTTAAGTCTGTGGAAAGCAATGGACAATGACAACTCTTGACAGAAGTCAAATCACTGAAATAAATAAATAAATAAATAAATAATAATTGTCGCTACGACACAAGAGAAGAAAACTTATCTAATAGCAAACTAAGGCGGTTTACGTAAAAGGGGCACATAAGCTTTCTACGCAGATTGCATATTCTTATTCTTCTGTGTTTGAAGGTTTAGTGGTGCCAGTTTCATGTCAATACCTCAGAAATGAGGCTGGTACACCCGTTTGAGGTCGACGATGTGATATGGTTTCTGATACCTCAGGTAATCAAAATGGAAATTTTCTGGCGACTAAGTTTATTTTTTTGGTTTGCAAGAATTTATAAAAACGATGTGCTTAATCTTTTTTCCCGCTCAGGGGTATAGTTTCTCCCAGTGCGACTGACCTTTGTTCTGATCAGAAAGAAAATTTTACAAAAGGAGGTGATTAGTAATTCAAAGCCTTATCTAATTGCAGTGGTGTTGTGGAGGGAAATCACATCACTTTGTGAAGTTGTTATGAGAAATAACAACGTCTGAATCTAGAGCTCCAAGCCTCTTTATTCGAAACTTCTGGCCACGTCCATTATCATAAAAACACCGCAAAGTGGTTCTCTTTGAATGATGGGCTTATATTGATCTAAAATGCTTCGACGCATAAGCATTTGATGTGAGTGTTAGTGGGTTCGATTCCAGGCACTGACTTTGCGTTGATTCAACTTTGTGGGATAATCCGGAGCTATTTAACTTGATAAGTAGTAAAACTCGATATAGAAAGATAGTGACCGTATATCATCCAACTAAAAGAAATCTTGTTTGCCGTAAACATTCATGAATCCTTACTGGTGACTTCATATTGATTAATAAGAATGCAAAATAGTATTTAGTTATGTAAAGTTTTCATGAAGGAAGTTGGATAAAAAAAAATATCTCCAGGAAATTAATATTTACCTCAAAATCGACTATTGTTTTAAAGTAAAATCAAATCTTCAGATAGAAAAATGTTAGTTTGTTCACTATGTAACATAAAGTTATTCAGTTTTATGCTGTGGAAATGACGCTTTAAATTAGAACTATTCATCATTTATCAGTAATTGATACACAAAAGTGCCGTAAAAAGAAAATAGACGTCTGAAGACCATGGGCGTGAAACATAAGAAATACAAGGTAAATAAATACACACCTGAAATCTTTGTATGTTAGGACATATTTATTTCATTACTGGGTTGATTTTTTCTACAAGTTGAACAATTTTCTTCAAAATGACAGATGATTTTATTCATATTTCATAAACAAATATTTACTTAGTAGCCTGACAATATACAGGTAGCATAACTTATTTGTCCTGAAAACATTCACAAGCGGTAGATTATTTTTTGGGGTCAGTTCTTTCCGGTCGATTTTCTCAAAAACAACTCAAACGAATTTGATAATTTTTCATACCAAAATCTCATTATTAACTTCATAAAATGGCTAACTTATTTCTCCTGGAAAAACTTCATAAGAAATACTTTACTCTTGGGGGTGAGTATTTACGACGATCTTCTCATAACTAACTCAGGCCATTTCGTTCCTATTTCATGAATAGCTTGATACTATAGCATAACTTCTGAAAAAAATCCACAAGGGGTAATTTAGTGATGCTAATGAGTTTTCCCGGACGTCTTTATCAAAAACAACTCACGTGATTTTGTTCATAATTCATAAACAAACATTTCATTAATAGCTCGACAATATGGAACAACTAAACAATGTAAGCAAAAATTGAAAAGGACAGTTTAGTGTTAGGGTGAGTTTTTCTTTGGAGGAAGGGGGATTTTCTCAAAAACGAATATAGCAATTTTGTTCATACTTCATAAATAAATGTTTCATTAATAGCCTGTCAACATTTCATAATTCGTTTGCCATGAGAAACCCAAAAGGGGTACTTTACTTTTAAGGATTTTTCGGGTGATTTTCTTAAAAACATTTCAGTCAAACCTAACAACACATTATATGTGATTTCTCATGAAACAATCATCAAAGAGTAGTTTACTCGTGGCATTGAATTCTTTTCGGAAGCCGAAACGGCACTATTATCGGAAAGGCAAATGATGCACACGAGTCAAGCGCCAATTTGTTACTGAACTGCAGGATATCTAAGGGGATATCGTTCCGGTGCGTTCGGGTCCAATTAAATCACTGCTTGTTGGGGGGGGGGGGGCTAGGTATTGTTTTAATTAGGTCTTCATTGTTTATTTCACTAGCCGTATACAATTCTGTTTTACACTATACTGTTCAATGTTCATTTTATGAGGTTTATTATTTTGAATAATCATGTTTGTGTAGCTACATATCGTTTACATTAGCTAATTTGTAGACAAGATAAATATCATCTTTATTTAATAAGTATTTACAAACGTATGATACAGAAAATGCCCTAGTGTTCTGTTATTAACTGGCATATACTGCATATATAAGACATAGCATATTTTGTAAAATACATAACGTAAGTATAATGTTATTGATATAAGAAATTAGGCAAACATATTGCAAAATAAGGGAAAGGAACTGAGAAACTGGGAACGATCATAGACTGTATTTCAAGGCAAGAATTACTGGGTTTCTAAAAGCAAGAAAATGGCAACAAGTATGTATCTGTTTAAGTTAGTATGGATCTATATTAACACATAAAATATACTGTAAAATATACTTGCCATAATTAACATCAGTTTCCCAATTACGGTAAAAGAAAATCGTCTTTCATTAATATTAGGTAATCCTTACTATAGGTACATATTTCGCTCACTTAACGATTAGCAAGTTTGTTCAACGTATTGTTCCCAAATTCTTGTTCTAAAAATAGCAATTAGTAATTTGGTTTTTCGAAAACGCCAGTGAACCACAGGTTTGCACAGTAAAATATTTAAATGCGTAGTAAGTCAAGTTTAATCAAGACCTGAGTAGTTAAGTACATAGCGTACGATATATCTCCTTTGTGATATCATTTCGCCTGTTTATTTCAAGAGTGACATAACTCAAAAATAGCACTTATTGACTTATGGGCAGAAAGTGAAAGGTAATCTTGATGTCTATCTCTGGTAGAAATTTCACAGATGTGCTTCCAAAACTGGGCGCTAGAGAGCACTTTGTGTCCTTCTTGAGACCATTTGTTTTCATTGCGTTTCCAAACTTTCAAACGCTTCTCCTGAAAAGTTAGGAATTTTGAGTTATGTCACTCTTGAAATAAACAAGCGATGTTTTCTTTTCGATTTGCAAGAACAATCAAATGAAGGTTTAGAGATAGAGACGATCACTATTAGTTCAACTGTCTGCCATCTCCCCTAGAAATACATCAGATGTACGGTGCGTTTTTTCTTATGAAGAAGGGGAACCATTCTAGAAGGGGAAGTTTAGTTCCATGTTTTCCACTAGTATGAGTACTATACTACTGATTAAAATTTACATAAGAAACTCATCGTCTTCTTACCCTAACAGCACAAGATGTGCTAGGCATGTGCCATTTAGGTACCCGACACTTGGCACATATGATATTCATGTGCTAAGTATGTACTTCAGCTACCTACAGTTTTAGGTACTTGTTACACCAAATTGATATTTGAAAATATGTACCACAAATATCGCATTTATATACCTGGCTCAGTTTCGCACTCTAACAATCATTTGTTTTTTGGTCGTCACTTGGGACACACATCTGTCATGTTCTAGGTACGTCTTTTAGGTACATACTGTTTTGGATACCCTAACAGCACAAGATGTGCTAGGCATTCGCCATTTAGGTATTCTAAATTCATCTCCCACATTTGATGCATTTGTTGCTTCTTTTTCTAAGCGATTGTGTGCTAGAAGCAATAAACGCATCAACTTTATTAGATGGCAACTGTCGCCGATCATTTGAAAGTGAATATGGAAGAACCATGAAATAAAGTAAATAGCTATTCGTCAATTTGTTATAAAATTATGTGGCGAGCAGAATTTATCTGATCACAAACGGTTATAGTCGAAAATATGCGGTTAAAGGAGCACTATGATTAGCCAAATGCAAAGACCTCAACAACATATCCCTCTACAAGTGATGTTCTCTTTGTCATCTCTGTGGCCAAGGCGAAAGAGTACGTGGCTAGTAATCCAAATGTTGGCGGTTTTTGCCTACCTTAGGGTAGTCCTATGTTTTTCTTACTTGTTTAAAGTGTTGTTTAGACTCACCTTAATGTCTTTAACATATTATAAGTAAGTAAGTTTAAGAAACACATTACGGATAAAGGCGATTTAACATATTTTGGGGAAGTAATTTCGTGGTTCATGGACGCTTACGGCATGGGAAACATACCTAGAACATCTGTAGGTACGTTCTCCAGATACATGTCGGGCATGTGCCTAGGGGCGAACATAGATTGTGATTATCACTTGCCATCCATGTGATTTCTTTCTCAGAAGTATATAAGGCAAATACTGGACACATTCCGATGTGCCTGAGGAAACATGATAGGCATATACCTTCTATGTAATTGTTCTGTTAGGGTACCTTTTCCTAAGTGACAGCTCTGCCACATATTATCTACCCTTACTGTTAAACTCCAAAGAGGAAGTTAAAAGAAAAACGAAGTTAAATTCCAATCCTAAAATAGAGACTTAATTCGTAAAACTAGTCGTAAAAAATCGTTTTTTGTTTGATTTTTATTTTGCTTTTAATTTAGGAATCAAAATTGTGGCACACTATAATATCCCATAAGCTTATAGCAGCTCAAATTCTATCACCATGCCAAGTTTTATCCAGATCCGATGCCCTATATGTACATGATGTTCCAGAATAAGTGGGAAGTAAGGCAGGAAGTTACACCTTCAGACCAATAGATGAAATATATTCCTGGGAAGTATAGGTGAAAAGTTGATAGTTTGCTGCTAGATGACTCTGACGCTCGAAGCTATGAACGGGATATGTGAGAAGTTTCTGCTAATGGCAAAATAAATATATCAACGTATATCGATATATATCAACGAATATATCACTAGTGTAAAAGATAATGATCGCCATCGCCTAATGTATTTGACGTGATACTGACAGTGATCTCTGCAGGACAGGACCAGTTTCTCTACAAAGGCACCTTCCGTTCTGGTTGTGAATTTCCGCAACAGATGGTTTGGATGATCAAGGCCAATTGCTTAGAAAACCCACTCGCTTTACTTGAACCCTTGACTAGTATATGTAAGGACAGTAAATTCCATTGTCTACGACATACCAGTTTTTGACCTGGCTATCTCAGTTGAATGCACTCAAGCAGCGTTCACACACACACATCCAACCCCCCCCCGGTACTTTGACCTGTGTGAGATACTGTATGCAACATTTTGTCTGAGCCCATTTCCAGAACATATGTTGAGGTGACACTATGATGTGTTCTATTAAATTGTACCAATATTCAGGCCTTATCCATGGGGGGTAGGGATCGAGCCCCCCTAAATTTATACTGGCCCCCTAAAAGTTTTACGGTAGGCTTGCAAATGACCTATAATATTGATTAATCGGGCCCCTCTAACTTGTACTGGCTCCCTACATTTTTGGGCTGGTTACGGGTCTGCCAATACTCTTCTTGTGTTTTCCTTGGCCTTCCTCAATGCTATAGACCAACGTAGCAACATTTTGAGAGCCATCTAAGAGGCAAATTATCACCTTTTCACTTATACTTCCCAGGAACATATTTCATCTATTATCTTCTAGGAATAACCTCTTGCTATACTACCCACTTATTCCGCAACACCTTATATATTGCGTTCTTGCATTGATTTTTCAGGGAAAAATTAAATGGACGGAAAAAAGGCTTCTAGCTTTAATTGTCAATCTGTCAAGAATCAGGGTAAAATTCAACGTTCGATGGCAATGTGAAAAAAAAATCTTCAGAGATTGTATATTCAGCACATTCATCAGAAATGTTCGTATTAGTAAGGTTTCTTTTTATTATTATTTTGTCATGAAGCGTAAATTTCAACGAACAATAGCATAGCTTGTCGGTTTGTTTGTGTTTATTCACTCAACAACCCCATTGCCTTTAGAAATTCTTGTTTTGTTTTCAAAATACAAGTTAAAAAGCAAATCATCAAGGACGAAAAAGAGAATGTGAAATAAATATGCGTGTTTTAGCTTTGTTCTTTTTGTTTATTTACATTAGTTTCCACTGAATTATCCAACATATTACTGACCATTAATTTATTTTCTGCTTTATCTATTGTTACATCAGTCCTCTTATTCTTTTTACACATCAATACGCATATATCACATGTTTTACAATATGTGTTATTTACTTCTGTATTGTCACAAAACTTTCCAGTGCGAATAACAAAAATCTTTCATAAGTAAACTAACTGATAGACCGTTCTTAGCAGATTTACTGGAAATACTTCAGACATGTATATAAACCTCTCTTATAATTCGAATTTCAATAACATATATTGCAAATGGAATAGTGTAAACCCAGCTCGACTCAAGTGTTCAAAAATTCATATCAAGCGTTGTAGCCGTTATTCTTTAAGGGAGTTGAAACTCGGTATACAAATTCCTAATTAGAAGTCAGTGAACGTGTGCCTCAGTGTTTTCAAAAATGCCACACCTAGAGAGGGAAGGGGTAATTTATACACAATTTGTAATTATAAAATGTGAGGAAACAGCTGAACCGTTTGAGATTTTTTTTTTTTTTTTTTTTTTTTTGGGAAATACTGTAGGTAGTTCTTGAGTTGATTTGTGTGCTTATTCTTTTATCTTTGATTAAAATACGGATCCAGAAACTCGCCTACATCCTGCATATTTGTTATGGAAGATTGGAAATTTTGGATTATTAACTTCATTCTCTATTGATTTGTTTTCTGCAAATGAGTTAAGAGTTCAATTAGTTGGAGTAAGTTATTTATATATCAAATCATGGCCTACTTAAGTTACATTACTGACGGAGAATAATGAAACTTTCGAAACTAGACGCATATATTGTTTTATGGATAAATGGCATGAAAGTGCAAATAGTTAATGTTTTTAATAATGTCTCAGTTCCCAGTTGTTAATATTTGATTCGTACATGAAGAACCATTCTCCATATAACTATGTAATAATTTTATTAGCTCTATGTTTTACTCATATTCGTGTTACACTTGAAAGTTACGTAGTTTCTTCATTGCACCAACACAGATCAGTTTCCTTGCATTTTAATACATTTACTTTCTTGGAGTAAGGACAGTATTCACTCGCAGTTGCCGGACCAACTATTTCAGAATCGTAACTGTCTTGTCAACGTAAGTCTGTATGATACGGTAGAAATTATGTGCATGTAGTCAATTTATGCTGACTTTCCTACTATAGCTGCAGATCGAGCGAGTTGATGATATTCTCCATTAAATTTATTACACGCTGTGTACACAGTTCTGAAATTATTGTCCATGGGTGAGAAGATAGGGTTCACCTACACGATGAACCATGATTATGTCTTGGTGAAAATGGCCACATCAAAAAGTGTTGAAGTGTCTCACAATATTCAGGTGATATTTACCTCTCTTCTCTTTAACAATGGTGTGATAATCATCATCCACATTATTAGAACACAAACCACCATACAGCTGTAAAAGATGGATATGCGTTTTATATGTTCATATTAAAGGTGCACTGTCCTTTCACTAGTTGTCGGTCACGCGGAGAACAGAGCTCGTTTCACCCCGAAACAACAGATCGCCATTCCTGCGCGGATCGCATGGGAATACCAAAGTTTGAGGGGAATAGTGAAGCAACATGTTAAGTAATAATGTAATTATTACCTCTCAGTACCGTAACATAATTTACACCACGCTGTTGAAATTAATGATTTGCGAAACATTCGTAAACATATAAAACCATGGAATGTTTCATTAATGACTCCGATACAAACAACATGAATTATAATAAGTTGAAAAGTTAACGTTACATTACAAGAAGATTCTAATAATAATTTCTTCTCAGAATTCAAATATTTATCGTATGCACTTACATGCGCTTACATGTAAAGGACATGAAAAAGAATATCACGTCCTGTGGAGTTCAAACTTCCATTGAAGACAGGTAAGACATGATTTTATTTATAGAATAGATATATTGTGAACCTGGGTTATTTTTGTTTATTAAAATTGAATAAGATGTAATTTTTCAGATTTATAAGTAATCCAGATTTTACCTGTTAGTATTTGGAACTAACAGTATTTTGTGAAGCATTTATGATGTGCAAGCGAGAGGTGTGATAATTTAGGGAATGCTTATTACTGTTTGTTTAACGGCCAAACAGAACCATGATAAAAACGAAAACGAGTTATTGAATTTATAAATGGGTATTTATAATAGTTTTGAATTTAGTGTTAATTGTGTTGTTGTGTAGTTCGTTTGAAAGATATTAATTTGAATGGATGTGTTAGCTTTAATTTGATGAAGAGAGAATTACGGTTGACAGATCCATACTTTTATGCCGTGTAGAATTACTTGGTGATGAAAAGAAGGCATTAAACATTAGCTTTTTTTAGAGTATTAATTTTAGATCTTTATTACGTTAATTTTATTAGTTATTAAATGAAGTTTTTGTTGTATTACTGCTGAGATATTTTATTTTTTATTTTATACTACTAATTTTACTTTTCCTTTAGGAAGTAATTTGAGATTTGTATATCACTGGAAAGTGCTGACTTGCTGTAATATAGTTTTTATAATTTGATTGAAATTTTACACGTACTTTTAGGATTTTTTGTTAAAATTTTGATTAACCAATTTTTTTACATTACACCAAAATGATTTTTTAACATGCTGTTTGACGGTTGTGTAGTCGTTTACAAACAGTTATATAATTTATTTACAATCACGTAACAAGAGTTTTTACGGTGACATACATTTTAGATATACTCTTGTGACACAAAAATACACAACAGAGAAAAATTTAAAAAATATTGTTAAATATAGCTACACTTTGTTTTTTAAACTTTTGAAAAATAATTAAATTTGAAAACTATGGCTTTACAATATAGTTGGCTGCATTTTGTAAAGATTAGATAGATATATTGTTTGTATTTAATGTAGCATAGCCACATAATCAGGTAGGAATGTAGGATTGTACTCGGATATCATTTGTTTTGTTTAAATTTTAAATAATATATTACTTTCATTGTTTGTTTAATATATTCTTTCTTTCCGATGTTACATGTACCCCACATGACTTTTTTTTTTTTAAATTGCACAAGCTTTTGTAACAACTATTAATTCTGATTCGAAATCTTCAAACTTTTTCTTGTATCCTTTACTAATTCTAAGGAGCTTTATAGACTTTCATAATTCTCTTCAACAAATTAAACTTACATATCAGTAAGAGGAACAATAAATGAACAAAACAAAAAACATTATTCTCTGTAATGTGTCTTGTACAAGTATAAAATAAAAATGCATTATTAATATTAATGTGTGATAACAAATTCCAAACTTTAATCGAGTATTTTAGCATTTAATTTACAAAATAAATGTTTTGTATTAAGTAAAACGCCAAATTGTTTTGTAATTCCAATTAATTGTATTTAATTCCCAAGTATTTAAAGATCTTAAATGAGTCCATACAAATACTGCTGCTGATAAGTATTACTACTTTCGATCTTTTCTTTTTCTCTTTTTACATATCAGTAAAAAGTATAAGATAGTTCCTTTTCCTATTTGGTCGATGTGACACTGCCGAATGCTTAAGTATAACATTGTATTTCTCTGGTTTTATTTTATTAAAGGATAATATGGTGCGATTGATGAATTGCTCATGTAATTGACATTGAAACATGTTGAAGTTGTACTGTTTGCTATTTTTGGCGGAATATTGTGTAAGAGTATGAAGAATTAATATACTCGTGGAATCTGCTTAACATATTTCAGTCCCTTTTCTGATGTACAAGGGAAATTTGATATATTTTATGTACAATGCTTGGGGAAGATAGTCCAATACTTGAATTTATATGGAAAATTAAAATATTTATGTGTATTGGCGAGGTGTATGTCTGTCAGTAATACAGTTTGGTACAAAAAGTAGGTTCTCCCAAAAATAATTTTATAACCTCATATTGACATTTAACTTGTTTCAAAATATTGTGAAGGTAAGAAATGTTGCTATATAACATTGTAGCTTCTATCAGTTGATGAAGAACCTTACTTAAGGTTGTAGAATGTACTTCCCATTTCCTCCCTCTGAGACTAATTAAAATATTTGAAATTTCTTCGTTTTCACATTGAGATACCCTGTATGATTTTTAAAAAAATTTAATTTATAGTCTAGGATAGAACCAAGATACTTGATTGGTTTTAAGCTTTGCAACTTGCATTTCGTCATTCGAATGGTAAAGGATGGAAATTCGTATTCTGGTAAAGTCTGTATATGTAGGTAGTTAGTTTTGTTCCAGTTAATTTCTAGGCCTTCTGTTGACCATTATCATTCGTACATAATGCATTTTTCAATATGATTGTGATGCACAAAATATATGATGTCTATTCCTATCTACAAAGAGCATACATAATTATTTAAACAATATTAACCCACATACATAACATACTATCCAACACACACAAATGTCATAACTGGATTCCCAATATTAATGGAGATATGAACTTTCTGAAAATGACGTATCTTGAAATTAAGTGTTTAAAATATTTTCGAAGAGGCGTAACTAAAGAACACTATTCACTTTTCAGTTTTTTTGTGATTTTTATTTTTGAATGAGCAAACTGGTCTAGATTACTCTCTAGGAATAAAAGCAAAGTTAATACAATATTTTTTTAAACCTCTACTGTCGGAAAAGCACTAAGGTACTTATGAAGATTTGACTGAATAACCAAACGAAAACTGATGGTCATTAAGGAAAAACTAAACAAAATGTACTTTAAAGATAGTTATTTAGACTAACTTTATGAATGCATCATACTACAAAGGGAAGTAGCATTAATGAAGAATCCAAGGTATTTCATCTCGCAACCCCTGTGGATCTCATCACAGATATATTCAGACTTAATGAGTTTATGTCAAAGAGATAGCCCTGTTAGAAAGGATCTTGAGTTGTGGACTTTTACACATAAAAGTAAAGTGTTTGTAGAAAGTCTTAATACAGTGCAGGGAATTATAGTTCTCTGTTCTTAACAACCTACCACATGCTATTTTGTACTATTACTAGATCTACTACTTTATTGATGCTTAATTTATTATGTTTCATAACTTTTCTTGTAACTACTGATTATCTGAATGAAACAATTCGGAATATAATAAAATACGATTAAACCGTCGCATAAAATGATGAAAACTATAGTACACTTTGTAGTGTTAGCAATTGTAATGTACAGGATTATTTTCAATTGCATTTTTAATTTTTTGTGGAAAGCGCTTTTTTAAAATACTTTTATTTTGTAACATCAATTGATAACTAATAGACGTAGTATTATTGCTGAATTAGAGGTACGAGTATAATAATAAAAACAATCCTTATTATAAAAATAGTCCTAAAGTAAAACAGTTTTATTTCTTGTTATTGCTGAAAGTTTAATTTAGCTCTTTCAAAAGAAACGGAAAATGTGTGTAAGAAATGCAAAATTTTGCCAACTTACGAACACATTGGAGTGTCATTATTGCTTCCTTGAATGCTCCACACTGTTTCTGTATCTTATAATTTCACAAAGGCGTATCTTGAACTTTTTTCCTTTAAGAAAGAAGGGCGAATCTAGCGAAATTGATTCAGGCAACTTTCTTCCCATCAAAAGTCACTATTTAATAGTACCTCCAAATACGGTACCTAACATTGAAGTTTGATTTAACCAACGTTTCGAAAGAATATTTTAAAACTAAAATGAGTTAAATAAGAACGTTAAATAAGAAATTTTAAATCGATATCCTGTAAAATTACAAACACCAGATACGTCACTTCGCTCCTTCACAGATAATTCTTAACGATAACAATTAAATTGATAGAAAATTTAAGAAAATATAATATTTACTCAAAATCTAATGCTTTTCATGAAATCTATAGGAAACATTGCAGAGTATGATAGATGTGCGAACTTTAATATGATGTTCATTTGAGCTCTTTGATTCATTTCTCCTTGAGTATTTTCAGTCTAATTAGTAAACTTATTTTCAAAAGATTGCGTAATTCACATATTAAATTTTATTGAAATTGAAATTGAATTTTACAAAAGAGATCGTGAAACAACCAGAAAGATACATACGTGTTGCATCAAATGATAGAAGTTGGTGTACGCTTACTTCGATTAAGTAGGTATATGTACACTATAAATCATCAGTTGCGTGCACAGTAGAAGCTAACGGAAGATATTCTCTCTTTATGTTTTATACTTTTGCAACATTACCTTTGAAAGGTTTGAATACCAAATAATGAAAATAATCCTAAGAATCCAAAAGAATGGATGGGAATTACACTGTTTAAAGTAAAAAAAAAAAAAAAATGAAACACTTGAGTTTTACGTCCTGCTGTTATGCTAGCTAGGCTAAAGGAAACGGTGATTATGAGAAATGAATGAAATGGTGAAATGAAGAAACTGGGAGGAAACGGGAGAACCCCGAGGAAACCCACGCTTACGGTGTTTGTCAACCACAAACTTTACATGGCACGAGCTGGGATCGAACCAGGGACCCCATGTACCAAAGTGAACGTTCTACCACTGAGCCACCACGGCCCCTGTTTCAAGTAAAGTTATTCAGAAACATCATTCAAACGCTGAGTTGAATTTATAGTACTTCATAAGAAACTGATAAGTCTTAGGAAAGATCTGCAGTTTAACATGGAGAGAGCCAATTTCGATGAATAGATTAGAGCAAACGTACGGATATTCAAAATCACTTTTTGAGTATATAGAGGCCATGAAACGTGTAAAAATATTGAAATTTCGATTTCAATTTTTTCACGATCATCATACTTCCTTCTCTCCTGCTTCACACTAGGTTTTGTCAGTCAAACATGCTTATGATTTGCATTTTGCGAAAGAGATGTGACTGAGTTTGTATCAAACAATTGGAGGGCGGACAGCTCTTGCGAAGTATAAATGTTTTTCTTTTCTTTTTCTTTCTTTTTTTTTTCGCATAAGTCACGTTTTATTTTACCTTACAATATCTTATGTAAAACAGAATCCGTGAACTGATGTGGGTTTGAGATGATTAATAATAATAAAGTAGTTATACAGTTACAATTACAATACCTAAGCAATAACATTTGATGTAGAAAATTAATTGACACAACCGGACTCGAGCCAGAGTATTCTGCTTTGTTTCATGCAATACCACTACGCTATACGTCATTCGTGAAAAGATCACAAATTAAAGTACTAGTTACGAAAGTAATAGTTTTGCTGAGCATATTTTGCTTTAAAATATCTCGAAACTTAACTAATATTTCTGGACATCTTGACACAATTTAAATAATTATAAAATAACGTCTATCATCTTTTCTTCTTTCTAGGCTGCAGAACTGACATTAAATCTAAGCCTTAACTTCAGAAATGTTTCGTGAATTTTCCCCATTGATAAAGGTCTATTTGACCTGCTTCTGAATTGAAGAATAAAAGTAAGAATATAATAATGACAATCTCTTCATACAGATCTTAATATCTGGACTAGTTTTACATGGAAGATTTTCAATTCTTTAACATTTTTTCTTCCAACTTTAAGTAAGTGGTCCGGCAAGTGTTTACCGCATTAGTTTTCTACTAGGGCGGTGTGATCCGAAATTTTGAACGTGCTTCGATTCCAATTTCATTCCATAATCTGTGTGAAATGCATGATCTTCTGTGGAGATGGAAAGAGGTGTTCAAACTACAAGAGTGACGAGGAACTGGAGGAGTCCCATGGATGGAGACAAAGATTTACAAATTTATATCCTTTAATCGTTCCAGATTTCATATTTTCTGTTAAATTAAACTATTCTCTAACTCATGTCTGATTAGGGTTATTTCTTTCTTTACAAATGCAGAATGTTGCGCAATAACAGATTATGCACTAATATCATTGATACATGACACTCATCGAATACGCTCCAAACAGTAGAGATGGAGGACTTCTTTTTGTGATGAATTCCACAGTAAAAACCTGTTTCAGTGCTCCAAAGGCTTATTAACCTTGCTTTGCTGCTTGAAAAGTTAAATTCGTTAAGTGTAAATTTAGTTTGTATCTGTCCAGGTATTTATGATAACAGCAACAGTACTGTACCGGATCTAATGAAATTAAAGTAGGCAGAGGGAAATACTTTTGTTGCTAACTGTGCAAGTATTCTAACAGTTGAAAGCTGACTTCAATGAGAGAATGCAATTTATATCTAACAAAAATTCAGTGCAATGAATAGCATGTTCACACATGGCATGGCCTCTAAATTGTTCCTTAAGATAAAAAAATAGTTTAACTAACAATCTTAATATTGAAGCTAATTGATGTATTACTTTCATTGAGTTTGCTATTTAAATGTATTTCCTTCAACATTAAACAAATGTATTCCTACCTTAAACCTCGATATTACGGATTAAAATTTAAACTCTCTATCCAGCACCAATGCTATATTTGATTTGAGTTGAGTTTAGCATTCTTTTCAGTAGCGAAGGTATATGAAACATTCGATTCTATATGAGACTTATACTTTCAACTTTACGTGAAATCTGTTCCACATGAACTCTCAAGAGGAACTGAATTTAAGATTTGTGCACAGAAAATGAGAACACTATTTTGAAGCTACTAAGCTGTAATGATTATATATAAACTAGTAATGCCAATACTTCTTAATTCGATTTCAGAGTAGGTATTCCTGGAAAAACTATTTTTATGGTATCATGATTTCAAAGTAGGTATACTAGTCAGTAACCACATCTCACAAATGGAATGAAGATTATATACAGCAACCTTGTAAATTTCAACGTTAGACATTGTAATATTTTCACGAAACCGCCGTTTATATCAATATTACACCCAGGCCTAAACGTCTCTCTAGTTTGCGTGATAATTTGAAAAGTCGTAAACATATTACTGATAGGCATCAATTACGTGTTATACGCAAGACATAAATATGGCCAAGAAATCTTGTAAAGCAAAAATCGTGCTTACTTGTGGTTATGTAAGGCACAGTGATTATTAATTTATTATTTAATATTTGATGCCCATTCTTTTTAAAAAAGTGTTAACATAATTACGTGTTTAAAAACCATTGTATAGTGATTTAACTTCAAAGGTTTTAAGCAGTAATTACTTCTACTCTCACGCAATTTATAAAATGGAATACAAGAAGTTTTTGACCTGCTTCAGTATCAGAGGTGAAAAACACTTGATTGGTTTCTTTCTTTCTTCCTTTCTCTTTCTTTCTTTATGTGTCTTGTTTTGACATTGACGGGAAATTAATTTAGTTCTTCGCTAGATTCTGGAAATCTGTTTCACTTTTAAGGGTCTGTTCTGGGTAAGGGGTTCTTTATAATATAAGTGTACGCTAAAAAAGCTATTACCGATAACTTACATAACAAGACCACAAACTAACACGAACGACTCTGTACGATTTTGACAGTGAAATCTACATTCTACCTAATTACGTTCCGAAAAATCATGTTTCAAAAGTTCATCCAACAGCGAGAGAATAAGGTGTCCATAGTGACTGATGCGTTAGTTATGGTAAGTTCATGTTTGGTCATAAGGAAAGATTTATTGGACATTAGTGCATGGCACATTGCTACTTTACTACAACATTTTGGTGCTTCTCTTGGTGATTTCCCACAAAACTTGATTCCAATCGCTCGTGTTGAAGTCAGTTTCATTTCCATTTATTTTTACCATTGTCTTTATTTTCCATTTACCACACGTTCATTCAAAATTTATGTAATATTTACCTGTAGCTAGTAACATCTCGTAAGATTGTTGTTCTCCAATTTTCTATCTAAATCAATCAAATAAATCAAGAAAATCAATAAACATCAATAGTTATTGCAATTCTTCTTGGTATTTGTGTAAAAAGACTTTTGAAATTAAAATATCAAATACCTTCGCGAAAGAAAAACGTTTAACTTATTTTATAAAGTCCATAGCAAGAATGGAACTTTCATCACATATGACTGAAGAGTGTTATGTAACATTGGTTCTTAAACCCTCTCATCAAATAAGTCTCATGAATTGAAATGATTATGTGATTTTCTTCTGCTCGGAAATGATTTGTTCATTTTAATTCATGTAAAGATTTACGCTGCCCACCTCGAAATGAGTTTTCATTAATTACACATAAATATCTTTTACCAAATCAATATCTAACAAAACCTTTCTGTCGCCTAAAATCATGCAAAAATACCAAAATGTATCCAGTTTGATCGTACTAGAGAAATTTCTTACTACCCATTCACCTTGAATTCAGAATACTCAAGGTCGCCTTCCAGATGTCTTTTCTGGCGGATTGGTTGGGCAAGAATCATTTTCACGCACCCACAAATACAATGTCCTTACCATTTCTGCTACTTAAAATTCCTACTAAAAATTCTTTCAAATGACTTATGAAAGTTTGAAACTTGTTTAAATGTTTTCCTTTCTTTCTTTCATTTTTCTTATTTATTTATTTATTTATTTATTTACAAACACTGTGCTCGTGGGTTTCCTGGAGGTTCTTCCGCTTCCTCCCACTTTCTTATTCCACCATTTTACTCATCTCTCATCATCACCGTCTCCTTTAGCCTAACCGGCATAACCGTGGGACGTAAAACTTAAAGATTGCATTTATTTATTAATTTATTTGTATGTAGTAAGAACAGATTTGTCGTATTACATTTAATCGACATATTACATTTAATGGTGTCGTAATCACTATTTATCTAACTCTTTCTCTCCTTTTTGTTTGAAAAAAAGAAGATATTTTTATCCCTTTGGACAAAATCATATAGAAATACGAAAGAAAGAAATTAATTGGGGTAGGTAGAAGCGGACTCATGTACATGCATTTGTGGTGTACGACAACACATAAAGGGTGTTTTCTTGTAAGCGGTTCGCTTTTGAAAAATAAAGCTAACACACGTTTCGTGCTAATAATTGTATTTTGATCCTAAAACTACGATCATTTTTATTGTAACTTCTAGGAAAAGTTTTTTTTTTTTTTTTTAATTAAGTCTTAATTTGACCTTGCGAATGATTATACTGTACAAGTCCTAACTCTCTGTTGAGACTTAACGAAGATAATTTAGAGACGAAATAATAAGGAAATAATCAGATAATAAACTTAGAGTTTGTTCCATCAATCTATGCGACAGAAGAAGTGAAATAAACGGAATTCATTATTAAATAATAGAGAAATAACCAAAGCACCATGTAAGGCCTCCTTTCACAGTTAAATTTCTTTTTCATTTGTTCTGTTTTCCCCCTGACATTGCTATTCTATATCCTAACTTATCGATCACGGGATCGCATAAACACATCAGAATGTGGGATGCGTATATATTTACATATCACATATATTTAAAAAAAATCATATTAACTCGTACAAAATTATTATAAGGAAGTTCATTCTAGCTAGTTGAAATTTTGGGTAGTTGTGACGGTGGTGCATGCCCATCTTGAGATGAAGAACTCGGACTTTGTTTTTCTATTTTGTCTTCTCTGTGACATATTTAACTACGATGAAATAGTAATGCATTCATTCAGAAACTTTACTTATAAGGAAAGAACATGAACCTGTCAACAGGACTTCCTAATCAAACCTAGTCCATTAGATACACATAACAAAAGTATGTTCATGCACAAAAAATTAGGTGCCATGGACAAGCCATGGCCCTGGAGAAGAAAAATGAGACACTTATTAAAATCCATTCGCTAATTTAGTCGGTGTGCCCATTAAAGATCGAAAAAGTAATTTAATTTTACCCTATTTTTGATAGTTTCCTTAATCTTTGAAGTAGTGAACCTATTCATTTGGCAAATACCTATGTAAAGGATACATCCAGCAGCCAGAATAATTAAAATGAGCCACCTCCCATGAAAATCGATTGAGAACTTTAACCTTATAGCGCTATAAAGACATCTATATCGGCGTTAGCGGCCATCTTAGAAGTATGACGTCATCACCGGATCGGCCACACTTTGAGACAAAACACCCGGTAGTATACGATTCTATAACTCATTTCCTATCCATTACCACCAATCATATAATTGCTTCATTCAAAATCCCACGAACTTTGTTATATTTACAAATGCCCCAACACTGTTACAGACTTTTTCATCGGTTTAGGTACTGTATGTGACAGACGTAAATTCCCGGAATTTACCTTATTGTTTCGTAATGGCTTACCACTAAATAATGCAATGAAGCATACTAATAAATAAGGAACTCATCTAAGCATCAAGGATAATGATCTTAATGATTAGACTGCGGTAAGGCTGGAGATAAAACCTACAGCAAGAATCCAGCAATTGAAGTATGTGTAACCCACACCTCGCAAGTATATTTCAGTTCAAACATCAAGAAAATAAACAAAGAATCAATCAAAATAAGGCTTGCTCCAAACCTATTTTCGTAATAACTTTGTAGGAAAGTTCAATCGCAAATACTAAATCGATATTTTTAAATAGTGAATTGTTGAGAAAATTCTACAGATAGCTTGAGTAAATGAGTTTTTTTGTCACTTTAAGTGTATGACGTTTACGTACTTGGTTTCTGTCAGTCAATCGATAAGAAGAAACTCATTTTGAAGCCAATTCAGAGTAGAACCTCATAGCGCCTAGATATAGGGAGTGATCTTGAGGACGATCATATTCCTCTTGACCCTCGATTTAATGTTCACAAAATACTTCAACCTGTCGTACATATAGGTTTATTTTCTGCATTTAGTATTTGAGTTGAGTTGATTGTGAGTTTAACGTCCCGTTTAGCTGCGAGGCTATATGAGACGTGGACCTACTGATTAACGTGGAATCCGAACCACATGAGCTCCCGCCGGGAATCGAACCCGGGTCTCCCACGCCAAAGGCGCGTACGCTAACCGCTTAGCCACTGAGAAGCTCCGCATTTAGCATTTGAGAACAGACGTTTATAATTAAGTTTATGATTAAGAAGTAGAAAAAGTTCTATGTGAGATGTCCCTTCCAAAATCTAGTTGTTATTCATTTGTTTCGGTTCTTGTCTCTGCGTGTGCTTCTATTCATATTGAAAACAGTTCCATACCGTTCTTCAAACTCGTGGATAGACAACATCCACAATTATATGGATATATCTATTGTTATTTTGTCTATATTTACAATGTAGATTCTATAAGACACATAGCAACACATTAACGTTTGTTTCTAATTTTCTATAAGCAAGCGTAGCAGGTAAAATATATCCACAGGAGTTGAATACACGGCGGTTGAAACGATGAGCTTACATGTAAATTCCGATCACGAGTTTCAATTTGAGCATGAGTTTTCTCAGCTCCTACAATATATATATATATATATATATATATATATATATATATATATATATATATATATATATATAAACATACTTAATACTTATTTAAATTTATGGTAAATATATTTTATCTTGATTGCATTCAGAAGTTCGATAGAAAGTTTAAGTAATGATGAAATGTACTAATCACGAGTAGTGAGCTCGTAATTGACCTCGTAGGAAGTTGTCTAACAATATCTACATTAATTTTTAGTAATCAATGATCATGGACAACATTTACGTAATAAGCAATTAGTTGTTAACGATTAATTAACATTAAGCCATTTAAAGAAATATCTGTACAATTTAGCTTGCATCATGTTTTAACATTGTTTCTGTTTTTGTAATATTTTGCCTTTTATTTGATGATGTTAAAGTTTAATAACAAAAAGATATGCCTTTCAGTGCTAACGAGGGTAAGTACAAGCAAACGCTGATGAAAGAATTGGTGCGATGAGAAAGTGGAAAGGGGAAAAACCTTACAAAATACATAGGTATACAATAATGTATACCATAAGCTCACGCAACCTACGTAGTGTTAGGATTTTTTCTCTCCAGAAACGAACACTCTACCACTGAATCAGCATGTCTCCAACTAAGGAATTCAAATATCATATAATATTACTTCCTCTACATTCACAATATTTTACTTGTAGTTTTCACTCTACCATAGGAAATGCCCGCAAGATAATGTCACAAAAAATTACACCTGAAAGAATATCTCTTATACCTTCTTTTTGAAAATATTTTTAACATATCTTTCCAGTTGCAAGAAGGAACCAGAAGAGAAATAATTTTCCTGTGCCTTCAGGAGCTCAGTTCCTGCGATTCATTCTACCGAAATGAAAGCGAGATGATAGAAAGCAGTAGTTCTAGTAAGGCAGTATACGTAATGGTGTTTTTTTATTTTTTTAAAAAAGCATTGAGTGTTAGCAATCCATTGCATGTGAATTTCTTACCATCTCTTCTCGACAAGCAGTTATATTGCGAAACTATATTCTATGTTATTTCTAGTTATTTCAAAATTCCAAACTGTGTTGTAAAAGTATGAGAAGTTTATTAGTATGGCTATGTAGGTTCGTACGTTTGTTTATTGGCGGTATTCAAAGCAAAACACAATAGCAAGAATTCCTTGGAATTCATTAAGTGTCTCAAACATCAAATCTAACTGATCTCCTAACCTTATATTTAAACCGAAATTGAGAGAAAACAACCATTTCTAGACTTTATGTTAACCATTATAGAACAAAAATGATGCTACGTAGCAACAAGTAGTAGTTTGAAATCGATTCAGTGTTCCAAGGATAGATTTAAGATCTTCCCTTAGCGCTCTATTGAAGCTGAAAGTGGTTGAAATCGAACACAACTTTTGCATCAATATTGATTTCCATAAAGCAGAAACGGTCAAAGATAGCGCGAAATGGCTTTCTGATATGGATTCAGCATTTCAAAAATAAGTTTCATCTCCCCTTTTGTCTCTCTATTCAAACTGAAAGTTATGAATATCTACAATTTCTAGTTTCGTCTTTGATTGCCATAGTAAAGAATGGGTAGAGGGAATCAGTTTTCGGCATACCAATTTAGCACCGTAAGAATAAATTTCATCTCAACTGTTCTCACCAATTCCTACCTTCTTCAAGTTCATGCGTGGAATCCCCCCAGATGTACCAAACTACCCCCCGCAAAAAAGTAGTTGAAGAGGACGAAGTTGATTTGACAAAACAAAGGTAACTTACTTTGTATACTAAATTTTATTCAATTTCTTAACTGCTTGTCTGTATTGTAAACTAGCTGAATATACCCACTCTTCGCATGGGGGCTGTATTTGGAAGTCAACGCCTGTGGGAGTATCACTATTTATGTCAGTGACCGCGAAAACTATGGATTTGACACTAATATCGGTTATTTTAGGCTATTTTTACATGTCTCGGTATCCCCTCTGCCCGCTGCTCCCCGGCTCGCATACAATGGTAACTGAATTTGCAAGTCATCGCTAATGAAAGTGTTACCATTGATCTCAGAGACCGCGAAAACTATGGATTTGACACTAATATCGGTAATTTTGGATTACTTTTATCTACCCCTCCCCCCCGGTGATCCCCGGCCCGCAGCGCAATAAGGTGAATTTGGAAGTTAATGCGATCAGAGTTTCACCATTGATCTCAGCGACCGCAAAAACTATTAATTCGAAACTAATAGCGGTCTTTTTCTACTACTTTTACATGTCCCGGTAAACGCTCCCTGAGACCCCCTGATTCGAATTTTGGAAAAAAAACCTCTTCATCTTGGTCTGGGGCCTGGACCAAGGTACCCGTGACCCAAATTTTGTAACTCTCGGTCCACTCGTCTGGTCCCCAAGCCACACACAGACAGACAGACACACACACACATAAACAAACTCTTCATTTTATTTAAATTAGATGTATTTTGAGAAACTGAGTACTTGTTTCTTTTTATTTTCAATGTGTTACCCGTGTTAGTTTCTTGATGATAGTTAGCGTTCTTAAAATCGTCATTATGCTTAATTTACTTCGATTTTCCATTATCAATGAAACATTATGCTCCCCGTAAAACGCACATGTGGACACCTATGGCTGTTATACTTTTACTGAAACTGAAAATTCCCATAGTAAAAGTTGGTACAACTTTACAACTTCCGATTTCAGTGTTGACTCGTATTTAATACTAAAAATTCTATACTACAATGACATTTCTATACTATATATTAGAAAGAGAAACAAGAAGCTGAGTTTGATATGGATTAAAACCCGAAAAATAGATTCTATATGTGATCTTACTCCTATATTGCGACCGGATGTTATAGATAAAGTATGTTTTGAGATTGAATTTGCATAGTTTGAAAGTGTTCCCTAGTTTAACAACGCAATTCATTTGTCTTATTATCGTTACAATATCTTACACAAAACTCTTATTCTTCTTTAGTATTCAATCAAGTATTAATTTTCCTGTTAGATCATCATTTATTCTTGCAATGGAAAAATGAAATGAAGTAGTTCAGTTTAACGTCCACAGTTATGTCATTTCGACCAAAGAAGACAATGATTAAAGCAAGTGAATGATGATGGACGAATTAGTGGAATGACAAGTGGGAGGAAACGGGAGTACACGAGGAATCCCACGGACACGATGTTGTCAACCACAAACTTACTTGGCCGGAGATCGAACCAGTGACCCTACGTACCAGAGGTAAGCGCTGTACCACTGACCCACGGTACCCACTGAGTAGTGCTATTCAGCCGGTTGGCACCGGTATCCCTAATAGTTTAAGCGGGTGTGTATTGTACTACACCAAAACTATCCTGCACTAGTAAACAGGAAGCCCTCCCTGCTGCCACATGATAACGCAATACCAGACTCATCTCGAAGAAAAAGACGCAACAAAAATCTAGAACTTGATGTCATCGAACTGATGCCAAACCCAACATATACTCCTGATGTTTTCCTTCCGCATTACTACCAAATTTGGCCCATGGTACACTTCCTGTACTCACGATGCTTTACTATCCAGTAAGATGTAGAAACAGCACGTGACTGATTTCTTTGCTTCTATGAGCAAGAAGTAGTATCGACGTGGAATCGAGGAACTAACAGGAAGGTGAATGCTAAACGGCTAGCGTATGCGATTTAGGCGTGGAAGACCCGGATTTGATTCCCAGCGGGAGAAAATATGGTTCGGATTTCTCATCTCACATAGCCTCGCTGCTGAAAGGAACGCTAAACTCAAATCAAATACTTTGAATGTTAACCTGTTTTCATTATACTATAATAAATAGAGGTATGTTGTGTACCAGAATATTGCACCGTTGTTACTTTAATTTTGAAACTATACCCAGCGAAAATATGTGATGTTTGAATAACACATATCTTATATAAGCATGGTAATCAAGAAGTTATTAAAATACGAATAAACAAGCATTGTGAATTTATATATGTTTATGTAAACTATTTAAACCCTAAGTATCATATTACGTGAGCTAATTAAGCGGTAAATAAATATAAAAATTTAAATTTAGATAGTCGTGAAATTTCTTTGAATACACACTAGCTACATCATAGGCATCCATATCTGAAGTACATGTATGTAATGTGGAAACTTTGAAAGCAGAATTAAGCAAATCAAGGAATATTTCGTTCGACGTTCCTTTTCAATCTACGCTTTAGATGCTATTAACAATAAAATATTTTATAAAGTTTATTGATGTTACAGAATGATTAACATGAAAACCATCTTAGTGTCGCTCTGCTTCTTTCTCCGATAAAGCAATTACTCATGGTTTTCAGACTGCCTTAAATAAAACCTGTATAATACATGAGTTTTTAATCTTTTCTCTGCTATGGAAACTTCCCATATACTCTTTATCCTGCTGCGTTTAGTAATTGCTGTCACGCGGTTCTCATTATATATTTTTATGGACCCATTTTAATGCTAAAGCACTTAAAAAGAAACGAATGAGATTACTCCTTTGATAGTAGCTCTTAAAACCAAAGGTTTATCCTTCTTCCTGTATAACAGATTGTAAAAATCGGATGCTAAAACAGTCATGAAGTTCTTAACGATTTCCCAATTTCTATGGCATGTTTCTCCAGTCATATATGACTTAAAGATTACTGCAGGAAGTTTTACTATAAATGTATTAGTTCTTTTTCATACTTATGACCTATGTCATACATAAACGTGGGAAGTATCGTAGTACGGATATGTAAATCCACCTGTTGATAGAAATCAATGCAAAAACTGATAGCGTAAAGCAGTGTTTTTGGAATCCAATGAAGACTCCAAAAATATGTTTCATCTGCTCTATTAGCACTCTTCTCAAACCAGAAATGGTTGAAATGAGTCGTTTCCGATTTCAGCATTGATTACCATAGTACAGAAACGGGAATAGTTAGCGAAAACTGGTTTTGTGGAATTGATGAAAAGTTTTAGTAATAGATTCCATCTTCGTTCTTATATCGTTACTAAAATGGTAAGTGGTAAAAATTCACTACTACTTCCGGTTTCATTATTGATTTTCTACATATAGCAAGTCCGGTAGAAATGGACCACTTTTTTCTACCTCCAATAACTCGAATAATTGTGCATGTTTTTCTTCACAAAATCCAAGAAAGGACTAAACTAAAGATTTTTGAGATCAGAAAAGATACATTTCTATCCGAACTTTAAGCTAAATAAATGGTTAACTGATTCATCTATCCCATAGTACTATGGGTTAGATGGACCATGTACTGTGAGAGTGATGGAAGATATGCAGAACCTAAACAATAAAGAAAGAAAGAAATAATTTGGAACAGTTTTGTCTTTAAATAAAGTAGATATTATACAGCTATCAAGTTTTTACTGAAATCTCATATAATCTAATATTGATTAAACTAAGATAGAAATATGGAAAACATGAAAATGGACTTTCTTTTTAACATAAAATCTAAAAAAGAAATATTTGCAAATGGCAAGAACACACACCTTCCGTGTTTTAGGAAGAAAAATGAGTGCCAGTAATTATATTGTACCGTATATTGCATCTTGTTTTGTATATTTGAAAACTTGACCACACAAATCAGAAACATTCTCACATTTCCCATGTAGTCCACCTCTCCCAAAATGACAGTGATCCATCTATCCCAAGAAGGTGACGTAAAAAGGGTAGTTTATTTGTAGTTTTTGAACGCGCGAAACTTCATTCTTTTCATGGACACATTCTTTTATGATAAAATGCTCAAGTAAAAAAATAAAACCGAAGAAATTGACATCAAGAACGTTGAATATTGCATTTAATGAAATGTGGTAAAACAAACAAACAAACAAACAAAGGTTTGACCTGCCTGAAATAAAAAATCTCGTCTATTGAAGAAATAGATGGACTTCTACTTCAGGAAAACACACCATGTCTACCATAATCCGCCATGACACTATACCAATATTCACGCTGCACCCTGGCGGATAATTTACGAATTTTGGCCCTGGTTCGTCTCACCCAGAAGTCCGTCTCTACCGGTAAGACAGTGGAAAATATTTTTATGTGTGTTCTACGTCTCTATTCCTCTATTGCAACCCGATGTTATAAATCTATTAATTTCAGTTTCAACATTGAATTGGCATAGTTTAAAGTAGATTGTATCTTCACAATGTGAAACAAAACTCGCTTGTTTTAGTTTTGTAGCAGGTAGATGTTGTTGATGTACAGTATTGTTACATAATAGCTCCCGAGACAAGGGATACCGACTTCAGTTTATTTAATCTATCAATTACAAGTCCAAATGTACGTGGAAGCCAAGCTGTTTACATCGGAGCAGTTGCCTGGAGTTCATCATCTGCGTTGTGCTGTGTACTCTTCTAGAAATTTAAGTCAGAAACACATATATACCCATGTCTTATGAAAGACAATGCACCCTTGTACTCTGTATCTTGCCATAAGGAAGGCGAGCGGGGCGACTGCCCTGGGTGCCGAAGTAAGAGGGCGAAAAATTCGGGAGGAAAAAATAAAAGATATATATATAAAATGGAAGGAAAAAGAAATAGAAAGTGCTCAAAATCAAGGAAAAGTAGGGTTTATTGTTGAAAATTTTCTTATGCCTCGCGCCAACCATGGTGGCGTTTCGCGGCTGGACTGTGGACCTGACTCATATCTATGGGGAGGGGGTACCGTAGTATACTCTCGCCCCGGGCGCTGATTTTTCACGGCACGGCACTGCTTGTACTCATCCGTGTAACAATATAATATAATAAAGCTTCATCAAAGACGATAAATTTGGTGAAAATCTTCCCAAATTTGAAACTTTGACTCTTTTTAACTCATAAAGCGAAACGAGATAGACCAACGCAACTTATAGTATTATATATCATAGTCGTATATTACCATACCATACTTTTAAATTTGACAATTTCCAATAGTTCTACGCATTTAGGGAAGTAGTTCTACGCATTTCTCTCTAAATTTGAAGAGGCCAACGTATCGATCGAGATAATTTAAAGTGGTAGTCTCTGTATCCCTGGACCATGATCCCTGGTTTAGGGATGAAGATTCCTGAACCAGGGACCCAGGGGCACAAAAACTTAACTAAGTGCAACAAATACTAGTATGACGGAAGAAAATACATATTCACAATAAGAATCAAAATAATATTTTTGCACAACTTTGCAAAAAGTCGTTATTTCCTCAGGTTGAGAAACGATGATCTAGTGTAAGCGTTAGCATGTAGAAATAAATAATAACCGACTCATCTATTTTAAAGGCAAACACATTTCAACAAAGCTCTTACTATTTATGTCTATTTTATATTTTTTTGTTTGTTTTACAAATTGTCGACTAAATTGGACTTTTAATTTATTTTCCCTTCGCGCCATAAGCTAGTAAATTTAATTATAATTATCTTTTTACTATGCTACCATGGTTAAAGAATATAATTTTTTGGGTGTCTATGAAAAATATGAAAAAGAAATTTCTTGGATTAAAATTTAAAATAAAGCAAAGTCAATTTTTACTTAGAACCGATACGCTGAAGCTCAAAAATATGTAATTTTGATATTCCTGTACATATTCTGGCCACAGAGATAGTATTGTCTTCTACGCCCCGCCCACCCCCAGATGGGAATGAAACTCTTGTTATAAAGAAATTATATATACACGTTGATATATTAGGGATATGACTTTTTAACTTTTTACAAAATTTTAATTTTCCTGATGATGTATTTAATGAACCTTTGCCTATACGTTACTTCTCTGGTGTTATTTTCCTTTGGGGTTGGAAAAAACTCCCGCACCTAATCTATTGTTATATGGGAGGTAACTAAAAAAAAAAAAAAAAAAAAACGATATATGATAAGAATTTTTAGTTTGTAAAACATGATAATGAAAGGAAGTCTGGCATCTAGGAAAGGTTTAATAGTCATTGGTATAATATAAATTGTGGTAATGTAATCTATTTATCGTATATTTACAATTAAAATGTACATATCTTTGTCTGCACATGAACCCATCAGGCATGCAGAAATTCAAAGATTCCTATGTAAATAACACATTGTGTTTTGTTGTAAGTTATAAGTAAGCAACATAGATACAAGTTATTTTCCAAATTTTAATTTAATTTTATTTTCATTTAATTTAATTTAATTTAAATTAAATTAAATTAAATTTTAATTTATACTATGCACATTAAACACTTTTGCAAATCAGGTTTATTGGTGTCACGAGTCTAGTAGGTTGATTTGCCGGTGATAAAACTTTTTAGTATTCTTTGCTTTTATATGTATTTAAAACAGTGCTTCCCTCAATTGTCTTTCTAATTGCGATATCTTCTATTTTTAGATTAAAAATGTCATTCAAAACCAAAAGATCAAAATCAGCAGTTGAATCAGCTGGAGAAAAGTGGCCACAGAATTTAGCGGCATGTAGAAAACGCCGTCTCAGCATGCCAGAATTGAAAACGGAGAAGAGTGAAATGTGTAAAATGCCTACAAACAGAGACATGGTTGGTAGACATTTGGGGTTGTATGATGAACTGAAAAGGCAGTCAGATAGAATAATCTCTTAAGAACTGTGCAGACTTTGGGAGAAGCTGAATTTTTCTTTGCTTACTATGCAACAAATTTCAGCAAAAGTTTCCGAGCTGATACAATTGTTCGTAAAATATAGAAAAAGAAGGAACGTAGTATTTTAAAAATCTCTCACTAGTGTCTTCGATATTACACCAGAAAAAGGAAACTGGCTTTGCAGTGAAGACAAAGAATTGTATAGAAAAAACTTGAATCTGGTGGCCGAGTCGGATACACTACAGCGAAAGTTGCCTCTATATTAACGATCCATCCTTCAAAAAGGCGAAGTAGCTCAATTGATCCGTGTACAAGCCAAGTGCAACATGTGAGTATCAGTGATACTGAAGAAGGTAAGGTCAGCAGTGACTCTGAATTCTCAGAAGAGCCTCCTCATATGAAACGTAAGTGTCAAGCAACAAAATCTGCAGCCAAACTTGTGTCAAAACTGTCTCTCTCTACAAGAAAAGCAGCGAAAGTTCCTCAGAACTTGGCTGAGGAAGAAATAAAGGTACCCATACCTTCACAATCGGGGATTTTGCGTCGAGTGATCAAGGAAGCTGAAACAATGAAGAAGAACCGGTTTAAAGAAATTTTCGGTAAACAGGAATGCTGCTTGCATTTTGATGGGACGAGAATAGAAAGAAAAGATTATCAAGTGGAGAATTGTGAAAGAAGTCTTCGCCTTGGAGTTTTGGTTTGTGAAAGCAGATCCGCCGAGAACATCTATATCTTACTGCAAGCCTTGTTGGATGAGTATAATGCATGAAGGAGTATTAAAATGATCATTTCTGACACACAGCATTGAATATAGGGCACAGAAGTGGTGTTGTTGTTAGACACCAGAGACATTTTAAACAAATGGGTTTCGATGAATCTCAGTTTATAGGATGTCAGCGCCATATTCTGGACCTGGTTCTGCGACACTGGATGGATTCAGTATTTCCAATAAAATCACGGTCATCCAACTTCAACTATCAATTCATTAAAGATGTTTTGGCTGGGTATGAGGACTTACAAGAAAACTATTCTGGCACAGGAAAGGTACCACCATGTGAAAACCCAGGATGGAGAAATGATTTCCGCTTTTTATTTGAACGTTGTGAAGGATATAATTTCGACCGGAAAAAGAACAATTGGCCTCAGTTGAACTGGCAGAATCTACCTTCCCTCAACAATGCTAGGTGGAATTCACGTGCAATCTATTCATGGTTGCCTTTTTTCTCCTTCCAAAATGGAGAGATCAGCTACAACGTACTTGCGACTTCATCGCAACTAGATGGACAAAGGTATGATTTTCAATTCAGCATTATACAGAGGACACATAGAATGAATTGCATGCTGCTATCTCCGACCTAAAGTGTCCTAAAGCTTTAAAGTGTTTTTCCGCTCACTGGGTAAAAGAACGTTCTATGCTGGATGGGCCTCGCTCAAATATGGTGGACGAGCGAGCTGTAAAAGTGATGCAAGAGCATCACAACACTTGCAAAAGCAACTCAACAGCAAGTTCATTAGCAATAATTCTCAAATTTAAAACCATTTTACTAATGTACTGTATAGAATATTCAATGCCAAATGCAGACTGTGTAAGTTGCCGAATTTTCTTTTAATGCTAAAACAGCATCAATGTAGATGCGTGAGCTTTTTTAACAATTAAACAAAATCAAAGACGTTTTTGAGGCTTGCAGCCAAATGTTCATTGTTTCCCACCCCAGGCTTTTCAATTTGAAAAAAGTCATATATACTAATATATATATATATGGACGGCGTCTAGTGATAGGATGCTTACCTCTAGTCTGAGGGATATCGGGTTCACAGTCCTAGTTTATATGAGTTTGTATTAGACAATGGACAATGATGTATCTGTTTTTTTAAAGTTCTCCAGTCTTCTCTCAGAATCTCATTCCGAAAATTCTTCCATAATTACCTACTTTCATAAATCATCTATCTCCTTTAGCCTAAAAGGCACAATAGTAAGACTTTATAGCATGCAAACAATATTTAATGTAGTATTTCAAGACTAGTGAAAAATACTAATTGTAGAACCTACTATTTGCTGTGAGAGGTGTAGATACTCAGTCACATAAATGCTACACATGAAATGCATAGAATTTCGGAGAGTAGTTGTCAAGAAGGAGACCTTGTGTATACCGTGAAGATTGCACAAGTATAATATGAAAAATATCCTGGCGAAGTGAGCTATATTGATAAAATATTAATAATCAAGTTAAGTGATTAGATTTAGCATATGTATATTATTGATCGTGGAGAGCTTCCTCTTAAGTCACAAGTGACTATGAGTTGCGGATCAATTTCGTGTTCGTCATTAAAGATTTACCCACGTTCCCTATAAGAAAATTTTACGTACAAGAACAGCCAAAAGGTCGAGTTAAACACTATATGGTTTTTATGGGGCTTCAGAGCACAACGGAATCAGGTCATATTACAAACTTATGACAAAAATAGAAAAATGTTTATACGGAACTCTTGCTAACATGCAGAAGTTTACACTGCTTTTTGAACATGAATCCTTTAAGCTCTGAAAGGAAGTTCAAATAGAGATCTTAAAGATGAAATATATCCAAAGTGACTAAGACTGGACTTGATTCCCTTATGCATTGAACTCGTCAAATATCTTCAATTGATTTTTGCGCAATTGTCTTTTTTCCTTTCTCTTACTTCCTGGTTTTCTCAATTCAGTCTCGAACTAATTTAACTTAATTGTGTCACGTAAGAGCTGTTCTTGTGACAGTATGAAGTAAGTATATATTAGCAAATACACGCACACAAGACAGACAGAAAAACAATGCAATAGTTTCTAATTTCGCACATGCAACCTGTCTTTAGAATCACGCAGTGTCCGTTACGAAAAGGGTTTCAAGTTCAATAATTCAGTAGCAAAGTTTGTCGTCTCAGCATCGAGGCTATGTAAAGCTAGGCCTACCCTACGGTTTATTGTGGGATCCTAACCACCACAATGCGTAAAATGTCCCACCGGAAACTCAATTACTTAATAACTCAATAATAAGTTTATTTCCTGTTCGGAATGTCATCTTGATTCAGAGGCATACAAATTACACACATATTCTACTATGCCAGTGTGGTTCACAACCTGTGTGACATGCTCTCTAAGAGAACTATGAGCGCAACCTAGTGACAGAAGTAAACTGTAAAATTATGAATAAAGCAGCACTTGTAATGAAAATTCACAATTTATGTTTTTAAACTTCAGAGGCACTACACGTTTAACTACTAAATATTAAGTACAGCTCTCTTTCTACATTACTCATAACTCTTCATTTTTAATTTTTTTTTTTTTTTTTTTGTTACCAATAGCATTGACAATTGCCAGAAGAGTTGTCGATGTTGTTGAAAGTATTGTAAAAATAAAAAAGCGACATGAACAATTTATAACTGATTTACAAAAAGCCAAGAATGTATAATTAATTATTTATTTCTTATAATTATTTTACTAACAAATACTGTATTAAGAATATTGCATGAAAGGGGAATTAAATTATACAGGGTGTTTTAAAACAACACCGACAAAGTTTAGATTATTCCTGACACCAACATAAGACAAAAAGTATAGACCAACCTGAGTGCACAAATGTCTCCTTTCGGAGTTATAGGCTACCGAAAACATGAAAAGAAAAGGACTTTATAGGTCCATAGCTCCAATACTATGGGACCTACCATAGTCAGGTCAAGACTTCACTGAGGAACCATTATGTGCCCTATTCAAATATTCGTGTTTCAGAATCCTGCGGTACTTCCAAAACAATTTTTACAGAGGTACTTGGTGAGCACTTAAAATTATATCCCCGTAGCCGAATTCCCTCTATAGAAATTGTTGCGTGAGTACCTGGGTTCTGAAACATATATTTTTGGATAACGTACATATTAGTTCCTAAGTGACGTCTTGACCCGACCACTGTAGGGTCCATAGTTTCGGAGGTATGGACCTTTAAACTTCATTTTTTCATGTTTTCGGCAACCTATAACTCCGAAAGGCAGCATTTGTGCACCCAAGTTGGTCTATACATTTTGTCTTATCTTAGTGTCAGGAATCACCTCCTAAACGTTGTCAGTGATGCTTTGAAATATCCTGTATATTGTACAAACAAAATAACTATTGGGTAAGAATTATGGTTCCATTGATTACAAAGTTCGTAGAAAATTGGACTTAACTACAATGATATGTAGAAATCTTGTTGAAAATCAATATAAATTGTAAGAAAATTATTCTTATTACCCTGATTAGTCGAAAATTCAAGTTCCTGGAAGGAGTGGTCTGATATCAACGTAATTCCTTATACGGAATACCATCAGAAACTTTATATATATTAAAACAAATAAAATAGTAGCTATGTCACGTGTAACAACGTGAAGAGTTTATTTTTAGTTGCATGACATTTTTTCAATGAATGTTTAAACCGGAAGTAGTAGAAGGTATCTATTAACTTCCTTCTTTACTAGAGAAATTTGAGAAGAGGTACAACATTGACCTAGGAACACTTAATCGACTGCAGAGAACTCCTTCTCGTTATCTACTACTGTTTTTACTTTATAGCTATCAACGTTAAACCCGCAAGTGGCTGCCACTCCCGATTTGAATATTACCTCTAATAAATATCAAAATAGTCGTCGTCTGCAATCACAGTTTTATCATGCTCAGCCAACCATTGAATTATGTGGCAAAAGAAATCTGGAATCTAAGATGCGTTACACAATCCGAACATCATGAAAAATCTCTCATTCAAACAAGTAATTACATTGCTGGAAGATATTGGAGTCAGTAGGAGATATATTGGTCAAATACGATGGATGATAACTTACGGACAGCCTACACCGTCCGTTGTGCGACATGTGGACGAGCATTGTCGAACAACATGGGGACACTATGTTTTTTATCATTGCTGAACGAAATTTGAAAATCCGATTGAGAATGATGCGTTCATTTGCCACTCCTGATCTTAATGTACTGTTAATGTTCCTTCCAGTTTCAAGGCAGAATGTTCAAATTCGAATAAATAAAGAAAAAATCAACCGGAATTGTGTGTTCTTCATGATGCGACCCTATTTAAGAACGCACACCATCTTGACTATCTCGGTACTTTAGTCTGTTTACAGGACATGAACAGACACGGGACCTTAATCCATTCCTGTGTTGTGTTTCTGAGGTGAATTTCCTACCAAGCGTCAAACTAGACATTTCACTCACACAGGATGAAAAGCCTCTCTTGTGAAATCATTTCCAGTGTTCACAAAGCGGAAATATCTTTTATCTCTGACGTAGTACATGCATTAACTTTGATAGTTTCTTCTAAAATATCACAGAACTCTCTTTTTTTATTCAGAATTTTGCAATAAAAAACGCCAACAACTTGTGGAGAAGCACATCATCGTCACCTATCTAATTGCATACCTATTGGCCACAGGGGACACCAAAGAGCTGCAAGGTTTAATTAAACTTTTGCTGCAACGCTAACTCGCGGCATTGTGATTTTTACATTTTCTATCCCGTTTTCGAGAAGTTCAAAGTACTGAAACATAAGGGTAGAAAATGAATAGACCAGTATTTAAATTTCAACTTATACAAATAATAATAATAATAATAATAATAATAATAATAATAATAATAATAATAATAATAATAATAATAATAATAATAATAATAATAATAATAATAATTCAGTGAAATCCCGATCGGGAATAAGAATACATAGGTTAGGAAGAACAATGAAACTCACTGTGCTATTCAATATCTTTGCCCTCTTAAACTATTATTCTAATTTTGGTGTACATCCAATTTTTATAAACCCTTCCTGCTGGCCAAGTAGCTAGCAGAGCTAGTAGACGCGGCTCTGGTGTACGGGGTCCCAGGTTCGATTCCTGGTTATCGAGCCGTGATAGTGAACTCGTTACAATTGTTCGTATTCCAACTTAAACTGTAACCTCATCTCCTATTAGCAGGCTAACCAATCATACGATAATTTATCGTGATATGTGATAATTTATGCCGTAATGCTATACACGATAATACCTTTGTTGTAATAGGTGAATACGATAATTTTAGAACGCACATTTTATTGCAGTTTTTGAATGTGCAAATAAATTTTAGATATACATCAAGTAATTATAAAACACAAACACTGAGGATTTTAACTATCATTCCCGCTAAAATAAATCAGTTACGATTTGAAAATTGGCAAGTCGCAACCTTGCATGTATTCTTTAAATTCAGTTACTATTACAAAGGTATGAAAACATTGTTGTTTTCAGAGTAGTGTTAACAAGGATTTCTTTCTTTTTTTTAATGGTGAGGACACTCACACCAATTTGGAGTTCGAAACTGAAGATTACTAGATAAGTTTTTTATATATTATTCCTATTATTAATAGTATTATACTTACACGTACATAACGAATATACTATATTTTTTGTAATATATGATGATTTTAAACACGAAAATTGATAATTGTGTTCTGTGAGGTTGGCAACTCTGTTATATAGCCTTTGGTGATGCTGAAAAGCGAAGCTAAATTCTAACCAACTAATAAATTATTTCACTAACTTTATAATAATGAAGTTTACGAAGCATAGTATTAAATTGATGAAAATAGAAAACCATGCAATGCATTTGCTTATTCTGTCATCTAATTGCAAACTGCTATAGTTCGGAGTGGTTCACAAAAGGTACTTAATCTTGCAAGACTTCGAATTCATGCGAATTCCATGTAAAAAGTGCAGAGAAAAGAACCCAAAATATTGCCCGCTGTAATAGTACAGTCAAATTAGGATTTAACTTTGATGTAGTTTATATAAATCTTAAACTTCGTGTGGTTATTGATTGGTCGATCCTCATCTCTTCCCGAAAAGACCTCTAAAATTCGAAAGCGGAGTAATGATGTCATCAACATGTCCACCGCAGAAAGTTGTAGCATTATGTTCGAGTGTTAAGTTCTCATAGAATTGATATAGACTCATCGGTTTTACGCCAAAATGTGGAGAAATATGTGGAAAATATAGATAAGAAAAGGTTTTGTATATACCTCAATTATGTCGGGAATATAGTATTTTTTAAATGTTTTATTATTAAATTTAGTGTTTTGTAGCTCCTGCGTCTACAGGATCTTATTTTCTACTTAGTTTAAATGTTCTAAAATTTATATAATTTGCTATATTAACCATCTGGACATTTTGAGTACATCTACAGAAATACTGTATAATTTCATTATCATTTGTTGTTGGAACAACTACATTAAACATTGTGGTATTAGTCTTAATATCACCCATATTTCTTTCTTCTAGGGTCAACAAAACCGTATTGCACTATAATTGTTTCAAGAACAATACAAAACATTGTTCTGGTTATTACATACTTTGGTGGTAACAACAAACATATCATTGACCGTACCATTCTAAATCAACAATATAACATGGTACCCACAAACGTGTTTTATCAGTACTTATTTTAACATTATTTTATAGTTCGTATATTATGATTTTGACAAATATATTACTTTTTCAGTGCCAAGTACTTATTACTTTTCAAAATTCATCTAAAACAGTCCTAACTTTTGCCGTTGATAGTGAGAGAGAAGATATCTACATCTTTACACACACATACACACACACACACACACACACACATACATACATACATACATACATATATATATATATATATATATATATATATATATATATATATATATATATATATATATATATATATATATACAGGGCCAGATTTAGGGGGTGCAAAGGTGCACGTGCACTCCCCCCCCTTCGTTCGTTGGAAATATACACTATCTTAAAATAAACTATTGAGACTGAAAAGAAAGCAGAGCTTTGCAAAAGCAAAAGTTTAAGTCGATTTTCAAAAGGTTGAGGGAAAAAGATTCACCAAGCAAAACAATATAGCATTTGTCAAGTAGGGAAGAAAAAAGAAGCCAGGAGGAGGAAAGAACTTTTTTTTTTCTACTTAACGCTTGCGACCTCTTTAAAATAACTTCTCAGTTCTATGAATCAGTGTTGTCAGGAATAAAGAACATTGTCACATGTCACTTTGAAGAGTTTCAATGTGATTGGTTATTTTGGTTGTTACTGGTGCACCCACTCAGACAATCCTGAACCCCGCCCTATATATATATATAATAGAAATTTTGCACCCTTCTTTCCTCCTTCCTACTGGGCACGATCATTTAGATTGGTGGGTGTAGGAAGTGAGAGGTCGATGGATGTAGATCATCCTTGAAACAGCTCCATCGAAAAAAAAAAAAAAAAACCCTTATGGTTATAAATCAGGCGAGCGTGGAGTCAATTTAACATCCCATAAACGAGAGATGATATCTTGTGAGAATATACCTCGCTTTAATGTCATTGAACTTCGCGCTATCTGGGATGAAATTTGGAGAGAATATTCCTTTTTGACATGAAATCAAGAAACTTGATAAGAAACGTTTCACTAAAATATGGATCCTATTGGGAAGGTGGAAGGTAAATGCATTTACCTTCCAACAATTGAATATACTACAGTTCCCTGTTATTGAGAGATGAAATTCAGCATATAGACTCTTCATTAAAATCAAAGAAATACAGCAGACTCCCGAGTATCCGGCCTACTGTGGCGGAAAGGCAGGCGGATAGGCCTGACTTCTACGAATAGTCTCCTTCATAGTCACTACGTACTTTTTATTTTCTTGTTTATCATCCATTTTCAAATCTTCACTGTAGTCACTTAAAAAAAAAAAAAAAAAAAAAAACATTGAGCATATCCCAAGAACAATTTGCGAATGCAGTACTGTACGTACTATACTGTTATAATCAGGAACAGTTGCAAGCGTACTGTATTGAGGTCCGTTACACACTGACGAAACAATGAACAAGGAGCAGAACGCTGCTCTTTTTCTGTCACAACTTGTATTTTGCACAAGACACGTAGGAGGATCGTAGCAGACGCCAGCTTCCAATGCCTTGGCAATGTTACCAATGCAACTCCTTGCCTTCCTCGTTTAATTACGATAAAAGAAAACTAGGCCGAATAGTTTCGCGCCGGATATATACACCGTTTCTAAGCCGTATACTGTACGTATTTCAATATTTTTGACAAGTCACTCCTAAAGAGGAAACGCGTATCACTTTTATAATATTCCATTTTTACTTCATTCAGAAAGTACCGAACGTAAAAATTTGCTTAAGTTATAGGTGTCTTCCCGTTGTGCCTACTTCCCGTTATGCCTACAGGCCCTCCAGCACTTTGTAGAAAATATTTTTAATGATCTTATCTGTAGGCAGAACGGTAATTCCCGTTGTGCCTACTTCCCGTTCTGCCTACTCTTTCGAGACGGGGAATTCTGTGCAGGGAGGGATCTTTTCTAGGGATTTTTTCTTTAGCAATTCTAATAGATTCTGTAAGAAGAATAACTATTCCTTTAAATTTCATCATATATTGTTGTATTGCCTATGTGTTCTACAATTGTGAGCTCAGAAGTGTCTGGATATGAAATGGTGCATAGTGTCTTTAATGGAGTGTGGTAAGCGTAATTATTATTCTTATTCCATAAAAAATCATTTCTGAGATCTGCATGCCAATACGAAATTTTAATCTGCTCATACCAGAGATCTGAAATTAACTCTATACTAGTGTAATGATTACAAAACTGAATACTTATAAATTTACCGTGTTACTAACAACAAACAACAGACGTTATCCTTAACGTTATCTACGACAGACGTTAACATGCAACTTCCAATCGTTGTTGAATGTCTATTGTCAAGCTTTGATTTGTTTTATGTAATTAATGTTTCTCTCTTTTCCAGAGATATATGGAACCAATATGATAATGTTGAGGGAAGAACAAATAATGTTGTAGAGGGCTGGCACTCTAAATTAAACAGAAAACTTACAAGAGAACATCCAAATATTTTTACATTTGTACAGCTGTTGCAGCAAGAACAGAGTGAGAATGAAGCTTCTATGCTGATGTTGGAGGTAGGAAAAAAGCCGAAGGAACCAAAGCTGAAATATAAGCGAATTGAACAAAAAATAAAATCATTGAAGGCACGTCTGGAATCACATGTAATAGACTTGGTGGCTTACACAGATGCAGTTGCATACTGTTTGCATTTAGAACAGTGATGGTGAGATGTTTTAAATATATTGGCTATATTAACGATATATGGTATTAACATTGACGATATGTAGTATTTACATTGACAATATAAGTATATGTAACATTGCATGTAGTATAGAATCGTGTTAGAAGACAAATTACCTGTTAAGGTAATGCCAAAGAAGGAGCAGTGATGTAAAAGACAAAGGCTCTTTTTTTTCAAAAGGGCCGCCTTATGCATCCTCTTGCATTGTTTGTTTAATGTATGGCCGAACATGTCTTGAGGATGTGAATTGTGGCACTTTTTAGTACTGCAAGCCTTAGTATGCTGGAGATAAACTACTGGAAAACCGATTAAAATTCGGTTGTGAAATGAATTGATATTAGCCCGAAGTAAGTCTGTTTCGTGTTCGTTTCAGATACAATGTCAAACGGGTTACTGGCAACTGAATCAATCAATTCGAGGAAAGAGATATGATGGAGACAAACACTCTTTTTAAAGGCCGCCTTATGCATCCTCTTGCGTTGTTTGTTTAATAGTTGGCCAGACATGTCTTGGGGATGTGAACTGTGGCATTTTTTAGTACTGCAAGTCTTAGCATGCTGGAGGTAAACTACTGGAAACCCAAATAAAATTTTGTTCTGAAATTGCTTGATATTAGATCTTTTTTTTTTTTTTTTTTTTTTTTAATGTTTGTTTCACATACAATGTCTAACATTCTTGCAACTGAGTCAACCAATTTTCCATGTATGATGAAACTTGTAGAGGTGGTGGTTGTTTTTACAGAAGCTTTTAGAAATACTAAAGAAATATTCCCTACAAAAATTCCTCCCTGCACATAATTCCCCGTCTCGAAAGAGTAGGCACAACGGGAAGTAGGCACAACGGGAATTACCGTTCTGCCTAGAGATAAGATAATTAAAAATATTTTCTTTAAAGTGCTGGAGGGTCTGTAGGCAGAACGGGAAGTAGGCACAACGGGAATGAACCTAAGTTATAGGAGAGGATTTTCGGCATATACAATCTTAATTAAAAGTAGGGAAATATATATTTCTGTATTTCCTTATTCAAATTTCCCTTTCTTTTCTTTATTTTGAAAGTACCGAAAAACTCTTTCGAGATGAAGAAATGAAATTTGGTGAATAAACTTTTAACTAAAAGTAACCAAAAATGTGTTTAAGTTTTTTTTTCACCTCGGGGTGGAAAGGAGATCATTACTTATAATATCCAAATTTCAATTCTTTATTCAGAAAATGCCCAATTCAAAGATGCTCAAGTAATGTGTGAAATTCGGTATAGATATAAACAAATAATTGAAAGCAACGGATTTTACGCTCAGAGATATTGGGAACTCCGCTCTTAAGGAAGTAAAGGGGACATTTTCTAAGACATTCAAACTTTTCTTTCTTTGTTCATAAAATGCCCAATATTGGGATTTCATTAAATTGGAGGTGCGCTCGTCTATGTTATTATAATACATGATTCAGGGGTTTCGAAAATTCCAATCTGAAGAGACAAAAAGGATTACAATTTCTACAATATTCAAGTTTCTGGTTATACTGTATACTTATTATACTTTATTCTTCCCGTACACAGAATAGACACTTCTGTTAGTATCGATATACTTTATGGAACATTTACTTTCTTAAGCAGTGATTCCCCTTACGCACAGTAGCATTATTTCAGTTTTTGCTTTTGATGGGGACCTTCACTTTCCATTAGCTTGAGTTAAGTTGATTTCGAGTTTAACATCCCGTTCAGCAGCGAGGGTATATGAGACGTGGACCTACTGATTAACGTGGAATCCAAACCACCCCAATAGAATGAGCTCCCGCCGGGAATTGAACCCGGGTCTCCCACGCCAAAAGGCACTTTCCATTAGCATAGTACTAAGTAAACACAAGGTGGCCCTAAACTAGGTATACTACCCTGTATTGATCAAGTATAAAATTCTAGTTTATAGGCTTATTTGCTTCGGCTGTTCCGAGCTTGAGATATAAGTAAAAATACAGTACAATTAATAAAGAAACTATGGATAACAATAAGAGATTATATAAAATGCAGTGAGCTGATCAGTAGGGACTGTATACCTACTTTTGGGCCACTCTGTACATCTCAAGCTCAAGGGAAAAATTGCTTTACTGCCATTAAATTAAGGGGAGTGGCAATTGCTCCCATGCCCTTCCCAAATGCCGTCTCTATTTGCGCGAAATATTAAAGAATTAGTTTCTAGGATGAAAACTTCCCATATTGTTTTCTGTTTAAGAATAAACAATAAAATGGATTGAATTGGAGTTTAGCGTTCCTTTCAACACCGAAGTCATACGTCAATGGAACCTACTACTTAACATGAAATCCGAGCCACATGACCTTCCCCCGGGAATCGAACATGGAACTCTCGTGTTGGAGTACATGTTAAATACAAGAGAAGAAAGAGTTTTAGTTTAATATACATGTTCTAATGTACTATTTTACATAGATGTGAAATATTTATAAACTTCTTACATTTAAACATGAACACTCTTTGTCAGTAGAATGCTGAATCCTTATTTTTCATAAAAAGCTTGTGTATATAGATAAGATTCGAAGAAATGTTAAAATGTATCTTAATACTCGAATTTGTTACGTTATACATTAGACCAATAACATGTGGCTATTAGCTTTCTCTTATTGTTTTTGTTACCGTTCTGTTGACGGTGTACTTTCCACAGACTTAAATGAAATCTTTAAGTTTAACGTTTCATAATTATGCCCTTTAGGTTAAGGGAGACAATGATTAAGGGAGGTGAATGAATGATGAAAGATTTGGTGAAATGAGAATATAGTGGAAACGGAAGTACCCCGAGAACACCCACGAACCCTTTGTTGTCCATCACAAACTTACTTGAAGGAGATCTAACCAGGTCTTAAATCTGATATCATGTAATATGCCAGTCTTTGACTTATCTTTTTTTTTTTTGTCATATTTTATGATTGTTTTCTACGTGACACTTCAATATTTAACTGGAGATATGTAATATCCCGATGTTCTACTTCTATTATAGAATATGCATGTTGCTCTGTAATAGAATAAAAAGAAAATATTTTTCTCTCGTAAGAAGTTCAACAGGGCATTGGAATGAAATAAGCTCATACTTCACGATATCACTGTATCTATAGAAAAAAAATTGCCAGTGTTTGCATTTACAATGAAGGTAGAATTTTAGAAAAACTCGTATTTCGAAATTCTTTTTGAACTATTGTTTTGAAATTCCCTAACGTCAATTTACAGTCGAGAAGCATTCTTTGCAAGATCAAATTAAACTTAATTCGATTAGGAGACAGAAGTTCCACCTATTATAAGTTCAAATATTAGATGTCATTAGATCTTTTACTTAATAGAGAAAGTTCACATTCTTTTGATAATACGGGTATAAAGTTGCAGAAAATGA
The DNA here is from genome assembly GCF_964235325.1 of Thermobia domestica. Taxonomy (NCBI): domain Eukaryota; kingdom Metazoa; phylum Arthropoda; class Insecta; order Zygentoma; family Lepismatidae; genus Thermobia; species Thermobia domestica. The sequence goes on from NC_137454.1 coordinate 221,548,519, forward strand.
CTCTCAAAATACTTAAACGTCAAAACGGGTAATAACATGATCAAGGGTATCTACTACAATTAGTCTCATATATTCATGTTTTGATATAATATAATCTTTTAATGAGATTGTTGAAACAATTCCACTCTAACAACAAATTAATTTTGTTAGAAAAATGTTCAGTAATAAAATTAATAACTTTCAAATTTTGTCGTTGCTTAGTTTCCCGCTTAATATGTTTCCCCTAACCATATTCAAGTGCACGTAAATTGGATTTTATACTTCACAAGTGATTACAATTAAATTACGTATTTCCGCTTATCATTGTAACCCTAAGAGACAATGTTATACTAGTGCCTCTCTAAAGAACAATATTCAGCAGAAACAAATAATTTAGACTAAGGAAGTGATATTATATGCACTGCTAATGAATAAAAGTGTCTGGCAATTTTCTAGTGCTAATTGTCAACCTAAAAGGCTCCTGTTATACTTCCATATTTTATTAAATATGCTCTACTGTCAAACGACAGAGATCTCCATGGTTGACACTGGGAGTGGAAGGGTGTGTATTCACTCAAGAAACAAATTGTCCTTTTTGTTTGGGAGAATTCTTGAAACCCAAACAGAAGTATGCAAGACGAATGAAAGGAACTGTAGATAACGTCTGCTTTAGAAATAGTTTGACTCTTCGACTAAGTCGAAAAAGTCCTAAGACAATCTAAATGTGGCTCTTCTCTGAAAGCCAAGGATAGTTGTGAACTCAGTTATACCATATGCCTGATTAAAAATATATTATACAATAGGCCTATTTCATCGACACACACAGGAATTCCTTTCTAGTAATTTATACAATGTACAAATACATAGCTTGCCAAATAAATTGCATCGTTAAATAGAGAAAAAAATACATTTCAAATGGGAATATCCGTTTTGCCGTAAGGACCAGACTGTGCCACGTGATGATCAGATCAAAATTCAAGTTGCTTCCTAAATCGCGCCTGGATATTACAAATCCAGATGTGAGATATGTCAAGCACGAAACATACGCGTGGGTCGCCCTGGGTAATTCAAAGAAAGTGCATATACTTTATCATCATTATTTATTTTACTCAAACAACTTGATTTTGACAGTGGTTCATCCATGTTTACCTTAAGTGCTATTCACCGTTTCTAAGCTCTTTATTATGTGTTTGCAATAAGCTTTCTATTAGCCATCCCCTCATTATAGTTTGAGATATGTGGACGAATTCATTTTTCATCATTGACTTTCCATTGACATTAATGGTAATGTTTCTTGCGTTTTTGACTATGTTTCCTCCATTTTAGAACAATTTGGTTTTATGATATAGAATCTACATATCCTTTTCTTCTTTTGAGCTGAATTTCAGCCATCTCCATCTTTTAGTGTTTGAGATACGTGGAGGAAATATTTGATTTACATTGATTTTCGATTGACGTTAATCTAAATGTTGCATGCTTTTTTTAACTATGTTCCATCATTTTAGGATAATTTGCTTTTGCAATATTGAATCTATATAGTATCTTCTACATTTGAGGTGAATTTCAATTATCTCCCCCAAAGTCTGTTTACATCATTGTAACCGATTAGGCCCTTTGATAGCCATGTATCTTATAGTACAAGACAGATTTTATTACCCTTTAACTCTGTGTGGTTTGCAACAGCGTTTGGAAGCTTAGCAGAGCATGCAGATGTAAATATCGTATATGTCCATAGACGCCAATTGCAACAAGGCGAGGCATGGATATGAAACAATGTGGGATCTTTTCGGTATTTTAAAGAATCTGTTTTTTTTTTTTTTTTTTTTTTTTTTTTCTGAGAAAATGCACATTCTATAGTCGTCTGTTCTATAGTGTGTGAACCCGTATGAGAGTATTGCAAATTTATATATGAAAAGTACATATTTGATATATTTATACAGAAACATGTGCGAAACATTAAGGTCACAAGGAATCAAACATTTTACCAAAGTTGCGAGAAAAAGAGACATAGTATCTATAAGGAAGTCTTAATTACTGGGAAAGTTACCGCTGCTTTTCTTTCTTTTACGTTGTAAGAAAAATCGTTTACAATATGTAGAATGAATATTTAAAGCTGTGAAAGGAATTCCAGATAGAGATCTTATACCAAGATAAAATATATCCAAAATTATTAAAAGTTGACTTTATCAGAGCTGGATCTAGAAGGTAAAAACTGGAGGAGGTCACTCAGAACCCAAACTTTGATACGTATATAATGTTTACTATAAACTTTCAAAAATATGTAAATAATAGCTTAAATTATTTTTGTCACTCGGAAAACTGATGGGGCCTAGGTCCCCGGCCCCGACCTACATCCGCCACTGGACTTTATTCTTTTTGTTCACCGAGCGCGTCATATTGTTAGTCGCTAAATTTAAACTTCATTACATTACAGCAATGGACACGATTACTTTTATAAATCACTTACACATATGGATCCATTAATGAATTTGGGTTTATATTCTTTGCCAGCACTTAGGCTACGAATACAGGATGAGACCAACAACTTAAAGCGGAATCAGAAACAAGGAATGCAGGAATCTAGTATTAGATCTTGTGCATCAAAATCATATATCCTCGTCGCTAGACTATACAAAGATGAAGACTGTGGACCCATTGAATTGAAATACTAGAAAATTTAGAATGAGTATTCAAGAAACTACTCAACCCAAATATATGTTTCAGAATCCTAACATAAGATACTCACGGAACGACTTTTATAGAGGGAGTTTGGCTACGGGCATATAATTTAAAATATTCACCAACTAACTCTATAAAAATTGTTGCGGAAGCACCGCAGGATTCTGAAACATGGATATATGGATAGTACACATAATAGTTTTTATGTGAAGTCTTGACCCGACTACAGTATGTCCCATAGTTTTGGAGCTACGAACCTTTAAAGTTTGTTTTGCCTAAATCCTGTTTCGCTTAAATCAAGGTCTCACAATGATATTTCAAAACACTCAACAAAAAGTTTTTCTTTTCTTTAAATTTTCTTCTTGGCATGGATCTCAATGTGCTTGTTCATAAAAAGGTTCTTTTATTTTAGAAGGCCTTTTTGACCATGATTTTACTATTACTAATCTATAACACTCGTCTGCTTTGAGTCACACAAGATACAGCAAGATATGCATAAAGCTGACACGATATGTTAATCGAATGATAATGTTAGTAAACAGAAGTATATAAATTCATAGGAGAATAATGAGGAAGGTGGGACGCAGGGGCATAGTGACTCTGTGAAAGAGCTCTTGCATCTGGTGCAAGGGGTTCCTGATTTGATCCCTGGCCACTTGAGTTTGAGTTGGACAATATTGAGTCTGTGTATTTTTTCAAGGTTCCCAGTTTCCTTCTGTATTCTCGTTCCACCTACTATTCCAGAGTCTTCCATTTTTATTAATTGACTGTCTTTTTTAACCTAAAGGACAACATTATTGGATGTAAAACAATCGATTTCAGTTTGTTTTCATAGATTGCATACGTACCAGGAATTTGAGAATAAGAATTATTGTTAAAGAGAGAGAATGTAAATGATTGTAGAGGCAGAGATGAGAATACACCGACATTGATGAATGTTGAATCCATGTTGGAGAAGGTAATCAAAGAAGTTGTTTATATTGATGAGAAAGAAGCTCAAGCCCAGCTGATAAGATAAAGTTTTACCAGGTTTTGTTTAATGAACTGGAAGAAATCGCAACCAGCATTTGCAACAAAATCTAAGAAAACCTCGGTATTAAAATTTATTTGTGAATTGGCGCGTTATGTTATGGTGCGTTATCTTAACTACTTTAAGAAGTAGAAAAACGAAAAAGGGCGAGAAAGTAAGAATAGAGAATGAAAATGTTGTAGTATAGAGCTACAGAGTTACTAACTTCCCTAATAATAATAATAATAAAAAAAAAACAACTGATAATTCTTTAGATTGTTATCTGTTGCTACTTAATTGAATTCAGTTTATCCTATCGTTTTGGTATTAGAATATGAATTGCTAGTAATTTACAGTGAGTGCTCAGAAAGAATTATTCCATCTAGAGCTCTGTTGTGCTTGCCGAGAGAATAGAATTCAATTACGGATGTATTCTTCTTGCGTAAAGTATACTGTAAAGAATTCTAAATTAAACACATGACGCGAAGCCCAGAGGGTTAAATAAAACGTTCTACTATGTTTGGTTGTACTTGAGATGGATTATGTAATGTAAGGAAGTTAACTTAGAGAATTTTTAGTTTATTATTTCTTTTTAAAACTAAGTTACAAAACTTTTCAAACAATATTCCAATTCCTGCTTTCCCTCTATTTGTACAACTCATTGCACAAATAGTAAGTAAAGACGTTGGCTAATCTTCAGTGTTGCAAGAACAAGCCATAATATAATTGAAAGAGTATACCACAATATGAAAGAGGGGAAGACGCAAGATGTCGGGAGATGGTTATGGAAAGTAACCTAGACACTGCCATTATCAATTAAATGATACTTGTCTTAAGTAATTATTTACTACATACAAGAAATCTTGCAGAACGCGGTGAATTGGTTTTAACGACTTTCCGCGCTATGCAAATTACGTTGTTTGAGATCTATTTGCAATGCGTTTAAATTCAATTGCTTCATCATAAAAATGTAGAATGTTAAAAAATGAAATATACAGGGTGCACGAAATGATCCGTCGCCTTTTTTAATCTTTTAGGTGCTCCAGAAATTAAGTTTTACACTTTAACAATAGCAACAGTATGTGGATAGTTTAAAGGAAACAATTGAATAACCAATGAAAGCCTAATACATGACGCTGTCGTTAGAGAGGTAGTGTTGCAAAGATGACTGACAAAAGGAGACTTACAATGGAGCAGCGATCATGTTTGTGTTCTATTTTTTTCATGAAAAAAAAAATATTGTTGTGACTCAAAGGTGTTTTCGAGGGAAGTTTCACACCCGGTTGCATCTCTTCAACTAAACAATCCACAGGCTGTATGAAAAGTTTCTGTATGAAGGAACAACATTGGAATCAAAGTGTCTTCGATTGAAACCTGTCTATTTGCCGTAAAATATGAAGAGGTAAGAGCCAAAATACATGGGAGTTCCAGCAAACCGGCTAGAAAGACAACAGTGTAATTCGGAATATCCAGACACTTTGTTCTACTGATTTCGGAAACTGGCCTTTATATGTATCCATACAAGATCACCGTTGTGCAGGAGCTCGCACATGACCACAAGCAACATAGATTAACGTTCATTCATTGAACTAAGGGTAAGTGACGAACTATTACCAACGATTGGTTTTCAGATGGTTTTCATTTGGATAGTGGGGTTGACCAACAAAATGTGCGCTTTTGGGCAAATGAGAATACACGATTATTTGACGAAAAACATAATCATTATCCAGGGATTACAGCGTGGATCGTAGTTTCTACCCACGGACAGATTGTACCATTATTCTTCGAAGCAATTCTAAACAGTGAGCGGGTATTGTCCATGTTACGCAATGACTCTGATCCATTGCTGCTTGCTAGTGTTTTGCCCATCAACATGGGCAGGATGGTGCAGGATCACAAACTGCAAAAAATGTGTATGATTCTTAGAAGAGAGTTTCAACATGCGAGCGATTTCAAGACGGCTTCCAGACCGGTGTCAAATCGGACAATCCTGGTCTCCTTAGATGCACCTCTCTCTCTCTCTCTCTCTCTCTCTCTCTCTCTCTATATATATATATATATATATATATATATATATATATATATATATATATATATATATATATAAGCTGCTCTCTCTATATGAGTTATAAAACAAATTCTTTACTTCTAAATGAAATATGAACGACCCACTTTTTTCGGGAGCAGGACAAAACTCCCACAGCCAGAACTCCCACACTCAGAAAATGTCAAAACGCCCACACAAACGATCATAACTCCCACACAAATGCAGAAATCTCCCAAATCCACGAACGGTCATAACTCCCACAGCCGATTCTGTGGGAATTTTTCCATTTATGTGGGGATTGTGACCATTGCTATGTGTGGGTGTTTTGTCCATTTGTGTGGGAGTTATGACCAATTGTGTGGGATTTTTGATATTTCTGGAGTGTGGGGGTTTTGGCAGTGGGAGTTATGACGGTTCGTGCATTTGGGAGATTTGTCCGTTTGTGTGGGAGTTATGATCGATTGTGTGGGGGTTTTAACATTTCTTAAGTGTGGGAGTTTTGGCTGTGGGGCTTTTGACCATTCGTGCATTTGGGATATTTGTCCGTTTGTGTGGGAGTTATGACCAATTGTATGGGCGTTTTGACATTTGTTGAGTGTGGGAGTTTTGGCTGTGGGAGTTTTGACCTAGACCCCTTTTTTCCTTGTGAGGGAAGTATGAATAATCTAAGTGAATTGTGATGAATGGAGTTGTTAGAATGCGAACGTGAGGGGTAACGGAAGAACCTCGAGAAAACTCACGTACACTGTGATGTCTACCATACATTTGCAAAACCTGGGATCGAGTCAAAGAACCTTCGTACCAGAGGTGAATCTTCTATCACTGCGATCTATGCGCCCCCACTCTTCAATTGTAATACTGAATTTACATCACAAATCAATTCTCAACTTCACCTTGCATTTATGCATGCATATGTGCTATTTATTGTTTTTGTAGCTATTATAAAATGAATTGTCAAACCCTTGAGAATTCGTAAACATGTATATTAATAATGATATATATTATGTAAGCTATTTCTGTATACGAAGAAGAACTCACACTGAACGAACTATCTCTTTTCATTAATACTTCTATCAAAGACGCAGAGAAAGTCAACAAACATAATCACTATGCGAATTCGCCACGCTCTCTTGCTTAAACATAACTGACAGATTACTTAGACTGTTAGACTGATAGACTGTTATTCAGACTATCTTTAGCATTTATAAGAGAGCACCAAAATTTTAAAAGATGCAGAAAGATTAATAATCTTAATTGTAGAATTGAAGTTTTCAACCTAGAGAAATTCACACGACACCACTAAAATAACGATTTCTCCTTGATATATAGCTTTTGCTTCTGCAACAGCAACGCACTTAGGTCGGAAGGTAGATGCTAGCATATTATTGATTTAATGTGTGAAAGAGGATGTTATCTACCGCTCTTTCCGAAAAGGTTTGCATCAATCCAACCCAAAAGCTGCATTTTAGTTTGCGATAAAAAAAAAAAAAAAAATCACTTATAATTCATTTTTGCATGCTTTGCGTCGCCTTGTGCTACGCTCCGCAATTTTAGCGAAGACTGATACGAAATAAGGTCCCTAAACTGATTATTATAAAGTTGATGCATTGAGGGGCTCATAGTTTGGATCCACTATTCGAAATATCTCTCCTATTTGAATAGACATAAACAAAAGATTGAGAGTAACTAAGACAGTGGCGGAAAGAAAACAAGACCTGTATGGTTTTGCAAGTATTCACTTGCTGGATTGAATTTGTCTCTAAACTCCCCTCCTCTGCCTCGCTTCTTTTCCTCTCCAACTCCTTAATATTTATTTGTATCGGCTAGCAGCCTCGGTGCTGACGTCCTCATTAAACTGTAAACCAGTCAATCAATTCGAACTTTTTTGGCCAATATCTGGGGAACGGTGGCCAGTTGGCTAGTAGACAGTTAATCAGTGGTCAGTGGTTATTGTTTGCTACCAAAATGTCCACCATCCTCTTAGTTATTGATCAACACCAATATGATGTCTGTGTGACTTACGGTTCTTGAGATTTGGTTCCTGAATTCTCCCGAAATCGGAACTATATTTTGACCAATATCACGGGAAAGGTAAGTCATAGAGAGATGACATTGGTGTTAATCGATCCCTAATAGAATGTTAAACATTTTCTTACCGATATTAATTGATGGCCAACAACTGGCCACTGGCCAAACCAGTAGCCAGTTGGACAGTGCCCACCGGTTACTATTTGGTACCATCCTCTTAGGTATTGATTAACATCAATATCATCTCTCTACAACTTATGGTTCCCGAGCTATGGCTACTTAAATATCTAGAAGTACCCCATTTTTTGGCCAATATCTCGGGAACGGTAAGAGTGACGCGGAAAATTTAATCACTTTCTCTGATAAGTTTTGATGCTCTATCGAATGCAGGGTTCAAAATAGAAAACATCGCAAATAACAGACAGACATAGATAATTCAGTAACGAACTTTTTAAGTTCGTTCATTAGAAGTAATAATAAATGTGAACCACTTTTTGTTTTGGTAGAGTGTTATCGATAGTCATTATGTTGCCTTGAAACGCTGAATTGAATCCAGAAAGACTCTTCTTGATATTTGTTACCAATTTTCATCTACGAAAATCAGTATTGAAGCCGGAAATAACAGTAAATTTGAACCACTTTCAGTTCTGGTAGAGTGTTATGGATAGTCGTGATATGTGGTTTTGAAACGCATGAATTTGAGAGAGTAAGCGGCAATCCCATATCTCTTATCGTTTTTGTTGTTATACTTGTCGACGGACGGACGGACTGATATCCTTTTAGAATTCCGATATTTATATATAGTATAGTTTATAAGTCTAAAAGTAAGGGATATTTAAGTAGACTTAAATATGAGGCGAATAAAATCCAATAATTAAAATTCCAGTACATTTCTAAGATAAAAATCAAATATAAGCATAAATTAGTAGGCTAAGTAAAATAGATGTTACTGTTACTCAAAACCGCTACTGTAGGGATGGGTTTGCAATATTTCTAGAACAGAAACAATTGGTGCGTGTATACGCCGTGATCGATCATAAGTTAATGTAAAACTGGCTTGAAAGGTAGTATGGCAAGCGTATTATTTATCACGAAGGTAGCTATTCCGTCAGTTTTAGCGGCAGTGATCATGTTTACACAACAACGTCTAAAACGTGAACTGAACAGTTTGTGGCATCAACCCATAACATAACCCATGTGAAGGGAAAAGTGCAATGAACCACAGCTTAGCAACTTCCAGAAAGGTTCCTTTCCAGTGTGAAGTTATACTCTGTGTGTGGTTTAACTGTGAGGGGTGTACTTCGCTTCGAGTTCTTTCCTAACGGATACCGTTAATACCTACTTTTATTTCGAACATTTGGAGTGGATATATGCTACACTGTGCCAAAAATATTCTGGTTGGTGAACTGAAAGTATGCCATGCTGCTACAAGATAACGCAAAAACACATTCGGATCGACAAACGGAACAAAAAATTCTGGCAGGTGATTGCATCGAACTATTGCTACATCGATATATCCCCTTCGAATTATTATCCGTTTCGGTTCATGGCACACTTCCTGAAATCACGATGCCTTACCAAACAGCAAGAGATGGAAACAGCAATAACTGATTTCTTTGCTCCTAAGGAGAAGATGTGGTATCGACGTCGTCTCGAGAACTGGCAGGAAGGTTGCTGCAGACAGTCTACCATGACACTGTATTTTGAATATTAACCTGCTTTCATAGTTCTGTGGTAAATACAGGTATGTTGTGTACCAGAATATTGCAAGACTTACGGCTCATTCTTGTAAATGTATGTATGGTACATCTGATAATCAGTTGTATCATTTCAGATTTTGCTTTGGAGAAAGGAGGCTATCGGATATAAGTCGCGTTTTACGTTTCTACTAGCATTACGATACAATTCATATAGCCTATATATAATGCCAAAAACAAGGACGGGCAAATACTACTTCCGCAACCCCAAATGATTTCCCTGCTGGCAATAAAAAAAGTCTAATCCTGTATAGAATACTCATTATTTTTTTAATTCTTCCTCTCGTTCCTTCACTCATAGTATGCAAATATCGAAATGTAGGTTCTGACAGATATTTTTATTCACTTTTGAATAATGGTAAGCTAGAGAAAAGCTTAGATAAGTTTTTAGAGTAAATTTAGTTGGAAACGGGACAAGAACTTTTCATTCGTTTAAATATATATTGGTTAAAGCCATGTATAATGCTGACTCATATGTATGATTTAATTCACGTAATCACATTTGAAATGACACTCAAAAGAAACAATAGGATTTGAAATCCATATTCACAATTGTGTTCACTGACTTTTTTAAAAATAGGTATAGAACAAAGATCATTTTTTTCATATTTGCTATAGCAGATTGATATTATAATCTCGACCAACAATATTGATTATTTTTTTCAATCAAAATGTTAACTTTTTCCACTTAATCTAGAACAAAACAGTGAAGCTTGTTAAAATGGTTACTATTAGAGATCAACATTTGGTTTGTCCAATGTATTGTTGATACTATTCAAATAAAACTAACGTTGAAACAATGGAGGGAGATAGTTCATAGGACGATAATCTTGTTGCCTTACGGACCATGTTGAATGCGAATGAAGTGTATGCAAGCTCAATGCAGTTTTCATTCCCTAATAAAATTTCTCTTAATTATTTTGAACAGGTGGTTTTATGAATTGCTCTATTCAAAAGGGAAAAGGTTTAAACGAACTAAAAGGTTAATTAAAATATTTCATTCTAGAGTTAGTGAACTATATTGTAAATATAAGATGTAAGCAAAATAAACACAATTTGATGAGAGCGAAAAAAAGAATCAAAAATCCATTTGTGACGTACTTAATGTACTTGGGTTCAAACTGTATTCCAAGGAGGTTTTAGTTCGTTCATTAAGACAGTACGAAATGCTGATTTATTTTATTGGAAGTCATCATTCTTTCGTAATAAAAGTTTGGAAAAGGAAATTCTGGCTGATCCATTTAATCAGCTGGTTAGTGAACCCGCAAACCTGCCTAGATATCCCATTAGATACTTCATTTCCTCACATGACAGATATGTTTGGAAAGAAACTCATTTCAGGTTGAATATTTGCCGTGACACTTGTGGCTGGGCCATTGAACAGAAATGAAGTTTCACATAAAATGCAATATACTTTGCTACCAAATATTTATAGAGAAAACTAGTTTTTCTCTCAATGTAACAGTTCTCCATTTTTTTTTTTTACAATAATTTCCAAAACAGCAAATAATTTACCTGTTACTTACAAATGACAAATCTTACTTTCGTTAGAAATATAATGAATATTATATAAATTAAGTTATATAATAAATAAGAACTAATACAAAAAGCTCATATTTCTTTATTTTTTCAAATATTTCGATATCTACTATATATATATATATATATATATATATATATATATATATATATATATATATATATATATATATATATATATATATATATATATATATATATATATATATATATATATATATATATATATATATATATATATATATATAGATAGATATAGATATAGATATAGATATAGATATAGATATAGATATATATGAAATTCCAACTGTATGTTCGTCTCAGATATATCAATCATAGAGGCACCTGTTAAGGGAAGTCGGACCAGCCAAAAATAACATTTTATTGCTAGAAGCTCAGAGAAGATTTCCTAAAATGGGTACTAATCTTTGTATATAGCTTGTAACGGCACTATGTACTAATTCCTTAGCTTGTAGCGATAAAATGCTTTCTTGTGATCTGACGTCCCTCAAAGCCGCCACTACCCTATCAACACTTCAACAGCCAATAGAGATCACAACTTTACTGTGTCCGAATATACGTATCTTCAAAAACACCAATTTGCCTCGCACAGCTTAGATGTGGAAACGAAATTTTAAAGAGGAAGCTTTGACATTTGTAGGAAACTAGAGGACAGACAAACATCGTCTCCAGAAAAAAAGGAAGGGTTATTCTTCTATTTTAAGTGCAAGTATGAAAGTAGAAGGCTAAAATGTCACTAAGAATCGGATGCAATTTGGCAGACATCGTAAGTGTATTGCACATTTAGCTTGCATCGTAAATTATTCTATTGAGTCAAACCAAGTCTAGGGTCTTTACTGAATATACTGCCGATAATAATAATAATAATAATAATAATAATAATAATAATAATAATAATAATAATAATAATAATAATAATAATAATAATAATAATAAGTACGGTATTCAGACTATGAATTAATGTATTATGTTAATAGTAAAATGTAATGCTATAATACACAGAATTATTTCTCCTGTCCAAATAGTTGTTCGTTTTATATCCGTATTTAATGTAATGGACTAAGAAATATATAGAAACCAGGAGCTTCTATATATTCAGTGGTTTTCAGTGACTTTCTACTACTGTATTGATAACAATCTATATAAATCTCAAGCGCAGGGGTGGCAATTGCCCCTCCCTGCCCCCCAAATGACGCCCTTGATAGAAACAGTAGGGGAGGACATTTTAAATGTAATTAGAAAAGGAAAGAGAAACTGGGACAATGGTTGAGAAGGACATGCGACATGCTAAGAGGTACAGTGTCAGGAAAAAGGAGGAGATCAAAGTGGTTACAGTTTATGAACGGTGTTAACCTTGTAAGTGTAGAGTATATATAGACTTTTCGCAATACAGAGTTGCATATATTTTCTTTCTTTCAATTTTTCATAGTGGCAAAAGAAAATTTTACGGGACTACTTCTCTTTCCAGAAGCAACTTCTCCCGAAAAATCCCACACTTGAGAAGTTAAAACAGAATATTCTTACGTAAAGACTAAAAGGTTAGCTGATGACAGTGATCCATGGAAACTTTCCAGCGGCATATGACTTGTCAGTAACGGCAGAATCCTCTGATGATCATGATGATCATGATAAGCAATAATTAAAATTCACACATAAGCCAACCAATAATTTAAAAGAAAACATTTAGTTTTAAAGATCTAATATAAAACATTTTTTAAATGTAAAGTATTTAATTGAACAGAAAAGCATGTATTATAGGAATTGAAAACCTACCATAACAACCACGATGCAAGTGGAGAAATATATTAATTCCATTTTTGGGTATTTTATTCCCAGAATTTCTGAAAAAAATTCTATTTAGTATCCTCCGTCATCAGCTCTGCATTTCTCTCTCTTCAGAACTTGTTATGAAGTCACTTTAAATTTTACGCTACCCTGTCATCTCGCGCTTTATTTGATAGTGAACGATTTCCGAGTTTTATACATGAGACTGCATTCTTTATGAAACAGCACTCATTTCTGCCTTCCGCTCTCACTTTCACGAAACAAGTTCCTCATCGCCGAAATAACTTTCCATTTCTCTATTTTTTCAAATTCCTTGATACAATTGACACGCTGTGAAGGTTTTGAGTCTTTGGCACTATAGTAGAAAGTCAGAAATATTTAATACAGAAAATATTAATTGACGTATTGAAACAACTATTTGTGTGATGAAACCTTAATTGTACAATTCTTGTGTGGAATCCCTTCTGAAACTGAATCCATATCTAAAAGCCATTATTCTGTGTACCTTATTCTTTTTGTTCTATGGCGATAAAAGTTAAAACCAAAATTCGTTTTTTTTTTTTTTTTTACCTCTTAGGGTTTGAATAGACTACTAAGGGAGCAGACAGAACCTATTCTTTGGATACTTATCGACTGCAAAACGTAGCATCTTGATACCTTTTTCCAGTTTTGCTCTATGGAAATTAGTATTGAAACTGGAAATAATAGTAAATTTGAACCACTTCCGGTTTTGGTAGAGTTCTCTGAACAATCATGATAGTCTTGAGACGCTGAATTGTTTTAAAAAAATAGTTTTTCGCTATCTATTACCATGGTTGTTATGTAGCGATAAACCATGAAACGGAAAGTGACTAATTTCAACTACTTCCAGTTTCAATGGAGAGTTAACGGAGGAGACTGGAACCTGTTCTTGGGACACTGAATCGATTGCAAGAAAACACATCTCGATTTCTCCAACCGTTTTTGCTTTGATACCTGTCAACAGACAGACGGACGGACAAAGTAGTTCTATAAGACTTACGATATTTGCATAGTTTGGAAGTCTGATAATAATAATAATAATACTTTTAGCTGGTATATTAAACACTCTTGTAACTCTGTTCTAAAATTATATTGTGACAGGGACAAAGTTGTATTAAGCTATGAGTTACAAGTAAACTTTTTTATATAACCATCACTCAATCAGTGTGAGTCCTTCCATATAATAGTCATTGACAAAAGTTTTATCAAAATGATCTCTTTACGTAGACACATTTTTCTTATAGTTGTTTGTCAACACGTAGAACATATTTAAAGTTCAATGTTTGTAGAATTAATGCAGACGATTTTGCTCCATTCTTCTGATATTGTTATAGATGAGCAAAAAATGGTAATAAAAATATAATGTTTCTGCTTTTTAAGTACAAACATACTAGCTACAAACACACATTGAGTCTCGTATAATCTGGTGTTGGTGTACTGTGGCTGAATTATTAAATAAATCACCCATTCATCGAATTTATTCCTGGTCCAGTCATAGTACACACACATCTTATGGTATTTGTACTTCTTTGTAGTTCTTCCGTTTTCTTTCACAGTCTATAGAAGTTTTTTTGCCATTCATGTGCTTTCTATTATGTAAACACCAATGTTTTCTTATATAAGTACATTATATTTCTCAGTGGCCTGATTCGGATGCGATTTTCTGTAATTTACTGAAATCACTATTAAGGAAGAGCAAGATTTCGATTAGATTGCATTGCGACGTTCCATTTTCCTTATGTTTTGATCGTTCTGAGGTGTTCGTGCAGATATTCTAGAGTCCCATATACTAAAAAGAGATGTCGTGTCTTATCGTATTCATTTCCAATTACTCTTTTCTAATATACTACATGTGTCATGGATATTAGTATAAAGTGAAATTTAGTGAAATGTTAATGTGCGGATTGAAAGCGTTGTTTTGACAGGAATACTAGGAATTTTAAGGTTTCTAACAGACGAAGTACAGAACATAAGATTTCTTTACAATCTGCTGAACAGATAACTTGTTACGAATAATGGTGTGCGCAAGGAAATTTCAGTTTTATAATCTCCTGGGAGCAAGGTAGTATGGAAAAATCAAATTTACGTCTCTTGAAAAAGTTTGAGATTGACTGCTTGAATTCCTCGTCTGCGTACACCACCGCTCACGTAATTGTGTGATATGTTTATTTCAACCATCACCTATCACCATAGTTTTTTTTTTATATTTCTGATAAGAGAAATAACTACTTCGTATGTGCCTTGACCTCCTATTTTATATGTGTAGATTTATTTATTGATACTAAGAGAATAATTAGTTACATTTTTCTGGGATTATTAAACATAAGTAATGTCAGATGGGATGAATACTTCTGGAAAACAAAATATTCAAATAAGAGAATGAGTAATTCAAGTCAATACACGATTATAGCATTAATTATGTATGATAGCATGATTAGTTTACATAATTGATAGACCAGTGCAAAGAACATTTATATGTTCAAGTTGCATGAATTTTATATCAGAATGGAATTGCAACTTTAAATGAATATATTTGCTTGTTTTGTGATCCATTAAAATAATTATAAAGGAAATAATTTAGCTGTACTATACACATTTTTATTTTGAAATAATCTGATTAACAAAATACAAACTACGTGTATTTAAAAGTATAGCTTTCGGTTTGCTGCTATGGTTACGAGAAATTATTATTACACGATCTGTTGTAAGATCTTGAAAATATTTTTTTGAAATAATTTTCATCTACTCTATACCCATGCAAACTCATTTCTGCAGTTATGCTTTAAGTTCTGATGAGGAAAATGAGGTTCATTTGAAATAAAATAATCAGTAGTTCTTATAAATATATTTGTTTTTAATCAGCAGTGGAGGATCTACAGCGTTGTGAAAGTACTTGGATAAATCGATCTTTTTCTAACAAACAAATGGGGAGGACTTTAATACATTTAATGATTTGTATATCGAAATTCGTTTATATAATCAGACTGCGTAAACTTTTCTAACTTCTGAATTAAACAATATGAATTATTCGCGGTAGATTAGATTATTTCCCGCTACAGCTGGCGTTCCTTTGTTAAGATATTAAATTATTTACCTGTATAGTAGTACTAGTTTCTTTCCCTCTCTTTCTCTACACTCTATAATGGCATTAATTTCTATTTTACATTATAAGGTGTCTTGTAAGATATGTAGGTTTAAGATTAGGAATTAGATTTCTGGGTTTTCAGCATCTATGAATACATTGGGAAAAGTATTCTGACAATGATATATTGTACAAATATACTGACTCTTCATGTTTACTATGGAAATTTGTAAGGAGCATACATTTTCCATATGATATACTAAGACATTCCTCATTTTGAGATTAATAAAAAACTAAAAGTATATAGTAAACAGATCACCTCCAAGTATCAAAGACAATATAGGAGAGTGAAATCATTTTAAAATAGAAGTGAAAACATGTTTCGTCTGTAAAAGCGGAAGGTTTGAGAAAAGTGAATTCGAGAATCATTTCGCAAAAAATCCTAGATTCAACTTCCGCGAAAAGTAGAATGAAAGTGCAAGGAAACTACTATATAAACCTTAAACAATTTAGTTAATTCATTCAAATATCTATCAACCATACGCCTCTTAGTGACTACTCACGCTTACTCGAGACAGAGGTCAGTGATTTCGGAAAGTGCTGTGCAGATTCTGTTTGCAATGAACACCATATTATTTTAAGTACGCTAACAAGAACTCTGTTGGTAACCATAATAAAATTCACGCAAGAAAGTCTTAACATAAAAGCAAGAATGTGAACCTCATAAAAATCATAATACTATTATTCATTTCATAGGCGCCTTGGTAATGGTTAAATTTATATTCACTTTATTATGCATAATTCCAATAAATTAGTTTTCTTTGTATCATGCCTTTAACGCTTAGTTACTAGTTCTATACTTAGTGATGAGCAAATGCAAGACCAAGACCAAGACCCGGGTGGTCTTGGTCTTGGTCTTGCACATCCAGTCTTGGTCTTGGTCTTGCACTGGAACCTTTGGTCTTGGTCTTGGTCTTGTTCTTGCACACCCAGTCTTGGCCTTGGTCTTGGTCTTGCTGCAAGAGTCTTGCAAGCCTTGATTTTAAGAAATTTTATGCTTTTCGTACGTAAATTTTACTCTGGATAAATACTACAATGCGCCAATAGTAACGGAAATACATTGTATGTTTCTAAATGAAATATAGTTTACCTTCGTGTAAGTATGATGATAGTATACAACATGGGTGATAACCTTTATTTTCTTTTCAATGGGTCCCCACGCTTCACTACTTATAAGATAAATTACAACGTTTCGTAATCTTTTTATATTTTTTAACAGATTCAATACTCTACTGGTTGGGGAGACGCATGAAAGAATATGAAAACGGCGAAGACTACTGAAATACCACAAATTGTTAAATTATTTTTACACTCTAAAGGCGTCAGAATATATATATATATATATATATATATATATATATATATATATATATATATATATATATATATATATATATATATATATATATATATATATATATATATATAGATAGATAGATAGATAGATAGATAGATAGATAGATATAGATATATAGATATATTAATTTTCAACTAAGATTAGCTAATCTTTGTATTGAACAAACTTCCAATTAAATATTGAGATTTTATTTTACTGATTTCAACATGTACTCTATGGAACAGAAACACGGACATTACGCAAAATCGATGAAAAAGAAATATTGGAGTGTTTCGATAAAAGAAGAGAATTAGCTGGGTTGAACGGAAAACGAATGAGAATGTGTTAGAAATAGTAGCAGTAGGGGAGAAAAGAATGTTAGATGTAATTAAAAGGAGGAAAAGGAACTGGTTGAGACATTGGCTGAAGAGGAACTTTATTATGAGGGACATGCTAGAGGATATGGTGGAAGGAAAGAGAGGGAGAGGGCAAATGAGACTGTAGTTGAAGGAAGATATTAAAACAGAAAATTGCTACGTCAAGACGAAGAGACTAGCTGAGGACCACCGTATTTCGAATTTTCTGAGTTGCAACAAGTGTCCTGCCAATAATGGCAGAATAGCTATGATGATGATATGTTAGCAATATTGGCCTCCCCCCCAAAAAAAGAGAGAAATTAAAATAATAACGATTATAATCAAACTTCTTAATATTTTAGTATAACTTGAGTAAAAACTGAAAACGACTCGATTGTCCATGTCTTTTGTGTAAACTCAACTTATACAAATACTTTTGACCTATATTAGAAATACAAAAAAACAGCATCAAACTCCAAGTTATTTGAAATACTGTACAAAACCACTCTCACTTGTGAATATGGATTATTTATTGTTGTATAATATTATATCGCTCAATCCTCGTGTTCCATATACCTGAGGAGGCTAAAAGTTATATTAATACACAATTATTCAACGTATAAGCACCCGCCCATGAAACCAAACTTGCGGTCACATACAGGGCCGTGCAGTGGAAACTCAGCGCCCGGGGCGAGAGTATACGACGGCGCCCCCATACACATATTCCAAGTAATTTTTCCTAACTTTTTTCCTTTATTCTCCCAAATTTTTCGGCCCCCTTACTTCGGCGCCCGGGGCGGTTGCCCCGCTCGCCCCTCCCCACCGCACGGCCCTGGTCACATACACAAGTCAATGTAATGAAAATGTTATTTAGATATTAAGTTTTTGAACACACATTAAAAATTTCTAACGGATGCTTGATCCTCTTTGCCAAGGTCATAACCATGTAGTCGGCACCTATGAGTACAGAGTTACCGATGTTCAATACTACATTTCTCTTTAGTTTTAGAAGAAGAACACCACTAATACGTTTTGAAATGATGTAGTATCTAGTTTTACATGCCACGATTATGCACCGAGACTAAGAGAGATGGTGATGATGAGAAATGAATGAAATGGTAGAATGAAGAAAGTAGGAGGAAACGAGAAAACCCCGAGAAAACCTACACACACGGTCTCTATCCACCAAAAAAGTTCACATGGTGCAAGTTGGGATCAAACTAGAGACCCCAGCACCAAAGGGGAACGCTCTACTACTGAGCCAGTACTTGTGCAAGACTCTTGCGCAAGAGTCTTGGTCTTGGTCTTGGTCTTGCAGGTATGGTCTTGGTCTTGGTCTTGGTCTTGGTCTTGCATCGGGATTTCTGGTCTTGGTCTTGGTCTTGGTCTTGCATGCAAGACTCTTGCAAAAACTGCAAGACCAAGACTCTTGCGCTCATCACTATCTATACTACCTGCCCCATGGCAATCAATCTCACTCAATCACTTTTTTAAAATTATTTCTTAATACTTACTGCCCTTTTCCCGCTTAGATGTAATATCATGCCACCACAGGATGCCTAACATTGAACAGTCTTCATATTACATACGTCAGCTATATGTTACATACAGGAATAACGTCCATCTGTATGCGCAATTCCGATAACCTATATACAGTTTTTCTTTCGATACGGAAAGTACGCTTATTCGGAACACTTATTCGGAATAGTTATACGTTTGTTGCAGGATGGTATATAGGCTTGTACGTAAGTCCAAAAGTTACACGATTAACGAATGTAACCTACGTTTTCTACGCACACCACATACGTTTTTTTTTATCTGTGCATATTAGCCGGTAACGTATGAGAGATGACATCCCTTGGCGATCACAGTGCTCGGTAAATGAGGGAGAGAGAAATGAATGGGCAAAGAAGAAAGCAACCTGTGACCATTGAGATACTATTGTGCCATTTTCCTTGTGTGAATGAGGGAAACCCAGGAATGCTGCATTCAGAATGGTTAACCTGACAAAATTTTTTCTACCGAGCGTCCCCACCGGGAATTGAACACGGACCGCTCGCATCAAAGGAGATAACGTTAGCGATTAGCTACGCCGGGCTACAAGTACTGCAGAAAGCGATACCCTGTAATTTTGAAAGTAAAATGTATATTTCAACGAAATAAAGTTTGTGACATAATTGAAGGTTAAATGTTTTGTTCTGCCCACACTACTGAGGAAAGGAACCACTACGTAAATGATTTCAGGGGTGGGTTGAGGGAGGTAATTACTCTCCCACTTGCTCTGGGTACATTTCTCCGATCACTCTGAATCTGGGTTAAAAATATTTTTTCGCAGTACTACTTTCATATCTCGTGTAGTCACATTCTGCACCTGAACGAAGTGTAACATAAATAAAAGAAAATAATCATCGTAAAATACTTGAAAAAACAATAAAACAACTTTTTTATAAAATGAACTAGAATGGAGAATATAATAAGGGGATAAAATGAAGAATTGGGTAAGACTAAAATCATTGTGCATTCTTCATAATGTTGTGGACTAAAGTTTCTCTGAACATCACAGAAGCAGTACGTTGTAATCCATTATAATCAATTAAGCCTAGCGCTCATTATATTAGTACAATTTCCTTATACGTTTCCCCTTAGAAAATATTCTTCAGTACATTTTACAAAATAACATTTTATTTAAAAGTTTTCTTAAAGATTATATTTCGTACTTTTTATTATAAGGTGTATACATATTCAATCAGTTCTTGATTGAATTTTTTGAGACGAGGTATTGGAATAATATACAATACATAAACGATAAACCCTACTTATCTGCTTTATGAGCTTATGATACGACGAAAGAATTTTTATTTTTAAATGTGCATTATGAGATACAATAGTCTATTTCTTCTTATAATGAAATGTCTTGCGAATGTTCATATTGGTTGATATAAAGTGATCTGATCGCCTAGTCATCTGCAACCAGCCAAACTTCTATGTGGATTTGGGTTGTATAAGCACAAGGCGCTCAATAATTATTTATAAATCATTACTTTTTTTAAAAAAATAATTTTATAGTAAACTGATAAACTAAAACAAAAATTGCATTACATTCTCATTGAATTACATATTTTACAATTTCACAGTTCTAGTTGGTATGGAAATGCAAGGAATTTAAGTTACAAGATTTGAAACTAACGAACAGAAAAATAACTAAAAAATAAAAGTGCTTGGGAATATGTCTTTAATGGAAACATGTATCCAGGAATGGTGCAAAGAATAAGAACAGTAACAGATTTGCCACATGCTTTGGGGAAGGGGGAGCAAGACCAAGCAACGATATGAATGCAGTGCTGGAGACAGTGAAGATGAGCCCAATTAAAAGACCTAAACGACAGCCTATACAACTGGGATAGCGAAGTCTACAGTTGTAATATTGATCGCACAAAAATAAAAGCCAAACTCTACATGTTGAGATTCGTTCACAATCTGAACGAAGAGGACTGCGACATCAGGAGCTTGGTTAATTATCTCTTGAATCCTTCTATATTTTTTTTTTCAAATCACAATCTTTTATACTACCTTGACTATTACATGACGATAATCTAAATGTTTTCCATTGTTTTCTCTAATGGGACTACACTCTGTGTGTCTGGAAAGTGAATTTGACACAACTGTCCAATTTCGGGAAAGGAGGAAGGTGATGACGAACAGGCGTTCGAGACCGTTGAGCGAGATAATCACAAAGTCAATGTGTGGTGCGTCGCTTTAATAGAGCACCCCATTGGAACATTCTTTTTCGCGAACACATTGTACAGCATATCTTGCTAGAACGGGCTGTCACAAAACTTGTGATGCTAGGTATCATAAATTCTTTAAGTAAAAATGTACCCACATATTTCGCTCTTAAACGCCCTTTTATAATTACTTCGGGGGGGAAAGATGGACTGGATGCAGGGGACCCATACCTTTGGACGTAGGAGTCGTCAGACCTTACGTTGTGTGATTATTGGCTATGAGGACAAATCATGATGCGTTTATTTTCACAGAAACTGACAACCCTGGGCCTCCTCAACAACAAGAGGTGATATGATTTCAAACATTTAGAATCAGCCATGTCAGAACATGTTTCTGCAATCCAGAGAAAAAACTGAAATATTTAAGTTTTACATCCCACAGTTATGCAGACTACGCTAAAGCAGACGGTGATGGTGAGAAATGAATAAAATGATGGAATGGAGAAAGTGGAAGAGAACGGGAGAATCTTGAGAAATCCCACCATATGGTGTTTATTCACCATAAAGCTTACTTAGCGCAAGCTGGGATCAAACCAAGGACACCATGCACCAGATGTGAACGATCCACCACTAAGCCACCGCAGTCCCCCGAATTCAGAAGAAAATTGCAAGAGTGTCTGTCTGTATGTGAAAACTGCACAACCGCATGTATAGTGATGAACCTAACTACGTCAAATACCAAATTGCAAGTTTGATCTGTGTAACAAACTTTATTTTGTTAAAGTACTATTTTTATACAACTTTTGCACCTCTCTCTTTTAAAATTTTAAAATTTTAGATTGTTGAAAAACTTATTATACGGTGTACTTCTTGTTTTTCAATATACTCTACTTTACTGCAAATAAATTTGCTCAGTTGTAAGCAATTATTTTTTTCGTTTTGGTTTCCCGATAAACTTAGAGAAAATATTGCGTCCTTCAATTTAATAGTAAAAAAGTCATCCTAAAGACAAGATAAGAATAGGTTACATTGAATATCTCATGATTTTAAATATCGCCTTTATTTTTATTTCCATAAAGAACAAACACGTTTATGTAATATCCAGAAAGCTCTTTTCGTCTTCATTTGAACAATTGTTATTCATTTATTATTATATTTTTCATTTGACTAACTCATTTTCGCAGTGTGGAAGAATTATTTATGTGTATGTTGGTAAACTGTATGCGACAAACGAATTAATGTTTAACTTCCATCTTCATCTTGAACTCTCTCCTAAAATAGAAATTGATAAAAATTCAGTACAACTTGCAGTTTGAATAATTATCTACAAAGAGCAGTAACGACAATATATATAGAGAAGCAGTTTTATGAAATCAGTTAAGTATCCAAAGAATATATTTCGTCTCCACTATAATATCTCTTCTAAATCGGAAGTTGTAGAAATCTACTAAGAAAATATTACTCCCTGTAGCTCAAACTTATTTACGTTGTGTACATGTGACAGTGCTACTTGTTTTAGTTTATCTTCCTCTACTTGTTTAACGTGCTTAGAAATTAAGATATGTGAATATTATATTTGGAATTATAAAGAAAAATATGCATAAGAATAAGGACGTGATCGGACGTCTGTTAATTGTCTACATCCTGGCCACGTACCCATAAATTTTTGCAGAGTTTGTTCGATCTTTCCGCTCTCAATTCTGTAAATCCTGCTAGAAAGCTTGTTTTGTGCACTTTTCATAGCATACGGCGTTCGTTCCCCAAATAGAATTATAGGTGTGATGTGTTACTTTGCACACTTCTGAGAATTTAAGTGAGATAAGTTTCTCTCTTTAAATAAATGTCCCTAGGAACTTCCTTAAGACTTAGACTATTCGTCCGCGGAAATTCCACGTAGATGCGGCTAACATATATATTTCTTTACTTGTCATAAGAACGGTCTTTGGAAAGGGAAGAAGGACTATATAAGACGAAACGATGGGAATTTTCAGGTGAATTCAAGATTTAAGGACATGTCATAAACACATTGGGTATTACCTCCGAAAGGATAACGAGAACAAGATAAAAGAACTGTTTCCTCGGTAATATAATCGTACCGAGAAGCAAATAGTTCTAAGAAACTCCGGAATGATGTACTGTCCTGCACAAAGGTGCATCCGAGCGAGCTCTTTGAGAAATTGGTAGATGCTCTCCTTTGATAGCAAATCTCCTTTCGCCTTTGCTTGGGGAAATCTATTGTTAATAGAGAGAAAGTTAGTTTCCACTCTCTGTGTTTCTCTTGAGGTGTGTATGTGTCTATTCAGAATTAGTTTCTAATGGATTACATTGCTTCACACAAATGGCGTAATCGACACTAAACTTTAATGGCAATAATGTGAATTTGTCAGGTAGAAACAAGACATAGTTTATTAACTACTTTCGTTATGTTTCATAGTTTGAGTTTCAATTAAATATATATATATATATATATATATATATATATATATATATATATATATATATATATATATATATATATATATATATATATATATATCATTACAAGTTGCATGTGATTACTGTTAGAAGTTTGTGTCTCACTGTTAGAAGAAATCAAACAAAAATAAATACAATCTACTATTTAACGATGTGTATTTAACACTGTATATTTAACGGTATAAACTAATCAGTAAAGGTGTATACTTAACGTCTGTAATTAACGAGGTATACTTTACAGTGTATATTTAACGGTATATAATTAACGGTGGATACTTAACAGTCTATAATTAACGAGCTATACTTCAAGTTATATGTTTAACAGTGCATAAGTATGAATAATGTACTTGGGTCGGGCGTGGGAAAATTTTCAAAAATTTTCCCATGGGAACGTTCCCTGGACGCTGTCAATGGTACCCTTTACAAAAATGCGAGATTTGGAGATTGGAGTACCACTTCGTATTGTAAACTGTGAGATAATTACAACGGTATATGGTAGGAAGGCATGTGTGATATTTGAAGGAGGTGAAAAAGTGATTTTACCTGGACGTTGTACTGAAAAATTGGAAGCAGATAATGGTGCATTATTAACGTATTTACAAAGTGGGAATGTCTGTTTAATATATAAAGGAATGAAGATTAATGTATCTGGACGTAACATGCACGATCTTGAATTTATTGAACTGGTTTACTCATCGTAAGTGTATGGTAGCATGTACAAACAAGATGAAACATGAATTTTCCTCTTCGCCCCCCTTCCTCTTCATGCATGCGCAGTCATCTGTATGCATAGTGTCGTTATTCTGTGCTGACCAGCGACTGAAGTAACATGTCTTTGAGTGCTTGTGCATCAACTATGGATACCAAGAAAGAGTACTTGTTAAATGTTGAATATGGACTTAATTCAATGAAAACGAAATTAATTTGTATTGGACTGGAAAGTGATACATTTGAACCAGTGATTCGTGTTGGCAAAGGACTTGTGTTTGGAGTGGAGTTAAATTTGGCAGAGTGGGAGAAACTTGTACATTTAACCCCATTTGTTACGGACTATTTAAATTCTCAAGTGGAAATTACATTTATAAAATTTCTTGGTCGAAAAAACGAACTGGTGGTGCGAAAAGTAATGGGTGAAAAATTAGTGATGTTAGAGAAGAAAGGAACACTTCATGCTCCTCGAAACACTGTGTACTTAACTTCAAGTGATTGGCTTTATTTCTTGGAAATATTACCGTGTATTGAACATGCTGTGAAAAACAGTAAAGTTTGTAGTGTTGTGCTACGTGAATATTTTGACTTGTGTACAGATACTATTCGTAATCATGTACAATCGCAGTGTCTTACATGCAGAGGACTTGTCGGAATCCATACCTGTGTAGATGAACAGAGTATTATTAATGGTATGAACATCAGTTTTCCAAGTGTCTCTCTTGATAAGAACAGTGATGTGAACATTGATGGTGAACGATTAAAATTGGAAATGAAAGTATTTTGCAAACAAAAACTCATAGATTCAATTATGGCTGATTTATTTGATAGTTTATTGAAACAGCCATGGTGGGGGGAAACCGATACACAACCTTCGGAGGGTATCAATGAAGTGAACGACTCTTCATAAAGAAGAAGAAAATTGATTTGTTTTTTCATGTATACTAAACAACGTAATATCAAATGTAATAAAAATATATATAGTGGAAAGTGAAATGTTTTATTTGTGTGTGTGTGTTTTGTGTTCGTTTCATACACCTCAATATGATAGGATTTTTAATCATACTCTTTAACATGGACACGACGTGTAAACATCCCTTTTCATGTATTGTTGCCGGACCAAGTGGATGTGGAAAAACTTCCTTTGTAATACGATTCCTGTCCAATTTATCACGTATGGTTAATACATCGTTTCGTCATATTTATTGGTACTATGCAGAATGGCAAAATACATACAGAGAAATTTCGACAAAAGTACAATTTATTGAAGGACTACCTCGAACAAAAGACTTTTTACCTGAAACTGGACCACATCTTATTATTATTGATGATCAAATGTGTGAAGTGAACCGCAATATAGTTGATTTCTTTACAAAGGGTTCTCATCATAGAAATCTTAGTGTACTATTTATTACACAAAACATATTTCATCAGGGAAAAGGAAGCAGAGATATGAGCTTGAATTGTTCTTATCTCGTATTATTTAAAAATCCAAGAGATAAATCACAAATTAAACATTTGAGTTATCAACTAACTCCTGAGAATCCAAAATTTCTTCAAGAAAGTTTCAACGACGCAACAAAGTTACCATATGGATATTTCTTTATTGATTTAAAACAGGATACGCCAGATGAACTTCGTTTTCAAACAAATATCTTTCCTGATGATATTTATCATTACGTTTATGTTCCATCGAAATAGAAGAAGAAGATGTGTTTATAATGTTTGTTTTAAACTGTGTTTCTTCATTCTGACAATATATCTCCAAGAGTAAAACACGGAGATCTTCTTCGTACGCTGAGCAAAGCAAATCCTAAATTACGTAAAGCTATACTGGCCAATGCAGACTCTTCAGTGATTCAAAGTATTTGCGAATGTTGTTTGTTGAGTCGTAAAATTAGAAATTTTGTCTAGACTACGGCTGTCTGGAGTTCGTTATTGATTAATGTCTGAAATGTAATAATTTGGTTCTCAAATATTTTAATGTTGCCTGTGCCGATAAAGCGGCTTTCCATTTTAAATAATACTTATATTCTCTATTCACTATTTATATATACATATTGGAATTTTTTGCAGTACGTAAGTAGATATCCCCGCGGATAGACGGCCGAGTCAGCGAAATTTGATCTTGTTTTCCTAGAATTTGGTTTCATTTCCTGGAATTGGGAGGCAAGTTTCGACAAGCCTTTAGTTGCTATGTTCATATCCTTTTACGGCTAGTACAGAAGTTCGTGGGAAAATGTTTTTTATGAGAACAGTTTGTTGCTATGGTGATAGTCTTGGATGACTTCATCGTCTTGGATGGTCATACTCTTGGACGGATCAGAGTCCTATCAGTTATCATGATCGAAACTTTCCAATTGATTGATTGATTTTTGCTTTTCGTTATGTATTGAATAGCTAGATGCTCTTGGCCTTCATAGTCTTGGATGCTCATACTGTTGGACGGATCAGAGTCCTATTAGTTATCATGATCGAAGCTTCCCAATTGATTGATTGATTGATTTTTGTCTTTTCGTTATGAATTTGAACCGCCAAATCCCTCCACTCCATCCTGCGAAGAACGTAAGGGAACGTTGTTACTATGCTCATACTCTTGGACGGCGAAGCTTCCCAATTGATTGATTTATTTTTGCTTTTCGTTATGTATTGAATAGCTAAATGCTCTTGGACGGATGAGAGTTCTATTAGTTATCATGATCGAAGCTTCCCAATTGATTGATTGATTTTCGTCTTTTCGTTATGTATTGAATAGCTATTTTGCATAGCGAAGAGCATACTTAATGTCTTAAAATATTCAATGCTTTCTCATCGAGAATCGAACCTGTACACTAAATATGTTTTCATTTTGAAAGCTCTCTCATTGAAATTGAACGCAAGACCAGTACTTCACGATTTAGAGTTGAATTAATTCTTGCATAAAAAAAAGAATTTCATGTATTGATTTTAGCGTAGCATATGATATGTACATTGTTCGAAGCTCTTCATTTCGAAGCACTATAATGTTTTCAAGTGTTCGATGCTCCCTTTCTCTCTCCTTCTCTCTCTCTATCATCGAGAATCGAACCCGGACCAAAGTGGTATTAAAACATAAATAACAACCATAAAAATAAATTTAAAAAATACAGCATCACATTATTATTATTATTATCATTATTATTATTATTATTATTATTATTATTATTATTATTATTATTATTATTATTATTATTATTATTATTATTTTGGGAGTGAAAGTGAAGCAGACAACTAACCTTGATTGTAGCTTCGTTAACTTATGAAATAAAGATTGTACATCGGAATCGAACGCGAGACCAGTACTTCACGATTTAGAGTTGAATTAATCCTCGCATGAAAAAAGAAGAATTTCACGGAGTAATCCAACTTGAGTTGAGCACTCTATCATTGAACGTCAGTGCCTCGCATATAGATGAGATTTTATTTAAAAAACTTTTCGTCTTATTTTTTTTCTAGTCGTCTTGTATTGGGTAGCTAGATTCCCCCCTCAGCCCTCCAGACCCATCTTGTAATGCTAAGAATAGAAGTTCCCAGATTTTCTGCGAAGAAAAAAAAGAATGCTTTCTCATCGAGAATCGAACACGGATCCCAAACGATTGTGGTCTTTCGTAAGTGTATGGTACATGTATAAACAAGATGAAACATGATTTCCTCTTCGTCATCCCTTCCTGCATCATGCATGTGTGCACAGATATTTGTATGCATAGTGTAATTAGTCTCTGTTGATCATCTGCTGAAATAACATGGCTCTGTAAATCATAAGTTACTTTATAATATTGACTTCCGTAGATTTCGAACATAATTGAACATAGAAACGTAAGCAAGATTTCATTGAAGTAGACGATTAGAAAAATACGAATAGTGGAAGATTAAGAATGAAACTGCGACCAAATTCTGTATCTGAAAGGATACCATTCCAACAAATGCCAGAATTACCATATAGTGGTGCATATAAATGTTTTGCCCTTCAATATAATCAGTATTGTACAAAGGAATTACGTTTAAGAACATTCAAACACTGGCCTATTTCATCAAAACAATGCCCGGATGAATTAAGTGATGCTGGATTTTTTTTACACGAAGACAAGAGACCAAACTATATGCTTCTATTGTGCTGGTGGATTAAAAGATTGGACTGATAACGATGTTCCATGGATAGAACATGCGAAATGGTTTCCTAATTGTCCATTTCTTTACCTTAAGAAAGGATATGCTTTTATTAAACAAATACATGAAAAGTGCCCTGATATACAAGTATTTCGTAGTGCTCCGAATGATGATATACATAAAAATGCCAGTAAAAGTTGCAATAAGGAACTTAATTTTCAATATGGTACAATTTGAAGTGAAACTTGAATAAAGTTCCATTACATACTTTTTCTTTGTATATAACTGTAAAATGTACATGTACATATTCTAAAGTTATCAAAACAATATGTATTTATACAAATAATTTACGTATGTGCTTTATGTATATGTTTAATATATAAAGGAATGAAGATTAATTTATTTGGACGTAACATGCACGATCTTAAATTTACTGAACTGGTATCATAATCGTAAGTGTATAGGACATATATAAACAAGACGAAACATGGCTGTTTCTATTCCTTGTCATATTAAATGGTGCATAAGGTCTTAATTTAATGAAAGCCAAATTAATGTGTATTGTACTGAAAAGTGGAACATTTGAATAAGTGAATCGTGTTGCTAAAGACCTTGTATTTGGATTTAAGAGAAATTTTAACAGAATGGGAAAGAAAACTTGTACATTTGATTCCGCTTGTTTTCAGACTATAAACAAAAAACTCATAGATTCAATTATGACTGACTTATTTGATAGTGTACAAACACAGTCAAGTTTGACGGAAAACGAACTTTAAAGTTGATAGGTGTCAATGAAGTGGACTTCTGTTCATAAAGAAGCAGAAAATACTTTTCATTTATACTGAACAGTGTAGTACTAATTCCAGTGCATTTAATAATAATAATAATAATAATATAGTGAAATTGAAATCTTTTATTATTTTCACATAAAAATTTGTATTTTGTGAACGATCAATACGGTAAGATTTTTAAATTAGTATACTAATGTTGTTGTTATTCCGATACTTCTCTTTTAGGAGTTAAGAAACTTCATTTAGAATGGTTGATCTGAAAAGAAACCGTACGGACGTCTTTTTTTCGATCACAGCACAACGTACGTTTACGATGAAGAACGTTGTGTTTGTAGATTTTTGAATTTATCAGAAAGTCCATACGGTGTGAACCGTGATCGAATCAGGGACCCCAAAATACTGGATGTAAATCCTCTATCACTGAGCAATCATACTCGTCAAACCAAAAAAAAAAAAAAACACAAATACATATGTGAATATCTGTTTTGCTAGTTTCTTTCCTTTCTCTGTTTGCTAGAACATTGAACTCCATCTTAAAATGGTTTAGTTTCAAGAGCAACAGAAGTGAAGCAGACAACTAACCTTGATTATAGCTTCGTTAACTTATGAAATAAAGATTGTACATCGGAATCGAACGCGAGACCAGTACTTCACGATTTAGAGTTGAATTAATCCTCGCATGAAAAAAAAAGAATTTCACGGAGTAATCCAACTTGAGGTGAGCACTCCATCACTGAACGTCAGTGCCTCGCATAAGGAAGAAGATGATGAAATGAAGAAAGGTACACAAAAGGAGGAAGATCTCATAGAAGAAGAAAAGAGATGATCATCAATACCGAAGAAAAAGAAGAAGAAAGAGATTAGAAAGACTAATCTTATTACGGAAAAAGGATCGTACATTTCTTTCATGTGCAACGTGAAGTGTCCCTACATTTTGGTTTTGATTGGTGGAGTTACCATATGGATATCTCTTTATTGATTTAAAACAGGATACGCCAGATGAACTTCGTTTTCAAACAAATATCTTTCCTGATGATATTTATCATTACGTTTATGTTCCATCGAAATAGAAGAAGAAGATGTGTTTATAATGTTTGTTTTAAACTGTGTTTCTTCATTCTGACAATATGTCTCTAAGAGTAAAACACGGAGATCTTCTTCGTACGCTGAGCAAAGCAAATCCTAAATTACGTAAAGCTATATTGGCCAATGCAGACTCTTCAGTGATTCGAAGTATTTGCGAATATTGTTATAATGTATTAAAAGGGAATGTACCTCTTACAAAGACACAGAAAGCAAGATTAAAGCGATACAAGAGGACGCTTCGATATCTTGTGAAGAAAGGAAATTCCATCCAAAAGAAGAAGAAGCATTTATTAGTGCAGCAGCAGGGTGGATTCCTACCGGCATTATTAGCTCCTATTTTAACTGGTGCATTATCAAGTTTACTATTCCGTTAGTACAATGGAACACGCAAAGAAGATGATTTTAGTTCCACCTGAAGTTCTGAATCTTATACAAACACCATCATCATCATCAGCAGCAGCAGCCCTGGAGAAACGTGAATCTAATTTGGATCAAGAAATGCAAGAGATTTTACAGTTATCATCGCTTAGTGATGAAGAAAAGTGGAATCAGTATAACAATATTCTTCAAAAATATTTACATTTAATACGAAAACAAGAAGAACCTGTGACATTTTCAATTACGTCAACTAAATCAGAGAAGCCTGAAGTAGGAGAAGAAATATTATTATCTATACCCAAAATGTTTCGTAAAAGAGCTGAATTACTACTACATAGAATGAAACATGATGATAATATCACGTGGGATAATAAAGGAACTGTTTACATCAGAGGTGATAAACTAGAAGGATCTCACATTGTAGATTTAATTTCTGATGTGTCGCGACCCCGGAAACACACAAATTCACCGGGATGGGAGAAATTTTGTAATTATTTATCTTCTAATAACACACCTCAAGAACTTATTGGAAATCCAAAACGTTTGTCATATATTTTACGACGAACTAAAGCATCACCAACAGCATCATCGTCAAGGGAAAAAATACCTCTGAAATCGTTTCCAGAAGACGACGAAGAAGCAGAAGAAGAAGAAAAGGAAAAAAGTAGTATCTCCTATAAGGAAAAGGAAACGTACCTGTAAACGTCCAGTATGGTCAAGGTGGAAACCGTAAACAAACAGTTAAGCAAGATTTACTACAAACCTTCACATCCTGCCTCGTTTTCAACTGTTAAAAAATTGTGGATAGCTACAAAGAAGAAAATTCCTATACATTCTATAAGAAGATGGTTACTGCAACAAACAACATATACGTTACACAAACCTGTACGTCGTCGTTTTAAAAGAGATTTCTATGTAGTGAATAACATTGATGATGAGTGGGAAAGTGATATTAATGATCTTCAATCTCTTCATAAATTTAATGATGGATATCGTTATATTCTTACAGTGATAGATGTGTTCAGTCGATATGCATGGGCTGTGCCATTAAAATCTAAAAGTACAAATGATGTCTTAAAAGCATTGAAACTTGTGTTCAAAGACAGAAAACCAATTACATTCCGAACAGATAAAGGAAGTGAGTTTACTAATAAAACAATACAGAAGTACTTAGAGGACAACAAAATAATACATATTACAACTAAAAGTCCTGATATAAAAGCTAGTATTGTAGAACGTTTTAACAGAACTTTAAAAGAAAAAATGTGGAAGTATTTTACAAAATATCAAACGTATAATTATTTAAATGTATTACCTCTTCTTGTGAAATCATACAATGAAGGTTATCATTCAAGCATAAAGATGTCACCTGCAAATGTTTCTCAAAATAACCTATTACAAGTATGGCATAATCAATATGATAATAAAATAAAGAAGAAGAAGAAGAAGAATCCCAATTTCTCAAAACATCTTAAGATTGGTGATACAGTACGAATTAGTAAAACTAGACGTACATTTGATAAAGGATATATGCAAAATTGGACTTGGGAAATATTTAAAGTGAAGAAGATAATACCAAGAGATCCACCTGTTTATGAAATTGAAGATTTAAACAAGGAACCACTGGATGGATTGTTTTACAAAGAGAAATTACAACCTGTGACGTTATCAAAGACATTTTACATAGATAAAATCATACGTACAAGAAGAAAAGTCAGCAGAAAAGAATATCTTGTTCATTGGAAAGGATATCCTTCTTCTTTCGATTCCTGGATACCTGCATCATCCGTAAAGAAGATCGAGAAGTACAATGGAACCTGATGGAGATTTTTACGTTACGCTTCCCAGTAATAGTTCTATGAAATATTTTCCTGACAACACCTTAACATCATACACTACGAAACTTCATCAAAGAATGGAATTCCATGAAAAGTGGGAAGTAGCTATTGTTGAAATTCATTATCCTCATTCAATATTAAATATTAATGACGAAAATAATAAAATGTTTTACAAACCTGCAAAAAATGATGAATGGAAATTTATAACTATTCCTGTACGTTATTACACTGACATATCAGAATTGATAAAGATAATAAATACGTACAACAGATTCACAAATTTACATATTTCTTATACTCGTGAGACTAATATCTGTTTTATACGACGTCTTCATAAAGATATAGATGTAGACGTTGCATTATCACCAAGTGTTAGTGCGATGTTGGGGTTTGATCCAAGCGTTGATTTAAAGGATATGCAACAAGGCCAAAGCATTCCAAATTTACGTTTAGGACTTCCATCTACAATGTATGTGTATTGTGATATAATTCAATCTGTATTTGTTGGAGATACAGTAGCACCATTATTACGTATCATAAATATGAATCCTGTGAATCATACATTTGGAAGTAGTGTTATAGAAATTTTTAATCCGCCACATTATGTGCCTTTAGAGAAGATGCATTTTGAACACATCAAAATAGATATAAGAGATAGTACAGGCTCTCCACTGGCATTCACTTTCGGAACTGTATGCGTTAAACTACATTTTCGACCAGTGCGTCAACATCGATAAATATGAATAATCCACATTTACAATATTATCAAAAACAAGCTCTTTCTGGAACTGGAATCGTTT
The DNA here is from genome assembly GCF_964235325.1 of Thermobia domestica. Lineage (NCBI taxonomy): Eukaryota > Metazoa > Arthropoda > Insecta > Zygentoma > Lepismatidae > Thermobia > Thermobia domestica. The sequence continues at coordinate 221,582,144 of NC_137454.1, forward strand.
ATGTTGGTTCCACTTATCAAGTTGGACATGGTATTGGAAGTTTCCTTGGAGGATTATTTCGTTCTGTCATGCCACTAGTAAAACAAGGAGCTAAAACAGTAGGAAAGGAATTATTAAAATCTGGAGCAAACATTATTACTGATGTCATCATCGATAATCAACCTATTAACGAATCCTTTCATCAACGAATGGGTGAAGCGAGATCCGTCTTGCAAGATAAAGCAAAAAATAAACTGAAATCTATGCTAGGATCTGGATATCAACGAAGGAAAAGAAGAATTACACATCATTCCATCTTTAACCCTTCATCATTACACATCAACAAGCGCAAGAAGAAGAAGAAGGGCAAGAAGAAACGTACACAGAAAACAAAGAAAAATCAGTCTTATAAGAAGAGGAAGTTATCACACGATGTCTTTGATTAAATCATCACCATTATGGCTTTCTTACATCATCAATCCTGCGAGTGTGTAAAAAGTGAAGTAGATATTTTTTCTACAAAACCAACGCAAACCAGTATATTGGATAATCATGTTGTTACATACAAACCAATCAGTTCACTAGCTGATAATGCTCCTCTAGAGTTTATCATCCCAGGAACAAGTGATGAATACATAGATCTACCACATACTCTTCTTTACATCGAAGCTCAAATTGTTAAGCCTGATGGATCAGCATTTGGTGAAAGTGATAAAGCTGTGGCTCCTATTAATGACTTTTTAAATTCTATGTTCAGTGAAGTGGAAGTGTATTTAAATAACAAACTAATTTCATTTCCATCTCATAATCATCCATATCGATCATACATTGAAAAACTGTTAAATTATGATGATTCTGCTAAAAAATACTCATCTTCAATGTGCATTCTGGTTTCAAGATACTGCTGGACATATGGATGCAACATCTAGTGGTAATAGAGGTTTTGAACAACGTTATGAATTAACAAAAAAAAGTGCCAAATTGGACATGCTTGGACATCTTTATTGTGATATTTTTAATCAAGATAAATTTTTAATCCAAGGAGTAGAATTACGTCTCAAGTTAATTCCTGCAAAGCCAAACTCTTGTTTCATCGCTAGTGATGCGTCTGTTGAGGCTAAAGTGAATATTTTAGACGCTGCTTTACATATTAAAAAGATTAATCTTAGTCCTACAATAAAACTAGCACATAACAAGCTTCTACAATCAACAACAGCCAAATATCCTCTCACAAGAGTGCAAATAAAGTCATTCGTCATTCCAAAGGATTTTCAATCAATAACAATTGATAATTTATTTATGGGGGTATTACCAACTCGAGTGATTGTGGCGTTTGCACAAAATGATGCCTATACAGGAACAACAACTTCAAATCCATTTCATTTCAAACATTTTGACATCAATTTCTTCTCTCTATACATTAATGGAAAACCTGTACCTTCAAAACCATTACAACCAATTTTCGAAAACAACCTCTATGTTTCCTCATATCATACCTTATTCTGTGAATCAGGCATTCACTTTTCCAATCATGGCAACAATATTCCTCGCCTTGACTTTCCTCAAGGATACACTATCTTTGTTTTCGACATTACTCAAGATGGGGAAGCCAGCGCTGTGCAGCATTGGAACCTTATACGTCACGGCTGTGTTCGTCTGGAAGTTCATTTTACGAAGCCTCTACCAGCACCTATCTCCTGCATTGTGTATGGAGAATTCCAATCTCTCTTAGAAGTGGATCATCAGAGGAACTTCATCATGGATTTTTAAAGGTACGTTATTTAAATATCATATCATATATGTACATGTCTGCATTTTTATACATGATGTCCTCTACACTAGATTTATTGAATGCTTTGCAAACAAATTCTTTATTTCACAGTCATTTCGTTGGCGTATATGCAGCCAATGAATTAGCAAGCAAATGTTCCACTACCTGCAGCTATCATCATAAATACAGATCCCTCGAACAAACTTGACACACACTGGATTTCCGTATATATTCATACTGACGGACGTGCCCACTACTTCGATACATTTGGATTTCCTCCATATGTAATGCAACATATTCAATTTCTACGTAGAAATTCCCCTTCTTATACATTTAATAATAAACAAATTCAAAGTGTGAAATCGTCCCTATGTGTGGGCATTATTCATATCTTTTCCTATGCTTCAAAGCTAAAGGAAAGTCCTTAAATGAATTTCATTACACTTTCTCTATCAACACCAGAAAAAATGAAAAAATGACTTGCTGTATTTACTTTTACAGGTAATCATGTCTTCATTCTTCTTCTTCGTTTGTTTTGATTACTTTTTTTCATATTATTGCAGGTAGTCATTTCTTCTTCTTATTCTTCTTTATTATAATGTATTGTATGTATTATTATTTGTTGTTTCATTTGTTCATGATTATAGATAAAATAAATTTTAAGTTTGTTTTTCAATTTTTTTCATTTCAGAGAGTAAAAGATCGTCATCGTGTGTATGGGCATCATCATCATTGTACAGATTGACTTCTATCTACGTTTCATCACCAACATCAACAGCAGTAGTATCATCAGTGAACAATATATGGCAGTTGTGAAGTTATCATCACATGATCAATAAAAACAAGATCTAACGTTCTTTTAAAATGTACTACACTTACCGTCGTTTTAATTGTGTACATAGTTTCATCAACAATAAACACTTTGTATTATTTTTTCTCTTTGAAAACAAATGTTTTATTTCTTATTTTCTCCGTTTCCTAATAAATAAATATGTTTTATGATCAGTTATGTAATTAAATACACATATCATAAAACATATTTTTAAGTCACTGAATTAAAGAATTTCATAGTGATTTAAAAAAAGATTCTAAAACTGATTTTAATTCAATGATGTAATCATAAACTACATAATAATAATAATGAATTCAAATACTTAATCAGTTATTCTTTCGTAAATTAAATCAAGTATGTGAATTCAATATTATTATCATTATTATAGAACTTTTGTTTTTAAAATTTTAATATTAATTATTTTAGTTCCTTTTTTAAAAAATAAAAAAGTCCTATCATACTTAAGACAAAGTTGTATAATAATAATAATAATAATAATAATAATAATAATAATAATAATAATTTCAATACTAATTTTTATTTTAACATTCATTTCAAGAATTTGATTTCAAAATTATTATTATTATACGTATCACTTATAATATATGAGGAAAAAATATGTTAGGATTTTTATCTTATAAAAATTAAAAATCCTATCATATTGAGGTGTATGAAACGAACACAAAACACACACACACAAATAAAACATTTCACTTTCCACTATATATATTTTTATTACATTTGATATTACGTTGTTTAGTATACAAGGAAACACAAATCAATTATCTTCTTCTTTATGAAGAGTCGTTCACTTCATTGATACCCTCCGAAGGTTGAGTATCGGTTTCTCCCCACCATGGCTGTTTCGATACACTATCAAATAAATCAGCCATAATTGAATCTATGAGTTTTTGTTTGCAAAATACTTTCATTTCCAATTTTAATCGTTCACCATCAATGTTCACATCACTGTTCTTATCAAGAGAGACACTTGGAAAACTGATGTTCATACCATTAATAATACTCTGTTCATCTACACAGGTATGGATTCCGACAAGTCCTCTGCATGTAAGACACTGCGATTGTACATGATTACGAATAGTATCTGTACACAAGTCAAAATATTCACGTAGCACAACACTACAAACTTTACTGTTTTTCACAGCATGTTCAATACACGGTAATATTTCCAAGAAATAAAGCCAATCACTTGAAGTTAAGTACACAGTGTTTCGAGGAGCATGAAGTGTTCCTTTCTTCTCTAACATCACTAATTTTTCACCCATTACTTTTCGCACCACCAGTTCGTTTTTTCGACCAAGAGATTTTATAAATGTAATTTCCACTTGAGAATTTAAATAGTCCGTAACAAATGGGGTTAAATGTACAAGTTTCTCCCACTCTGCCAAATTTAACTCCACTCCAAACACAAGTCCTTTGCCAACACGAATCACTGGTTCAAATGTATCACTATCCAGTCCAATACAAATTAATTTCGTTTTCATTGAATTAAGTCCATATTCAACATTTAACAAGTACTCTTTCTTGGTATCCATAGTTGATGCACAAGCACTCAAAGACATGTTACTTCAGTCGCTGGTCAGCACAGAATAACGACACTATGCATACAGATGACTGCGCATGCGTGAAGAGGAAGGGGGGCGAAGAGGAAAATTCATGTTTCATCTTGTTTGTACATGCTACCATACACTTACGATGAGTAAACCAGTTCAGTAAATTCAAGATCGTGCATGTTACGTCCAGATACATTAATCTTCATTCCTTTATATATTAAACAGACATTCCCACTTCGTAAATACGTTAATAATGCACCATTATCTGCTTCCAATTTTTCAGTACAACGTCCAGGTAAAATTACTTTTTCACCTCCTTCAAATATCACACATGCCTTCCTACCATATACTGTTGTAATTATCTCACAGTTTACAATACGAAATGGTACTCCAATCTCCAAATCTCGCATTTTTGTAAAGGGTACCATTGATGGCTTATTAAGCTTATCTAATAAACTCATTGACGATGACATCTTTAAATTTTTTGACGTTTCTTCCTTTGCAACAGCTGCTAACAGAATGATCTACACAAGCACATACGTTCCGCTTACGCTCTTCGCACGAGGGGTGGGGGTTTAGGGATTCAAATTATTAGCCAATAAACGACAAGAACACTAAAAGGCATGTTTTATCTTGTTTCTACATCTGGTAGGCATCCAAGACTATGACCATACGTATACCAGCTAAGGAACAGCGTCCAGGGAACGGTCCCATGGGAAAATTTTTGAAAATTTTCCCACGCCCGACCCAAGTACATAATTCCTACTGCATATTTAACGGTGTATACTTAACAGTAACATTGGACACTTAACGGTCTATAACTAACGAGGTATACTTAACGATATACACTTAGCAGTGTATATCTGTAACACGAAGTGCATAAATCAATAAATAATCTATTTCAGTAGAATAATTACTATCTACAAATGACCTATGTTTTACGCTATGGAAATAGTTTTTCTTGATTTTTCGGAAACAACTCATGCGAATTTACTTTCCAACAACTCATTTTGTTCGCCCATTGTGATTTATTAATTCATATGTCTTATCCTCGTTAATTTTGAGAGTTAACTCTAATTTTGAGCTATAACAATAATACTTTAGTATTGCTACTGCCGTAAAGAAAGTTTAACTTAATATATTGATTTTTCAGATTTACAACATTCGATTTTGTCGAATACTACACATGAGGATTTCCGCTGGCACTAATCATTTTGTTCAGCTGAATAAGATCTATATAACCTTCGGAGTTTGCTTTTCTTTCGCTAAACGGTAAGTATATTGTAGAATTTTTTTCTCAAACAACCGCTTCATTGTCTTTTTGTCAACTTTATCAGAAGATGTTGGAAACTAAATCTTTAATACTTTACCCGCTTGTTTAAGCATTCTGCCTGAGGACGTCTTATAGCATACTGTATTGATTATAGTCACCGGGAAAAGTTAGCAGATCAGGCAGAGAGTGAACAGCTCATTTCCCTTGTAGTTTTCAAACGATATGTAAAAGAGAATAAACATTTAAGTAGGTGGAGTGAATGAGAAGATGAGAGTTAAGACATTTTATATTATACAATAATTTCAAAAGCAACACTAAATGGAACACTTAATATGATATAAAAATTAATTCTAAAGACAAGTGAAAAAAGCAGTGATATTCAGTGAGGACCTTGCGGCCGCCCAATTTTGAAATATCACAAATTTACTAACGACAATTATCTTATGAATTATTTCTTTTAAAGTGAATCGCCTTATCCAGTGCTAAATGCTTGATGTTTTACAATTAATATTAATCGATAGGTGTATCTGAGCGACTCTCTTGATTTCTTAATCTTAACTCTTTTGATTTACACAGTACTTATATAATATATTGTATTGTCTGTCAAACAAATAAATGCATGATTTCCGCGGATAGTATCTTACCCCTTTGTTGCTATGAAAATAAAATACTACACATTATCACATATCATTTCGAATTTGCAGATAAGTTAAAACAGTAATCCTAGGCATTGTAGCGAAAACTGTATTTGCCTTTTTGTGCGTTGTACAAAAACACCAAGAGTGAACGCAATAAAAACGAAACAAGGGAAAGAATACAATGGGATATAAAGTGTTTGGACTTTCGACAAATCACTCAATGTAGCGCTTTCCATGCAAGCAAGTCTTGATAGTGTAATCCAGTGGTGCCCCTCCCGTCATGTCCATGACGCATCCCCCTCAATTGTCTATCCGTAGGTATATTCTTCCATGAAAAAAAACTTTTCGATTAATTTTTACACCCCCTCAAACATATTTATATAGATTTTTAACCCCTCCAAATATTTCAATGACGCAATTTGCGTCATATCCCCTCTCTGTGGGCACCCCTGGTGTAATTGGTAACACTGTGGGCTTAAGTTCACAGCATCCCAGATCGATTCCTCTGAAGAAATACTTTTTTATTTTCTTTACGACAATAAAAGTCATAAATTATCTAGTCATCCGAGAAACTAAAACTTTGTAGAAACAAATTTCAGGTTTGTATTCACATTATCGTGACGAAGTATGATAATTTCTTGCAGTCCAAACCGTAGACAATAAGTTAGTGAATAATACTTTTCGGTCTTTTTATAAACAATGTCCAATGTGTTGTCGTCGGCAGAGCTTTACACTGTAGATCTTAAAGTCACAAGTTTCTGAGGAAAACAGTGTCCATTTATTATTATTATTAGTACTATTATTATTGTTATTATTATTACTAGAATGACAAATGAAAGAAGAAAAAGACACATTGTCGAAGCTATTCATAGGAACAGAAGAGATATACTTTATATCAGATTCTTGTTAGGTTGAGACATGAACGTCATAATATTATTACATTTATGGATTGACAGATAGAATTATTATTTTACGACATCAAGAAATGGAGTATAAATATTTGTTTCGCCCTTCTTCTAGATAGTTTGAGTTGATTTTGAGTTTAACGTCACTTTCAGCAACAAGGCTATCCTACTTATTAACGTGAAATCTGAAACACATGAGTTCCTGCCGGGAATCGAACCCGGGTCTTTTCTAGATAGGAAGGTGAGGTGACACCTTGAATGGAATCGTTCTTGTGACTAGAGTTGTAAGTTCTATCATTATTTGTAGTTTGTATTATTCCTTTAATGCTTTATCAACGTTGCATGTAGCGTTAAATTTAATAATAACTTGTTGACGAAATCACGTGTAAAATTTGAAGACCGAGTTACCCAGACAGCATAATGCACGTACAGTATCCGTATAGTACATGTACAATTGCACGGATGCAACATGTGCATCATCTGTATAAATGCACGCCTGTACATGTGATGCACATATACGTCACAGGTCCTATTCAACATCTTCGTCTGCACAGAACATGTGCAATGCACACGTATACATCCTGCACAAGTGATTTACACCTACCGCACAGGTGATTTACAAGTAGCACGTATTCCATTTACGTGTAGCTCACAGGTGATTTACATATAGGACACAGTGATTTACACGTAGCACACAGGTGATTTACACGCAGTAACCAGGTGATTTACATGTAGGACAGAGATGCTTTAAACGTAACACACAGGTGATTTATACGCAGTACCCAGGTGATTTACATGTAGGGCAGGTGATTTACATGTAGGACAGGTGATTTACACGTAGCATATAGGTGATTTACATGTAACACACAGGTGATTTACACGCAGTACCCAGATGATTTACATGTACGATAGAGGTGATTTACACACAGTACCCAGATGACTTATATGTAGGGCACAGATGATTTCCTCGTAGTACAGAGATGATGCAAAAGCATATTCGAGATGCAACGAATAAAAAAGAGAGTTTATATATTTTGTGTCTTACGCAGTAACACCATCTATAACAGCAAAGCCATCACCTTCAAAGTATATCACAAGTAACTAATAATTGTCAGTGAGAATTTTAGTTTTGGAGTTTATTATTTGCAACGAGCAAAGCTTTAGGTCGTATCTTTCATATGTTTGCCAAGTAACAAATAACGCAACATATTCTGCTGTATCGGTCACGAAAATAATTTTGTAAAGATATGAACTGTCTGACAGTAGTTACATCAGTACAACGCTGAAACCTGTTGATCTTGTATCCTAGCTCAGTGGACGTTATGGAGTTTTTAGAATCATTCAGCTGTTATTCGACGAAAAGTCTTTATAACACCGCTTGGAGGAAAAACGACACTTACCAAAATGGAGGTTACTTTATATTGTTGATGAGAATGAGAGTAAAAAAATGAAAGTAAAAGGATATACTTGCAAAGTATTATGGGCGTCTCATACATACGTGCAGTAGCCGTGCAAATGCCCATTTGTACACAACGGCTTAAGCATCGGTAATTTAAATGTGCTTCATCCACGCAAATGCACATGAGCACATACACGGCTCAAGCATGGGTTATGTACGTGCGCTGCATCCACGCAAATGCAAATGTGTACATAACGGCTTAAGCACGGGTGTGCTTCATCCATGCAAATGCACATGTGCACATAACGGCTTAAGTACGGGTTGTGTACGTGCGCTGCATCCACGCAAATGGACATGTGTACATAACGGTTTAAGCACGGGTTACGTACGTGCGCTGCATCGACACAAATGCACATGTGTATATAACGGCTACAGCACGGGTTATATAAATGTGTGCTTCATCCATGCAAATGCACATGTGCACATAACGGCTTAAGCACGGGTTCTGTACGTGTGCTTCATTCACGCAAATGCACATACGCATGTAACGGCTTAAGCACGGGCTATGTAAATGTGTACTTTTTCCACGCAAATTCACATGTGCACATGCACGACTTAGTCACTGGTTACGCACGTGTGCATAACCCATGTAAATGCACATGTACACATACACGGATTATGTATGTGTGCTTCATCTACGAAAATTCACGTGTACGGCTTATGCACGGGTTATGTATGTGTTCATCATCCACACAAATGCACATGTGCGGCTTATGCATGGATAGTGCACATGTGTCGTACACGTACGTGTTGTCTGGGTAGTTGTATAAATTCGTACACAGATCGAGGTACGAAGCTAGAGTAATGTACGTATGTCTCTTGAACAAAGAAATCAGTTTCTCTGATCTGGCCTCCTTCCTCGTAGAGTATTCTATAGCAAGGTAGTTTTAAGAACATGTGGTCGACGGATCAATTCCCACGTAGAACCATTTTTAATTCTTGAGCACAAGTAGAAAAGTAAAAAAACGAATCGGGACACATGAAGTTTAGAGCTAACAACTAAGACCGAACAAAAGGTATGGGTCATTACTTTTCTTTGTTTAGGAACAATGAAATGGAGGAAAGTTGTTTTGTCTGTTGTCTAGGAATGCGGTATAAATAAAAGAAGAAACTACCCTTCTGTCCAGAATTTCTGTAGCATGTCTTTCAAAATTACATAAATAGAAATACTTCTCTTACTAATGATAGATAATGTTAAATGCCTTACAAATATACAGAGAAAGGAAACCACATATTTTCAAAAATATTTCTGTAAAAATTTAAGAAATAAAGAAGTTATAATTAATAAAAGAAATCTCAGTAACACATCGCCAAATTCTAAGTTCCATTTTCTTATGCGTGGCAAGCGCGCGGAGAAATTTACAGGAAGAGGGAATTTTATGCTTTATTAGAAATACAACGTAAATCTTTCATAATGTTAGTTACTAAACATATTGCAGAGCTCTAATAATAATAGATATTAAACATTTTATACGTAAACAAACAAATAAAGGAAATAAGCCACAAAATACGCGAAGGGATCAGGCAGTTTGTGGTAGTGATTTCCTTATATACGTTTTCTAAGAAAATGAACCTTAACATACCTTCGTAGAGTACACGGTTATCGCACGCTCCCTGAATATTTTGTTTTTATCCACGATCATCAGTTCTAATCTCATACCCTACGCTGAGTGTTTTTGAAAAGCTTGATTCTGTCAATTTCTTAAACAGCAATGTTTCTTTCTAATAATATTGCTTAGTATTATTGTCTTCATTCTAGTTTATTTGAGTATCTCCAAATAATCCAGAATTACGTCCTTTAAATAAAGTGTTACAATTATCAAGAAATTTATAAAATGAGGAAACTTTATTTCTTATTATTATCCTAACCGGAAGGTGAAACTTATAAATATTTGAAATAGTAATTAACATATGACTAAATTTAATGAAAAATTACTAAAAATAAAACATTTACTCCGAATAGTCTCTGCAAGTAATGTGTAGACAATGGACAGAAATAGTGAACATAAACTCTTAATTGTGAATTAAAACTGTAGTAGCGATTGTTCTAAACCCAAGTAGAACATTCACTCTTTGCTTCATGAAAATAATAAATATTTTACAAAAATAATGATCTTTCGGCTGTATCGTATATCTTTTAGTAAATAAATAAATAAAATACATATTATGTATCACTTAATAAACGTGACTCGATAGCCGATTGTAAGGGTGCAGATAATGAATATTACTATAAACTGTTACCAAGCTAGGGGCCGCAAGTGTCCCAGTGGAAGGCGGTGGGTGAAGCTGAGCACCCTGAGATGTTAGATTGTAGTGTTGTCAACGGGATGAGCGGCTCGGCTCACGGCTGTCAACACCCAGCCGAATCAAGAAGTGAGCCAAGCCCACACCTCACCCTACCGAGCTGGCTCGAGTCCTCTACTAAATTGGACCAAACCGAGCCTAGTTAATGGCTCACCCTTAACGTAGCTGCCTCGAGACGACGACTCGCCTGAGCCGAGCTGATTGCTTATTCCAATCGAGCCGGCTCGAGCCAATGGTTCACTTGAGTCGAGCCGAATGGAGCCCATAGCTCTCCCAACCGAACCGTGTCGGTGACTCATTGCAACCGAGCCGGCTCGAGCCAATGGCTCAGTTAAGCTTAGCCGAAACGGGCCTGCTCGATCTCATGGCTCGGTTGAACCGAGCCGAACCGGAGCGTGAGTCGAGCGGGTTGAAATCATTATTAGACTGACGATCCTGAGGTTTTCGAGTCCCTCTGCAGTAGGAAGGGAAGAATTGCAATTGTCCTCGAAGCTTCTGAATTGATGTCTCTGTCGGTTCTAGGAGTCCTGAAATGTGATTGAAATAGAGAATAAGTCAGGAACTTAAAAATGTATAGCGGCCACCTCTGGTGCATAGAGTCTCTGGTTCGATTCCAGCTCGTGCTAAGTGAAATTTGTGGTGGATGCGGCGTGTGTGTGTGTGGGTTTTCTCGAGGTTCTCGGGGTCACTTGATAATTTAACGCCTTGCATCGTACATGCTACGAATGAAAACTTTAAGACGTTTTTTATCTGCTGTCACTCGCTATTGCGCTCTCCTAGTTTGTAATATTAACATTTTAAATGTGCACTACTACCTCGCGAAAGATGGCCCCGAAGTTCCTTTACCAAAATCTGTTTCCCCTTATTAGTTTTCATCAGTTCACTTGAATTGAAATACCCATTCTACGGGGAGAAAGGAGGTTTAAATGAGCCTTCCAAACATTTCTCAAATAAGCCTCTTCCCGATCATTAGAAAGTGCATACAGGAGAACTCCGAAATAAAGTAAATTTACGAACGTCATTTTATTATGAAAGCATTTTATATAATTTCAAACAATTATCGTCGAATATACAAGGTTAAAGAAGCACTCTTATTAGCAAAGTTAAAAAGACCTCAATATTTTATCCCTCTACCAGCCAGGTTTTCTGTATCGATTCCGTGTCAAACCGGAAGAACTTACAACTAGTAATCATAAAATTGGTTATTCGCGCTCACCCAACAGTAATGTTTGTTTGTGCTTTAGTGTTTTTAGACTCATCTTAATGTAACAAAATCACGCATAGAAGCGATTTAACACATTTTTACGAAATAATCTTGTGGTTGTTTGGCGTTTTGTAGCGTCTCTGCCGCTGGTGGGCCGCTAGTGGTATAATTTTCAAAACGGAAGTGGGGCCAGAGCGGATCGTCGTTGCGGAGCCGCCAATTTTTGGCAAAATGTTGCTAGTTGCCTATCGGTGGTCCACTACGCTTACGGCATGGGGATGTTTATAAATAATGGTCACAATAGAATTATAAGATGAGAGATGGAATATTTTTCTTTTTCGCTGAATCTAAATCAGAAAGCCATTACTCGCTTTCCATTACTGTTTTTGTTCTATGGCGCTAAAGATTGAAATCGGAAATTGTTAATTTGAATCGCGTCCCGCTTGAAAAGATGGCTAAAGGGAAGATAGAACGTACTGTTGGGAAGCTGAATCGATTAGATAGTACTATATCTCGATATCTCTTACCGTCTTCCTCTACGGAGATCCGCATTGAAACCGGAAGTAGTAGTAAATTTAAACCATTCCCGGTTTTGGAAAAATGTTGACCATTGTCATGATAGGTTGCTTTGAAACACGGAATAGTTTGTAAAAAAGCGCTTGATGTTATCTAATGACTATTTTGTCCTATGTAGATAAACGTTGAAACTGGAAATGATTAACTTGAACAATTTCCGATTTCAATAGAGAGTAAACAGAGGAGGTGAAACCTATCCTTGGGACGGTAAATCGATTGCAAGATTCGTTATCTCTTTATCTTTTACCGTTTTCCCTATGATATCTGTCAACAGATGGACGGACGAACGGACATAGTTGTTCTATGAGCCTTTAGGTACTTATGCAGAGCACAGTTTAGAAGTCTTATGCCGAAAGTGAACGTAATGCCAAATTTCTGCCAGCAATGAAAACTGGATAATAGACGTTTGTCTGTAGTGAATGACGTGTGAAAACTTTGTCGTTTCTAAATACATTTATCTATATTTGATTTGTGTGATAGACTTCATGTAGAAAGGAAAATATTGCTTTATTCGTATTAAGATTACTGCGCTAAGCACAACACAGAACACGTAGGCACCAGCTACAAGCTAGTGGTTATATAGTTTCACGCAGGTGACTGCCTAAAGGAAAGACTGCTTTCCACAGCAGCAGCGAAGAATTAACACAAACAAGCATCGAATCTTTGAACAACAACTAAAGACCACATTCAAATTCGGATCAGCTACAACAAGCCAATTGTACGCATATGGCAGTATATAGCACGATCGCAACAACTGATGATTGAGACAATGAAATTACTGGACAATATTGAAACGGAATTATTTAGTTTAATGTTTCACGTTTATGCACTTCAGGTTAAAAATGATAGCCAATTAATAAGAGTAAATGAAAAGGTAATTATTTTTTGTGTTCTAGCGGGAATCGCATACAGCAAAGGCGCACGTGCAACTTGCTAGACCAACGTGAAGGGTTGAAAGCTAATATTTTATCTGAGGATACAAATTTCTATTCACAATTATTTACAGTACTTTACTTGCAGTCATTTACCTCTAACAACAAAAAGAAAAAGGATTCTGTTTTACGTCCCATAGTTATGCCTACTAGGATAAAGGAGTTGGTGGTTATAAGAAATCAATGAAATGGTAGAATAAAGAAAGTGGGGAAAACAGGAGTACCTGGAGAAAACCCCCCACACACGTTGTGTCCACCACAAAGTTCACTTGGAGCGAGTTGGGATCGAACCAGGGACTCTATGCACAAGAAATGACTGCTATACATTTGTTATAACTTCCTGAGTTATTCTCTATTTCAAACACATGTCAGGACTTCTACAATCGACAGGGACATGAATTCAGAATCATCGAGGACAATGGCAATTCTTCCCTTCCTACTACAGAGACACTCGAAACCCTCACGATCATCAGTCTAATAATGATGTCAACCCGCTCGGCTTGCCTCGGTTCAATTGAGCCAACAGCTCGAGCTGCTCGATTCGGCTTAACTTAAGTGAGTCATTGGCTCGAGCTGGCTCGGTTGCGATGAACCACCGGCTCAGTTCGGCTCGGCTAAGGTGAGCCATCGGCTCGTGTCGGTTCGGTTGGTATGAGCTAACTGATGTTGAGTGATTCGTCAATAAAGTCCAAGGACTTTACATCGCATTGATTTTTTCCTTGTTTTTTTTTTTTCATTGCGTTTACTATTTGTGTTTTTCGTAGAATGCACGAAAAAGGAAATACGCTTTTCGCCACGGTGCCCAGGAATACTGTTTTAACTGTTCAGCAAATAGGAAGCTACTGGCGAAATGATATGTGGTAATGTGTAGTATTTTATTTTCATAGCAGCAAGGGGCAAGATACTATCCCTCGGAAAACGTACATTTATTTGTTTGATAGTCAATACATCATTGTAAAATTGAAAGCAAGACTCGTTTTTATGTCCTTAGTCAATAATTTTGTGTGAACAATGCAAAAAATGTTTTTATTGACAGCCATCTTACACAGTATGCAGTATAACTCCAATAAGTCAGTATTGATTGGTGTCCTGTTACTATATCAAAGGCATGAACATACTCACCCGACCCCTCTTTGCTTAGTGAGTGTTAATCCTATAATTAGAAAATACGAACAGGAAAATATATTGTACTCTATTTCCACATTTATTGATATAAGTTTGTATTGTAGTTTGGTGCTATCTACAATATTTAGTTACTATTCATTTTCGAGAGAGTGTTAGAAATGGTGGGTGAGAAAAGAACACTTTTAGATATTATTAGAAAGAGAAAGAGAAACTGATTGGGACATTGTCTAAGAAGAGATTGTATCATGAGGGACGTCCTAGAGGCTATGGTGGCGGGAAAGAGAGGGAAGGGGCGAAGGAGACTACAATTAATGGATGATATTAAAACGGAAAGATCATACGAGAAGACGAAGAGGTTAGCGGGGGACCGTGAAGCATGGAAGCTTCTCAGCTGCGGCAAGTGACCTGCCAATAAAGGCAGAATACCTATGATGATGATTCATTTTCGAACATAATTATTGCTCAACGTAAGTTTGATAGCTATTTCCATAGACTAAAGAGAATCTTTTTCGATTGTATTAAATGTTAGTTTAAAGATATATAGCATTTACTGCAAGGCATAAAGTAGATTTTAATATTTATTTATGTTTCATTTCGTTTATGAAATTGAAAGCTGAAGCGCTACCGCATTCTCCGTGCACATTTACTACGAAACAAGGAAACAATCTTCACACGAACTGGTGAATATTTATCTTTGTATAAGATTTGCTAGGCTCTAGGCAACTCTTTTCTATCTGAAAATCTTAGGACAGATACGCAGATACAAATACACATTCTTTTATGTATTAGCAAAAATAAGGGAACTTCAAAAAGGTTCTTTGATGTTTAAAAATGGATGGCTGCACAACCATGCACTCTCAGCCAGCATGGTTGATGTGTACTTGTATATTGTTTAATAACTATAATATAAAAATGTCGAAATAAAGTTACAAAATACAATGGTCGTGTGTTTATTTCTGTATATAAAGATTTAATGTACATCCATGAGAACTGAAAGTCTCTTTATAACCCAGTTTCGTAGGGAGTGTTGAGTTTTCATAAAAGTGAGGGTGGTCGTAAATAAAATGAAATCACAGAAAGGATAGTACTAATAGGAAGTTATTCTTATTTAAGAAAACTAGAATAGAAAATAAATGAATTTCTAGTTCGAACGACTTCTCAGATGGATGCGCACAGTAGTTGATTTTAATTCTTCGATTCAATGGTGCTGAAGACCTTACAACGCCTTGATCAATTAAATTTTCATTTGTTTCTTTTGTTCCTACCTTCCTTCATGTGCTAGTAAAGCTTTGGGGAAATTATTATGACAAATTGCGACTGTTCGACGAAGAGTATCAGAGTCAACTGTCATAAAGAAACATAAATAACATATTATACTATATTATTATTGTTATCTTGTTAGTGTCACCGTAGGCAATGTAGCTTGAACTAATACATGAGTTGGTTAACGAACATAGTCTTCCAATGTTAATAATTGATCACTTTGAGAAACAGATTTTAAGACTATTTAATTAAACGTATATTTTATATGTGTGAATGAGCTTTTGTAGACCTTATTGGGCAGTAGAATAGAAAGTTAATAAAGAACAAGAAACATCACATTATATTTTCAAAACTCAATATTACAAAAGTCTTTGCTAAGAACATAAATTGCATTAGAGTCAAAATTAACCATACTATACGTATGCGTTCCACATATGGCCAATATGGCGTGAAGCTCGAAGTCGTTGCAAAGTGGTGCTCTTATTGTTTACCTTTTCTCGTGGTTGTGTGTAGTGTTTATGTGCGTGCTCTACTGTGTTCATGTAGTATCGCTGCTGTGACTTTCCCAAGTGAAGTATTCGCAATGAAACATGGATTGAAGTGTAATGAAAGACCTTTCCATTTTCTTGATTTTGCCTCCTACCAAGAGGATCGCCATATGCCCTCTCAGGTACTGCTAATAGTGACGGAAGAACTACCAATGATTTTGTGCCAAGGTATGAGTCAAAAGCAAGAAAACAGTACCTCATTCTCTTTTGTTTTCTCATCCTTTGTGGTGATATTCACGTAAACCCAGGCCCACGCCGTCTAGACTACACCAGTGCTTTTAACATATACTACCAAAAAGTTCGTAGTATTAAAAACAAATTATTTGAGTTCTCATTGAACCCAGGTGAGATAAAGGAATTGGGGTTGTTTCGCAGTGACCAAATCGTGGCTGAACGAATCAGTGAACTACAGTAAAATTAACCTTTCTAATAATTTATCCATTTATTGTAAAGACCGCATAACTCGTAGAGTTGGAGTGATGATTTGTATAAATAGTAAGTGGAAGAGCAAAATTGGATCTTCAATGGAAGTGGAAGAGCAAGTGAAAGACTAGATCTTTAACGCGATTGTGAACTCATTTGGGTGCAAGATTTTATTCCAAAGCGTCGTTCTGTGCTTATTGGGTGCTTTTATAGGCCGCACAATACCTCCCAGCACATCTTAGAAGCTTGCCATGACTCACTGTTACATGCGTTGTCACACGGTGACGTCATCCTATTGGTGATTTCAACTTTTCCATTATGTGGCAGGACAGAAAGCATGGCATCGCTAAAGATGGAAACAACAGTTATTTCATGGACAATTTTATTCATAGACTTGGTCTAGGTCAACATAATATGCATAATACGAGCAAAATTAACAATCTTGACTATATTGTCTCTAACTTAGAACCTCGTTGTGTTGTTCGATGCAGAAATCTTTCCCCCTCGGATCACGATTCCTTGTATGTTTCTTTTGATTTCCTTCCCTCCACCACTACAAATCAGCCCCTCAAAACTAAGTCACAACTTGTTTGGGAGAAAGGCCCCTGGGGTGACATCTGTCAGGCTATTGAACTGTTTCCTTGGTGTTTGTTAGAGGTAGGAACTGTTGACGACGCTGTGGACTTATTTACATCTGTCGTTCACTCAGTTATAAAGGAATTTGTGCCGGTGAAAGCATCAAATTCGAACAGGTTTCCGATCTGGTACGACAATGAACTTCGTGAACTTAAAAACAAAAAGCTTCCTGGACTCTATGGGAATCAGATCCGAGTGACTACACATACAAGAACTTTGCTAAAATTAGAAGCCTTGGCAAGAAGGTATAGCGGCGTAAGTATTTTGACTACATTTACTCAATTGGTGATTTTACTATTAGCAACCCTAAATTCTTTTAATCTGTAATTAAATCTAGATCAAAATCTCCGGATATACCGGCAACAGTTTAAGAGGAAAATACTGATGCGAGTGATGATCAAAGACCCGACCTCTTTAATAACTATTTCTGCAAAACATTTACTTCCCTTCCCTCTACAAACCATCTTCTCCCTCTCCACCCCATCTGTTCGGACACCTTATCTATCTACCACTCCGGGCAAAAGTCTGGCTCTCTTGCAATTGTTATCTCCACATAGATAACTTGGACCCGATAACATTGGTCCTCTCTTTGTCAACTCAACAGTTTCAGTTATTGAGATTCCTCTATCTATCTTATTCAATAGATGCTTCAAGGAAGGGTATTATCCCACCAGTTGGAAATTAGCTCACGTGACTCTAATATATAAATCAGGACTTAAAGATCATGTATCCTCCTATAGGCCAATATCTCTTCTTTCTGTAATATCAATTATCTGCGGAAAAAAGTAATCGAAGACAGGCTACTTAAATTCACTTCACCTTACATCCACAGTTCTCAGCACGGCTTTCTATCGAAAAGCTCAAGTCTCACAAACTTAAGTACTCTTATTTCCTGTGCAATCAAATGTATGAATAACAATACTCAGTTAGATGTTATCTACTTTGATCTCTCGAAGGCCTTTGATTCTGTCAGTCACATTCATTTTCTTTATAAGCTCTCTAATAGATTTAATGTACATGGCAAATTTCTCTCTTTAATCAGCAGCTACTTGAAGGACTGTAAACAGAGAGTTGTTCTTTCAGGGGCGACTTCTAACCCCCAACCCATGATCTCAGGGGTGTCTCAAGGAAGTGTACTTGGGCCTCAGCTATTTGTCCTGTATATGGATGATCTCTACACGCACTTATCAGATCAACCTAGTGTCCTTCTGCTTTATTCTGATGATTGTAACTTATACAGAGAAATATCGTGCCTCCATGACACAATTAATCTACAGAAGACATAAATTACTTTACAGGCTGTTGTGAAATGTGGCAGTTGAAACAGTAAGAAATGTGACACTGTTACTATTATTTTGAAAAAGTGTCCTGTTCCCTCCACATACAATGTCAATGATTTCCTATAACACATTCTGCTAGTCATATTGATTTTGGTGTCATTTTTGATTCAAAACTCACATTCCCTGACCACATCTCTTCAATACTTAAGAATTCAATGCGCATGTTGGGACTTCGTTATCGATGCATTGAACTGCGCACTGTTTCGTCATTAGCAACTTTTTATAAAACTTTAATAGCGCCCAAGATCGAATACTGCTCTCCCATATGGCCATGGCAGCACCTACAAATCTCCCCAGATTTGATTCTATTCTTAATTTCTTTATCCCTATAGACCGTTTACGTGTTCCTGCGCTTCGAATATTATCTAAGAAGGAACTCTTGCGACATCTTAATGTCCAGACTCCGGATGTACGCAGAATTATCTCTGACCTGAAATTTCTTCATAAAATAGTTAATGGAAATTTAATATCGGAAATATTACTTCAGGAACTATCCTTACGTGTCCCTTCCCGAATCACCCGGAATATCCACCTATTCTATCTTGCCCGTCCTAGATTGGTAATTATACAAAGGTCTGTTTTTTACAGAATACCAAACTGTTATAATCAAATAACAACTGATGTGGACATGTTTTCAAGCTACCCGGTGTTTGAAAGAGCAATTAAACGTATTTTGACGGAATTATATTACTTTTACACTCTTTTTTGACAGTGTTCTATGTTGTTGTTGTTGTTGTTTTCTTGTTTTTTCTTTCTTTTGTTAACATTTCGCTGTGTAAAATGGCAAAATTATGCTGTATCTGGGAATTTGTTCAATAAATAAATAAATAAATCTAATTTTTATACCATACTTCTTTATAAAGTGGAATATAGGAAAATAAAGTACACTCGCTCACGTGTTCTACTATAACGAAGAAAAAACGACATTAAATTATAGCAATCAGGTTTTCACTAGGTTTTATGTATGTCTAGTATATGGAAACTCAATTATATATTGCATGCAGTACGAGAAACCATTTATATTAACACTTTCTGTCCAAACTATCCGTAGGATGCCTGGACATTTTTTCATTAGATTACACAAGTTGAAACTCAGCTAAATTCTTATTTTTTATCTGATGAACAGCCAGTTCTTTTCTTACAATGTTTGAGTACTATGTTGACTACTCTGAAGCGAATTAATTGTGATAAACCTTTAGTAACATATGTTAACATAGGCTAACCTATGGAGAGTAGTTAAAGATTGACGTTTATCAGGTAATTCCTACTCTTCTTCACTATTTGTCTGTTTGACTTCAATAACTTTCTCTGGTTTTAAATAGTTCATGTCTATACATTACAATTAAATTTGAAAGTATCCTGCAATTAGGCTCCAAATACCGTTATCACTCAGATACGGATAAAGATTAAACATTATTAAACAACTACTTGATTCACTTGGTCAAGTTTATGCCAAGTTTATATACTCCTAAGTAATAAATACTTCCAGATTTTTCAGAATAAAGAATCTCAGTTTCTGAAAAGATTAAGAATTTTCACTTGTATATACATTTATGAAGACTGCTACAGAGAAAAAAGTGTGTGATTTATTAAATGATCCACTGCAAATGGAAACTGATGACCAACGTATACAGAGTACTCACCGCGTTGAAAGAAAGTGTTAGGGTAGAACAAGACCCATAGTGTGTAAATTTTTGAGTGATAATAAACAGGAACACGTATTAAAAAATAGAAATAAACTTCCGGGAACAAACATTTACGTGGATCAAGATTATTCTGGTTCGGTAAGACAAGAACGTAAACAGTTACAATATGTTTTAATGAAAGAGCACAAACAAGGGAAATATGCGAATATCAATTTCCATTATTTGTATATTGAAGGGGAACGATACAAGCTTACTGAACTGCAGAACAATGAAAAGAAGAATTTTCAACCTAACTTGGACGTCTCCATTACCGAGGGAGTTTACAACCAGCCACCTGAATCATCTAAAGCACCTGCCAATCAATGATACGAAAAATCTCGACAACATCTGCGAAAAGGAAACGAAGCACCGCTCCCTCCACCAACCCTCCATCTGGACATTCCAAGCAGAAAGAAAGATATCAGCATGAGGGGGTGCACCAAGGAGACTTCCGTAAGTACAAAAACATACAAAAACATTCAAAGTGAGAGGTAAAGGTGAGAATATAGTTAAGGAGAAAGATGGCTATTTTAATATATGTTCAAAATGTAAGAGGAACTCGTACCAAGCTAAAAGCACTGACGGAAAATGTATTAAGTAACAACTATCAGGCAATTGAATTAACTGAATCTTGGCTTACTAAGTCACAATGAATCTGAACTATTTGATTCGTGGTATGTCGTGTTAAGAGCTAACAGAAATATTGTTACTTTTAGTACAAAATTGGGCGGTGGTGTTGCATTAGCCGTAAATAAAAAAAATATTGTGTGCGGAAAATTGCTCCCCAAGCATTCCTGGTGTTGATGGTATTAGAGTGAAAGTTCTTGTAGATACGGTTAATTGTATATATGTATAGGAGGGTGGTTCAATAATTATTGTCCCTGACCTTTAAACAGTATTATTTTTTCAGAAAGCCTCCCTTCATAGTGATGCACTTCTTCCATCTATGCTGTAAAGCCACTATGCCAGCTTCAAAGGAAGTCTCTGGCTGAGCCGTGAGCCACAGCCTCAATAACAGCTGCATTTAAGTAAAATTTCTTCCTCTTGCGGTGCTCCTTCAACTTTGGGAACAAACGAAAGTCACTAGGGGCGAGGTCGGGTGAGTAGAGAGGATGTTCCAAACATCCAAAGCAGCAGCATGGATTGTGGCACCAGTAAGATGGCTTTTGTGGGCCGGAGCATTATCTTGGTGGAACACCACTGTTCGCTGCAACATCCCGTGCCGTTTTTCCTTGATTTCTTCGCGTAACTAAGGGATTAGGGCTGCATAATTGGCCCCCGTAATAGTGTGTCCCACCTCCAGGTAGCGAGTAAGGAGCACACCCTTCGCATCCCCCAAAATTGTGGCCATAACCTTGCATGCTGGTGCTTGCACATTGAACTTGCGTGGGGAAGGCAAACTGCTATGCCGCCACTCCATGCTCTGTCGTTTGGATTCGGGATCTCATCCACTGTTACAAATCAATCACGGAAATGTTTCAGGTCTGCCCCCATAACCCCCAAACCAGCCCTTGATTATCGAACACTGTCTTTCTGATATTCACGAGATAGCGTTTTGGGTACCCATCGCGCTGCTACCTTTCTGAATCCCAAGTGTTTATGTACAATGGTTTCCACTGAGTCTACAGAGATGTGGATGATGTCTGCTAACTGTTGCATCATGATTCGTCTGTCTGCTGTAATCGTATCATGCACAGCATCAATGTTTTTTGGGGTGCATGCTATTGTTGGTGGACCAGCACTAGGGGACTGTTGACAGCTTTCCCTGCCGCAACGGAAATCGCGGCACCAGTTCTTTACCACCTGGTAGGAAGGAGCGCCATTACCCAACACACTGATCATGTCCTCATGAATCTCCTTTGGGCTTAACCCTATTTTCTGGAGGTACTTGATGGCAGCTCATTGTTCGGTTTTCTCCATTTTTCAAGCTAGGCATCTTTCACACCTGAAACGACCAAAAAGAATACTAATATAGCAGCTATGGTTCTGAAATTTAGCACATAGGCATCTAAGGCATTAGGCTATAATATCCTCTATCAGCCATCCCAGCTCAAGTATTTCAAATGTGCCGGGGACAATAATTATTGAAAGTTCCTCGTATATGTCTTGTATATATTGTACCTGGGTCAAGTCAATCAACATATATTCCTTCAAAAGACTGTAGAGATATGTTTAGAAATGTCTTGTGTGATTATACCATGTCATTTCGAGCCAAATACGAAACGATTATTATTATTATTATTATTATTATTATTATTATTATTATTATTATTATTATTATTATTATTATTATTATTATTATTATTATTATTATTATTATTATTTAAGAAAGATCATTTTGTATCCCTTTTGTATTTTTCTTGAGTCACCGGACATTTTCAGAAAAGAGAGAATCTCACTAAAACCGGAACATTTGGTCACTCTGTGTTATACAAAACTTAATAAATTGAAAGCTGAATACGATAGTAACATGGTACAGGCATCACATTATATCAGTATTGTATTCGAAAACGTTTTCAAGTGTTCTGTCCGATTCTGTCATATACTTCACATTATATGCTCTTGTAGTCTTCGTTATTTTTCACTACTTTGGTGCTTTACATTTTAAGGCGAGTATATTAAGTTATCCTCCCCATTCCCGGTATTCTTAATATTCTCTTCACTCTAGATGTGCCTTCATAAACCACATTTATTTTTGCCTTCCGCTAATTTACTTGAGCTCTTACTTCTGTTTTTCTGAGAAGGTACCCATTAACCGCTCATTCTTTTGGTCCTGAGCTGAGATCTCCATCATCGTTTTTTTTCATTTACATCTCTGCTCTCTAGTCTCTTTCATTCTCGTGACAAAAGCGTTGTTCTGTCCAAACTTAAATTGAAAGTGCGAAGAAACTCAAAGAACAAAATTCAGATTTTCTAGCCAATAATCAGCTAACTTTAAGAAACTACAAGTTTTTAAAACATTTTTCTATCAAGCTGATTGTGATTTGTTTTCTTTAACTTCAGTGAGAAACTTCATTCTTTGTCTTTGATGCTATTTTTGGCCCTAGTTATTATTACCACTAATTTTAAACATTTCACAAATTGACTGCTTCATGCAAACTACTTAAAATTTCATTTTAATAGGAAAACTTCTACGTTCCCTTGTGTTTGATTTAATTTGATTTGATTTTCAGTTTAGCATGGCTTTCATCAGCGATGCTTTATGAAATGCGGACTTGCAGTTTAATGAGGGATCCCAACCACATGAGCTCCCTCCGGGAATTGAACAAAGGTCTTCCATGCCAAAAGCACATATGCTAACCGCTTAGCTACCGTACGAGGGAAGTTAGTGATGTATTTCACCTTTCTTAAGAATTGGTTGAAATCTTTTATGTTTCTTTTTCTTCTACGCTCAACAATCTCTTGACTGGTTTGACGCAAGCTGCATATTCTACTTTTTCCATTCTGAGCCAGACTTTTCATTTCGTGTTTTTCCCATACCTTGCTTACTCACAAGAAACGAACATTAACGTGTCATCCGGATATCCGAATCAAACGTAGTCCATTCGATAAACATAACAAAGATATGTTCATGAACAAAACATTAGGTGTCATGAACCATCGAGTAAGTTCCTGATGCAAATTAACCCTGATAGTATAAAGGAAATCGTAGACTCGCAGTGAAATAGCTATTGCATCAGTACTGTTCATTGGAAAGTCATGGTTTATAGTTCATTCTCTTCAGCATGAAACAAGCTTTCCAGAGGTGCTATGTAGTGGGGCCCATAACGTACTTGAACAGAGAGAATTGGGAGAATGTTGGGAAAATTCCCTCCAGAAATCCCTCCCATCAATTTTAGACCCCTCTGGAGTAGCCCCTGGTAAAATCACACAATCCAAATGTATCTCGATAAATACTACAGGGGATAAGAAATGCGTGTACCAAGTTTTGTATTGATAGATGGGATAGATATGAGGAAAAAGCTTGTATACCAATATACGTTTTCCCCTCATACCTATTCTGTCTATCAATACAAAACTTGGTACACGCATTTCTTATCCCCTGTATTATTTTTCGAGATACATTTGGATTGTGTACTTTTACGATAAAATGTTGCTTGCCTTGTAATAATTATATATCTATGAGTTGATTGTGAGTTTAACGTCCCGTTCAGCAGCGAGGCTATATGAGACGTGGACCTACTGATTAACGTGGAATCCGAACCACATGAGCTCCCGCCGGGAATCGAACCCGGGTCTCCCACGCCTAAGGCGCGTACGCTAACCGCTTAGCCACGGAGGAGCTCTATATATCTATGAGTGTTAATACAAACAAAGTTACTTTTCAATTAAAAAAAAACGAACAGGTCGTAGCAATGTCTCAGTAGTACAGTCTTCGCCTCAGTTGCGCCAGGTCCTTGATTCGAGCTCAACTTGTGCTAAATCGCCTTTATAGTGGACAAAAACCGTGTGTGTATATTTTCTCGAGATTCGCTCATTTCTTTCCACTTTTTTTCATTCCAAACAGTTCATTCACTATCACCATCACAGTCTGCTTGGCCTCGGAGTATATCGTAAGTCGTTAAACTTAAATAATAATAATAAAATATTAAAAAATGTAAAAGCAATATATTGTAAATAAGTATATAGGTAAATTGAATTTTTTAAAGTTAGCTATGTAGTTGAATTTAAACCAACTTAAATTTTTGAGTGTTGTTAAATATTGATGGTTGAAATGAGAATAAGAGGCCACATTTAAAATACAATTTATTATGACTCAATTGCACAAAAATGAAAATAAAATTTTTGAACTGTACAGTGGGCTGCGTGTACCCTAGAGATGCAAAAAAGCCGGGTTTTTTGAATCGATGTTTTTTTTTTCACATAAAAAGCCGGCTTTTTTGGAAAAAAACCGAGAATTTTGGAAATTTTGGCTTTTTTCATTTTCATGATTTTTCTATCCAAATAGCTTTCTTATAGTATATTCTATAGTTAGATAAGATTTCCACGACCTGAATGCCATATTTAGCTCTGTAGTTCACCATCAAGATGGATGGAGCACATATTTTACGAATTAAAGCTAACATGAAGAATGTAGTATTTGAGGACAATTTTAGAGGCTATTTAACTTTATTTTAACTTTTAAGTTATCGACATTTTTTCCCTTCTCTAGATCATTTTAGTTTGTCATCCGTGTTTCATTTCTAAGAGCTTAGTACTCCAGCTTCTAGCCCGAAAGTTAAACTTACGTTTTTCTATATATCCGTCAAAGCATACGTTTTTCAATATGTCCGTCAAACCGTATTTGCACATTTCTGTTATACTGTAGTTGTGCAATGATTTAGCAATAATTTTCCAGATACAACCTTGAATACCAATTTATACAAATAATCAATAGCGGATTTAGAAAAGTACTTTGGGAGGGGTTTCTCTGATTGTTTCGTTTTCTAAAAAGTCCTAATTTTATTTGGGAGGTGCTTGAAGTTTATGAGTACAGGCATAACTAATATTTCGTTTCGTTTATATGTTTAGCAATAATCTTCCGGATACAACCTTGAAGATCATTTTATACTGAGAATCAGTGGCGAATTTAAAAAAGTGTTTTGGGAGGGGTTTTCTTACTACTAATGTTTAGTTTTTCTAAACATTCGTAATTTTTATTTGACGGGAGCTTAAAGTTTATGAGTAAAGGCATAACTAATAGATATTTCGTTCGTTTTAGACATTCCACAACTTTGGAGAACAGGCTTCAGTCCGAAAGACCGATCCTCTAACCTTCGCAAAACCGTGACTGCTGGTAATTAGTAATAATAACGATTTAAAAACAATAAGAAAGGAAGTCGGCCAACTCCTACACTCCTAGTCGGCCAGTACACGCACTATTTCTACATTCTCAGATGGAATGAAGGAAGGCTTTGTCAGAATGGTCGAATGCTGGGTTGAATCCCGAACTTCCCGATAGAAGCGCAAAAGCCAACCACTCAGTCACGTTTGTTGTGCAGTTTTATTTAGCTTTACTTAAATATATTCCGTAGTCTTTTTTTTGTGTGTGTTCCGTAATGATATGTTGAATCCCTCTTGTTAAAAATTCAGAAAACTTGAGGACTGGGTAAACCGTGATGATGGTCAAGGGCGCCCATGTTGTGGTTTCCAAGGAGGGGAAGTATAAGCGACGTTTCAAAAATAGTTTCAAATTTTGCTGTAACTAATGTAAAAATCCTATTGGATTTTCAATATTCTGAAGTACATTTTCCTCTAGGGGGGCAAGCGCCCACTTAACCCCCCTGATGGGCGCCCTTGATGGTGGTTATAAAAAACTTGACTGTAGAATTTCAAGAATATACAGAACCATGTGCAGCCTTTAATTGTATCATACAAATCTAAGTATTTCTCTTATGTTTTATTTTAATTTTATTTTGTTTCAAAAAGAGGGTATGGAATATTTTGAAGTAAAAATACTACATACAATTTTGCTAGTTATTTGTGTATTTTTTGAAAGAAGTTTTTACTCTTAGGGTTGGCTCGTTTACACCAGCTGTTTTTTTTAATAACTGGTTTAAACTAAAAAAAAAAAAAATAAAAGAACAAAAATGCGAATCGTGTGAACTTCATAGTGACGTTTCACATGTCAAACCATCTGCATTAGTCTTATTTCCTTTTCACCTTTTAATCAAGGTGTCCCATGTTCAATTGTCGGTCGAACTATAACCCTTCTTTCATGTGTAAACCAAGTACTCTTTCGGATGTCACTTTAAGAGAAAGTCTTCTCCTTGATAACCTCGGTATTACGTAAGGATGTTAAGCCTAAACATACAAAACGAAACCAAATTATATATTTCTGCATGCCTAAAAGCCTGTTGTTTTATAAAGAAGCGAAGGTTGCTTAAATATATTGATTAAAATTGGTAAAATTTATCGATTGCCTACTTAGCTTCCAACATTAGCTTGGATTGGACTTTCAATGATACCTACATACTAAATTTGTAATTGAATACCTCAGTTTTAGAAAAATAAACACACTGCTGAACAAGACTGCACTTATTTAATATAAAAACACATTTACATGTGACGTTTAGATCTTCTATCCAAGATCCTCATCAGACGTACACTCACGTTTCTCAATTTAAGAAATTTACTGACCGGACTTTTTTAAGCTTATGGGACCTCTTCCAGCATAACCCCGTTGTTGAATAATAACACCAAGGCGAAACAAACTTATTTCTGTGAATATGTAATACAAATACATAAAGCAAAATATCTAAATCAAAAAACCTGGTTTAAACCCCAAAAAAGCCTGGTTTAAACAGGCCCCCCAAAACGGGTTTTTGGCATTTTCAGAAACAACCATGGTTCTTGCCAGCTCTGCTTACTTTTGTATATAGGAGGTTAAAATGTGTTTATTATATACATTGGTTAATCCTTTGGAATTCATAATGTAAAAATGTTGAAGTAAAATTATTTAAAATATCTTTTCGAAATTCATGGTTTACTTTCGAGGTTTTATATTATTATCGGCATCAACCACTAATTAAATGACTTTCTGTGTTATAGAGAAGCGAAACAAAGTCTGCTTTATCGATTTAAAGCAGAATTTTGAAAAAAGCCCAAAATTTCCCAAGCAAAAAAGCAAAGCAGAAAAAAACCGAGTTTTTTTCCAAAAAAAGCCGTTTTTTTTCCGAGCCCTTGCATCTCTATTGTACCCACAATGATGAATGACTTTTGTACTTATACATGCCAGGTGGCAGAGTTTTACTGAAACTCCTCCCCAAAGTGGAGAAGAAATATCATAGGAAAGGAAAAGGTATTTACAAAGCAAGCGTCCCAAACTCCATGGCGGTTACTGAAGATTTGACTGAGAACGTATAATTCGACGGAGAGGTGAATTGTGATCCTTCATGCCTTTTCCCCGTGCTTTTTATATTATTCAACCTCCTGAGGTATCATGCAGAAAAATTCAAAAAAATGTTTTTCAATAAGTACTTCTGTTGCAGCTATTTTTTTTTGGGGGGGGGGAAGTCCATGTATTTGTTTTCTATATCAAGTCACCAAATGTGTTTATGTTTAGTAAAAGCAACGGGCCGAGAAGCCTACGTAGAGGTCAACTGGTTCTTGTTGCTTTTGATGGAAAAGTTTGTTTTTCTATTCGCACAATTAACCTTGACAATATGTTATCGCTTTTTGTTTATTATTTCTCACCTTCCGTGTACGAAAATGTACACTGAAAATATAATTACAATCATTTTAATTTTATATTTAAAAAAAAAAACCTTATACATTATTATGTGCCAATTTATTATATAATAATAATAATAATAATAATAATAATAATAATAATAATAATTTAATTTCATTATCTAAGATATTTGTAATACAGACAGAACATTACGGAATCAATTAATAACTTATTGATGGAAGGTCTGAAGGCCTTCTCTGAAAGATAAACCTTACTTTTGAGATCAACATGGCTTCATTCCACACAAATAAACAACAACAAACCTTACACTTATCACAGACTTTATAGCAAATTCGCTACATGTAGGATGTCAGGTTGATGTAATATATATAGATTTTGAAAAGGCGTTTGACAGAGTCAGTCACAAAATAGTATTGTATAAGCTAGGTGAACATAATTTCCCTTATCCCTTGATCAAGTTCTTTTCATCTTATTTAAATCATCTTAAACAAACTGTTATCCACAAAGAATATTGCAAGGATCCCCACATCACAACAGACGCACGTATCAACTCAACACGTGCTATCTATATATATAAAAGAGAACGCACAAATCCTTTGTTACCTCATCACGCTAATACGGCTGAACCAATTTCTTTTATTTTTGGGGGGTTATTAGGATTTGGACCCTAGATGGTTTTTATCATATCACTTTAATTTTTAATTACCAGTGTCTTGAGATAATTGACCATTCAAGTGTCCATAACGTACAAATCCTTTGTTAGTTCATCATAGGTAAAAATAAACGTATTTATATGCAACCCGCATGACCGTGTCACTCGGCGGGTTAACATAAATGACAGGCGATATAATGTTAGCATTTACTGCAATCTACTATGGTTTTTATCATATCACTTGAAAGCGAAAACTTCCGGGGTGACCGCAGCGAAGCGGGGCGGGTTAACATAAATGACAGGCGATATAATGTTAACATTTAATGCAATCTTCTATGGTTTTTATCATATCACTTGAAAGCGAAAAAGTAAAAATTATCTAAGTAACAAAGTTTATTGCGTTCCGGGGTGACCGCAGCGAAGCGGGGTGAACGCTGCTAGTTATTTATAAAACAACATAGCAGACAGCAAGCCAACGCGGAAGGACACCGAGGAACGCCGAAAGCAGACGGATCTCACGGAAGGACCCTAGGAGGACAAATAAAAGGAGGAATTCCGAGGGATCCACCATCAGTCGTCCAACTGATCAAATCACCTACACCGCTCTGAGGTCGCACTGGACTAGGGGTACACCCATCCTTCCCGAGGTCGCACTGGACTAGGGATCCTCTCAACAACAAAGCCTTGCGAAGCTGCCTTGAGCTGAGGGGGCTATCCTTCCAAACTCACCGAACCGGCAGGTGCCTTGGAGACTGCCTTGAGAGAAGGGGCACCGTGCAAAACACCTATACTCCTCTACTTGGACATTAACAAGGAAACAGCATTGTTCTCTTTGTAATCAAATACTTTTGTATTTATCAAATTTTATAATAAAATTGGTGAAGGGATAAATCTCGGACCATTATTGACTCTACCAAAATCATTACAATATAAATCAAATGATTATATTCATGTTCTGGAATTCCCCAGGGCTCTAATCTAGGACCGTTATTGTTCCATTTATTCATTAACGATCTCCCTGATCATATATTATTAAGTAACAAATTGCTTTTTGCTGATGACCTCAAAAGATACTGTAGGATAAAGACCATCCATGACTGTCTCAATATACAACGTAACATGGGAAATGTTGTTAATTGGTGTTCTCTTAACAAACTTAGTGTAAACAGAAACAAATGTAACATTTTATCGTTTACCAGAAACAAAAGTCAAATATCGTTTAATTATTCAATGAATCAGATCTTACTAAATAGATTAAATTCAGTCAAAGATCTTGGAGTTATATTTGATACGAAACTGACAATTAATAAAGATATAGAGAACATAATGAATCTATCAAGATATTAGGGTTCATAATTAGAACTGGAAAGGAATTTAACAATATTACTACACTAACAAAAATGTATTATTCCTATGTCCGATGAAAACTGAAATATGCTGCTGTGATCTGGAACCCATGACAACAGCAATAACGACACCAACTGGAAAAGGTGAAATCTAAATTTATCAAATACTTGACGTACAGCGAACTGGAATCTATCCATATTATGAAAATTATCTAACATTAATAGACAACTTCTGTATCCCTATACTTGAACAAAGGCGAATTGTGATAGATATAATTTTTCTCCATAAAATAGTACAAAACTTGTTTAAGTAGTACGGATCTCATATCAACACTAGTTTCATGTCCGGACACTTAAGACTCGTCCTGATAACTCTGGCCTATTCTATTGAAAAAAAAAAAAAAAGCAAGGAGCAACGTATTATTGAAATCACCAATCTGGAGGATGTGCTCTACTTATAACAAAATATGTATCGAACACAAAGGAATCGACATGAACTCTATGTTTAAGAAAATTATTATAAATGTATTATGTAATACACCAACACTATAATTGGGCTTATGCCTGTTGTGTTGATGGCAAATAAATAAATAAATAGATAAAAGAAAAAAGATTGAAGATATGGCAGACAGATAGACAACGTATTATAATATTAAAACCAAGGATGTAACAGAAAAGTTCAACAATTCTACAACAAAAGGGCGTGATACATTTTTTTCTTACTTTGTTTCCTGACAAAATTGAAAAATGGCTTTCGTACTTTTTTCTATATCCCTGAATTAGAAATAATAAGAAAGGAATGTAAGTGAGAGGTATTCATCATAGAACACTACTTTCGACATTTCGTTGTTATTCGTTTTATTTTCACTTTCGCATGCGTAGGTGGGTTGATCAACGTAAGCCTAATCCTGATTGTTAATAATTATATACGACGGCCGTTCAACTCAATCCGGGATATTTTCTTTCCAGGTTTAAATGGACACCTAGGCTGGAGGTTTTGTATGCAGTAGAAACTAGCACCTGTGTCCTGTTACTGTTGGACGGTGCTCACTTCCCGCGCTATTGGATAGACCATTATTCAAAATCGCGGACAACAGTGTGAATGTCTACGTGCAACAGCGTGTTGTAATGAAGATTTTAGTGAACGAGGGCATAAAACCTGCCGAAATTTACAGAAGACTTCAGGCTCAGTACGGTGATGAGACAGTCGCAGTAAGGCATTTGAATGGTGTAAGCGCTTCAAAGATGGTCGTATCTCTATTACTGACAATCCCGGTCGAGATGGATCTCAACCCACGGTAGTCATTCTTGAGAACATTCAGCGCGTGGTGAAGCAGCTGATCCTGGACAACCGTCGCATAACCTTTCGTGAAATTGCAAGAGAGTGTAATCTGTCGTTAAGAACACTTTCCACACTCTGAAATTTGTTCTTCTATTTGTTTTTTTAAAAAAACTCCCGGATTGATTTGAACGATCCTCGTAGGACATTTGATATACATAGCATAAAACTGTTGCAGAATCTCACAAGCAGTATAGGCGTAAAGAGTATGTATGTCACTGTTAGAAAGCAAAAAGACAAAATACAATCCGCTAGTTACTAGTATATTTTCCTTATTCTACAGTACATAAAGAAATAATATTTTCTTCTAGCAAAATAGCTATAAACGAAAAGTGAATGATTATTGGCCATGAGTTACATATTGTATA
This sequence comes from Thermobia domestica, assembly GCF_964235325.1. Taxonomy (NCBI): domain Eukaryota; kingdom Metazoa; phylum Arthropoda; class Insecta; order Zygentoma; family Lepismatidae; genus Thermobia; species Thermobia domestica. The sequence goes on from NC_137454.1 coordinate 221,614,489, forward strand.
GGTCTACAAAAGTTCGTTTTATTCATTTGTTTATGAAAAAATTGTTCATAATCTAGCACATCATTATGTTCAGCTCGATATCACCTATCGTCTTATTTATATCTTCGGTTGGACAATATTTTAGGTAAACAGAAATTAAAATTTAGGAGCTAATGATCATTTTTAGGCTCCGTCTAGTGCTATAACGAAGACGATGATAAGGGTATATTTCACTGCATCACTTTCACCTAAATCAGTGACATAGTTATATTTATTATAACATCTTATTTTATGTTTCCAAGTTTATTATTATTATTATTATTATTATTATTATTATTATTATTATTATTATTATTATTATTATTATTTACTTTTCCTGTATTTTCTTGAAAACTAGATATGTTTGTCCCTCACGTATATATCAGCTCAAATAGATCTACCGATTGGTATTGGTCTTACCTTCGGACATCCTTTTACTGTCAAACAATGAAAATATTGTAGAATTTTACGGATCCCAATTATTTTCGTTGATAATGTGAACTATAGCTACTATATGTTGGGTAATGAATGCTTTCCTTCACTGTCTATATATCACACAGTTTATAGTTCATAACGTGACTAAACACACAGAGAAAAAATGTAGGTGGCATACTTAAAAAGGTAGGTTAAACGCGTAATTTTCCTGTAATTTTTGGAGTTAACGTGCAACAGGAATGTAACTGAAAACGCATGTTTTGTAATACTTTCTGTATAAGTCAGGGCCGTAACTTGTGGGGGGCAGGGGGAGCAACTGCTTCCCCCCAGGGAAGCTCCTCCCCGTTCAAGTGGGGCCCATTTTAAGATAAAATTTTCTTACTCCATATACGATACGAACATGAAATTATACATGAAGCATCAAACAGGTTTACTACATTATATAAACAAAATAGCACACAAAAGGTAAATAAAACAAAAATGAGTCGTGGGCTCAGTATTATAAAGTGTCTATTATAACAGTAAAAAGTGTCTATTATAAGCCCTAATCGTATGGATTTGAAATTTGTCAATATTGTTCCCTTAATAAATTTGTCATGTATGGAACGGACCCAGCGCGTAAGTAACGGCCCTGCAGACCTTGTCGTGTGGGAGGACGCACATGTTTCGAGGGCCCATATAGAGTAAGATAAAAATGCAAAGAGGGGGCCAAGAATTAGGAAAACAACTTTTCTAGGGAACCCAAATACGCGTATTAATGCTTGCTCCTCCAGAAAAAAAATAATCTAAGTTACCGTTCCGGTATAAGTGTTCCATCTATACGTACTTTCCGTATGAAACAGTATAGGTGGTCAGGATCTCACATACAAATGGACGTATATAACATATAGCTGAGGAATGTAACGTAAGTATATGCACGTGATATATGAAAAGCTTTTAGATGTAAGACATCCTGCAACGGTAACATCTAAGGGCATTGAGTTATGGAGCATACTGATTTCTGTAGTAAGCAAGAGGATTCCGTATATTTGTACAATCCGCGGCAAAAAACCTGCAACATGAGCATATAAGTTTATTGTGAAATGACGAAATCTTTTGCTCCAAAATAAGTGTGCACGGGAGGAGGCCGAGGTTTATCCTGGCTTGATTCGTTCCACTTAGACGTTATGTTCATTCCCTGTGCTGTTAGGCGTAGTTTCACAATAAACTTACATCCTCATGTTGCAGGTTTTCTGCCGCGGATTGTACAATATACCGCTGTCCGGAGAACGGATTTTTCTTAGTACATCACTCAGAAATATTTTTGAGATGGAAATCAAATCTTTCATTTTTAACGTTCCATGATTCTGACTGTTTTTAATGCTAAGGGAGACGGATGATTAAGGGGAGTGAATGATGATGGAAGAATCGGTGGAATGATAATGTGGGAAAGAACTCACAAGGAAGAACTTTGTGGTGGACAACATCATGTCCGAAGAAAATTCACGAATATGATGATGTGCACCACAAACTTCCATGGCCGGAGATTGAGCCAGGGACCTAACACAACAGAAGTAAACATCCAAACGCTGAGCCACCACCATATGCCCATTACACATCACTCAGAGAAATGTACGGAATTTATATATTATAGCGTCGGAGAGTTTAGTTATATTATTATTATTATTATTATTATTATTATTATTATTATTATTATTATTATTATTATTATTATTATTTTACAAGATGTAATAAATTTATATCACATTTGTAACTCCATTCCACACTGTTAGTTTTCCAATGTTAGATGTTTTTGTCTAAGAACGATGCCGCTTTTGCATTTCTGAAATTTTCTCACGCTCCTATGTTCCTAGAGTAATATCAAAGGTAAGGAAGAAAAAAAGAACCTCATGACGAGAAAGACGTAGTTACGTTCTTGCTGAGGTGTAAACAAATTTCCCCTGAGTTTTCTCAAATAACATACTCATATACTACAGGGAGAACGAAAGAAACAATGGTTCAGTGCATTTTGTGATTTATGTACGTCTGATATTTCTCATTACAAATAACGTTTCCGTGCTTTTCTTTCTTGTTGTTCTATTCGACAGAGAAACGTATACTTCCTTTCTACTAATTCAGCTAATATTTACATTTGAGGGTGCGGAGAAACAACAAAAACACTAATACATCGCTCACTGTGCGTAAGAATTTTTATTACACAAAGATTTGTATTTTCTCTCAACAAACAAGAATCTAGCGGTGTAATGAGTACACCACGCTGAGGAGTTTTGTTTATATGGCGTGATATATTCTCAATTAGTATTGAAACTGAAATGACAGTATATTTCTATCATTTACGATTTTAGTACAGATATTACAGTTCATTTGGGACAATTAATTGATTGTAAAGAACCACTTCTCGCTATCTATTACCGTTTTTAAGGTGTTTGGTTTACCAAATCTCCTTTTACATATTTGCCCTGTCTATGTGTTCTTCCATCCGTCTAAGAGACAAAAATCTCAAGAGGTTCTTGATGGATCACCACCAACTTTGATTATAAAGTAGAAAGGACAACACTCTGGCTCAGTGGTAGAAGGTTTACCTCCGGTGCGTGTGGTCCCGGTTCTATCCCCAGCCAAGTAAGTTTGTGGTTGACAACATCGTGTCTGTGGGTTTTATACGGGGTACTCTCGCTTCCTCCCACTTTCTCATTTCACGAATTATATCATCATCATTCACTTGCTTTAATCATCATCTCCCTTAGTCTAAACGGCATATATATGGGACGTTAAACTCAAAGATTTCTTTTCATTTAATTTCATTTTATAAAGCAGAGAACCAAACGTTAGGAATCGAGTTTTTTTTCGAGAAGGTAATATTGAAACTGGAATCTGTAGAAGTGGTTTTATAGGGGTCTACTCCCGTTTCCTCCCACTTTCTCATTCCATCAGTTCTTCCATAGCATTCGCTTGCCTTAATTATCGTCTTCCTTAGCCTCAAAGGGCGTAATCATGGGATATTAAACTGAAATATTTCATTTCATTTTTCATTTTCTATTCTCTCTACTAAAACCAGAAATGGAAGGAATCAACACTTCCAGATTTAATGTTCATCGCTATAGAAAAAAAAAGGTAACATATAGCGAGAAAATTAAGGATTACAAGAATATATTCCATTGTAACTTTAATCTGTATATTAAAACCGAAACTTCTATAATTATACTAGTGCATCCAAATCCAATAGTTTGAGAAATTATCAGGACATACAATTCAAACTCTTTCATGAAGTGTACGCATGACACTTCTACTTCTTTACATCAGTTTGAATAGAGGGTTCATAGAGAAGATGACGCCTATTCTTAGTACAGTAAATCGATTTCGAAGGAATGCTTCTCGCTATCTCTCATAACTTTTGTTCTATGTAATCCGGGGATGAAAATAACCGCTCGCCCACTCGCCCGGGGCGAGTGGTTCGTCGGTACGGGCGAGTATTTAATATCATAACGAAGGTAAGTAAATGATTTCTATTGTGAGATGTGGCTAGTAGCTTTTATCTTGGGAGAGTAAAATTTTCTTGCTTATTTGCATCCCCAATGTAATCAATATTGGAACCAAAAGGATTCCTAGTATTTCCTGTTTTAGTAGAGAGCTTTGGATTGCGATGAAATATATTCTTGTGGCGGTTTATCAATTGCACGAAACTGTTTTTCATTATATATTTCCGTGTTGTGCAGAGATTAACGCCAAAACCGGAGATGGTTGATTTCTGATCTGGTTTGAATGTCATTTCCATTAACGAAATCATATGCTACCTATTGATCCTCTATATCAGCGTTTCCCAACCGGTGTGCCGCGGCACACTGGTGTGCCGTGAATGATCCGCTGGTGTGCCGCGAGGAATCGAAACAAAATTGTTAATTTTATAGCAATCAAATTGCAAAACGTAGGGAAAAATGTATATTTGTATTTCACATTACTGTGAACCTCTACTATGAATCTACAATTTTAAGTTTCATACCGGGTTACTGTTCTGTACATTTCTAATGTTGAATAAAACATTATTGTTGCATTGTTATGCCATTATTGCTTCTTTTTTGTTGCAGACTATTTCGTAACTTGAAAATTTAAAATATCATCCAATCCTTACGACAAATTACCTACATTTGTGTTTTAAAAGTAAAAGAGATTTGTTTGTTCGTTCGTTATTTAGTGATCTTCCTTCTTAGTAAAAGGTTGGATACAGTTTTTAAAAAGAAAGCGTATTTTTAAAAACCCGAATCCAATATTTAATTGTAATTGTTTTCTATTTTTAAATTAGAATGAAAAATAAGCATAATGATTTACTACGGAGAAAAACCAGTGATAGAGCTTTCTTCTCTGTGAGAAGGAGATCAATAATCATAGAAAAAATAGCGCTGTGTTTTATATTTACAACTAATATCTATAAGTGTGCCGCGAGAATTCAAGTAACACCCGTAGTGTGCCGCATGTTGAGAAAGGTTGGGAAACACTGCTCTATATCTTGGCCAAAATTGATTGTGTTACATTAATAAGTTCTTTTGGGTCTCCCGGACACTCACATGAACAGACAGTAAATATATAAAGAAATATATTTTTTTGGTAAAGCGAACTCCTTAAAAATTATCCTGTTTTATCCTAAAACTCACTTTGTTAGTGCTACAGTTAACTCCTAGTTGCAGGAGGAGAAAAGGCATAAATGGAAAAAGAAGTTATGTTACATTCATTTTGAGATAGATTTTCACGGCAAGTGAAACAAGCGAGTTTTTCTTCGAACGAATAAAATTTAACGAGGCCTGATTTACTTTATCTTCCTTACTGACATTGTATTTTAAAAATCTTGTTATGGAGTGTATCTAGGCGTTTTTTTTACAACAGATCCAGGCGTTTTGATTTTTAAGAGGTTTCAAGAATCATGGTTTAAAATTGAAACCCCAAAATTCGAAGCTGGGTATGATGATATTTATGCACAATCTGTTGTATATGATACCCGTGATTAGATAGTAGAGTTCTGCATAAATATTATGAAAAAAAAAAGACAACAAGATAGGGACATCTACAATTAACTACCAAGCCAAACGTAACATTTCTTGGAGGAACTAGGTATCCAGAAGCATTTTACCACACACGGTACATGTACTAGGCTATATATTATTATAATATATTTCTGTTTAAAAACCAGTTTCATTTTCAAGATGCGGAAGAGAAAGCTCTTAGAGACTTATGCATTTTTATTGTCAGTATTTACATGGAAACGTGGTTTAGAGATATCGAAGCAACATTTAATGCATTGAATAACCATATTTCAACAAAGCAATTAGAATTTTTTTTCTATTTCATTGGTATTTTTCTCCTGAAGGTAGTAGCTATTCACGATCAACGTGCTTTAAAAATGTAAAATGTAAAACGGATAGATCTCATGATGTAAGTCAATTCGTAATACCTTAAACAATACATATTTTGGTTAACATTTCTTGCTTCTACTGACTTCTTGCAGGCCGACCCGACGAATAGTAAAACGGAAATGATTATGAGAAAGGACAGCAAATTGCGTCTGAATTTACTTAACGTAAGATGCTGCTGACTGAAGTATCAAAGTAATTCAAGAATACAATGATGTTGTGACAAAGAATGACAATTAGAAATAGTTTTGTTATTATTTATTAGACGACTTCACAAAAAGTGCTCCGATAACAAGAAAGGGAAGTTATTGAACAACTAAAATTCTATTATCGAGTGTCATTTTACTAGGACTGTAAAGGTGGTTGTCATTTTTATATTTATCACTATATGATTCAATATGATTTAAAACAACATACTTATGTGTCCTGATATTCCCATGTATAAAGGTTATGTAGTTTTGTTGTACCATGACGAATCACTTTTATTTTATATTAAAAGACTTACGTAATAACATACTACCTTGCTTTGCAACTTTTGTTCACCACTTTTTTAAATATTGTTTCAAATACTGTGCATTTGTTTTAAAAGAAGACAATAAGTTAATAAAAATATATTATGAAGGTTATAACTTTCGAATGATTATAGATAACTTCAAAATAATGTCAGATGTGCGTTTGTGGTAAGAAAAAAAAATGAGATACCAGAAAATACCACACGACCCCAATTTCTATCAAATAATTTTGACCTTAACCTAATAAGGCTGGTTTTATAATGACCTCCATAATAGAACTCTATAATAAAATATGTAGTTCTACCTTCATAATTCTTAATCAAGATATGGTCTCACTCTCTTCAGCCGTTCCCAACTTACGGGTTTATTACAGACATTTGCCTCATATTGTATACTGGTATAGTTTCAAAACAGGTCACTTGTGACATCAGTTAATGTTATTTACGTAATTGGACAAATTTTTCTCATGGGTTGTATAGCCTTTGAAACTATTTTGGTAGAGTGAAGTTTTTCTTTAGGGATAATACTTAAAGAAAAACTCGGAAGTCGAAATTTAAGGCAACCTAAATAAAATTTATTTTAATGTTTCTTCAAATTTTCGAGTTAATGTACAGAAGTATGAAGATGAGATGTAAATACAGCATATTAATTAACAGATAAGTGTTGAAATTTATGGACAACTTCGGAAACATGGTGACTAACACATTTCTACTCTCGAGCTAAAATGTATTTTAAGGTAAAACTAGTGGAGTGGTAGAGTGAAGATTAAACGAGAACAATAAGAATAAAGTAATAAATAAGTGCAGACCCGTTGAGTAGAAAATCCTTGAAGATTCATGCTTTATCCTTATATTACCACTCCAATTAGTTTCATTCTTTCATTTAAATTTAGGATATTCCACGAAGTACGCAACAAATGAAATGTAGAACAGTCAAGGAAAAATTCGGATGCGGCAAGATTTAGAAATATTAGATGGATAACTACGAACATTAAATATTCAAGTGAGATTAAGATGCTCTTCTGAGACAATTGAGTGCTAACGTCTTCGGAGTTGTACTAAACGTGAAAATTTCGAAGTATAATAGCACAAAATAAGAATATATTTTATTTCTACAAAGGAAATTTAAAATAATACTAGTGATAAAACTTCCAATGATAGGCCTATGAAAATATAAACTAAGAACCCAACTGATCCATTGAGATTCACACACCATAGAGAAAATTTGGATCAGATTGCTCAAAACATTCGGCAACTAAATAGAACGAAAATGCCATTCAAAAGATGAAGATGTGAAACTCTTCAAAGAAAAAGGTTTATGGTCTTTTTCATTCTGGGAAGATTATATTACGTAGAAAGCAGTAGAGTTGCAGCGCTATTCCGCTAGAAAGAGACATATTTCATATAGGATAACAAAAGTTGGACTGCCTTTCCATGTCACTTCGTGTGTAAATATATACGCTTAGACATATGAAGTATAACTAATGACTACATGTATATGTTGTGTCTTATTTTTTTTAAAGTTCTCTAGACTTCAGCAAGTCCTTTGATTAAACTTGCTAACAGTTTAAAATTTAGCTCCTCCTTCTCTTCACACACACACATACATATTTATAATAATTGAGATTTAATGTGAAATGAGTTTTAAGCAGCTTGTGTGAGTATATATCGTGATTAAGCCAAAGGTCCTTTATGGAATGTCTAAGTGGAATCTCTCTGACTAGTGTCGTCCGCTTTCACTCAGTGAGAAAATGGTGGTCTTCCTGACTTTGAACCTTGCCCTGCAGCGGAAGTGCTGTGGTAAATCTTATAAAGAGCTGCATGTCCATTTACACAAGTGTCGTCTTTGCTTAAACCTTTGATGAAAATTGTGACCTTGGTCTTCAATAAACATCATCATTATCAACAAGATTACTTGTTTCGCATGGGAAAGCTTCCATGCATTATGTTCACTTTATAAGCTCTTCTTCCTTACGGCTGTTCGCTAAGTTTATGTCTACCCTTTTCTCAATTTTTGTGAATGCACTAACAAAATTAAGAACATCAAAAATTTCGAAAGTGAACCAGATAGCATCTTCAAAATGGCCTTACATGAAATAATAATTGGATTCAAGACGTTTCGTATGTATGCAGTAAAAAGAAATGTTGGTGTTAATTCACAACTATAGTTCCGTGTTGCCCGGGATTTTCTTACTTAAACTCACTCGCACGTTGGAATAAAGTGTTACAATGGTAGTCGTTAAACCCCCCACTTGACGTAATGTGGAAACGTTTTAGTTATACAACATTTAGTGTTGTTTTACATAGAGCTGCCAAACCTTACTTTTACAAGAATCATTTTCTTTTTTATAAAACGGACATGACTCTTATGAGGGCTACATAAAATATGACATAAATTATTCATAAGTGTTTATGAGAAACGAAATAGGTCTACTGAATTAACTCACGAAAATCTGGGAGGAAGAATAGAATAGTGCACATAGGAACAACAGATGGCAGCATTTCTACTCAAATAAATTTCGTCAAAAGATTCATGAGTTGACAAAACTATTTTCATAAACGATTACAAGGAAGTGCAAAACGTTGTTCGTTAGTTGGTATAAATGTCAAATATACCGCGTAAGGTTTTACTCATATTTAAAGCTAATGCAAAGCCTCACTGTCAGTTACTAAAGATACAAGGGTCGTTCAAGGTTGGCTGGGACTTTTATTTCTTCTGAGGAAACAGATAGCTCAAGAAGCACCAAACTATGTCAGCTTTTCAAAGTATTCTTCGTGTGCGTGCGTCCCTGATTCCTTTGGCGTAGAAAGAACTTGGTTCTTGTCGTTGCCACTGGAGGACATCGTCCGCAGTGCTTCATCTGTAGTGACTTTCTTCCCTCCCAGATGGTCTTTAAGGGGTGCAAGCAAATGATAATCACTGGGGGCTAAAAATGGACTGTAGGCGGGATGGGACAGAACTTCCCAGCGCATTTCGGCTGTTCAAAGACCGTCATGTGTGTCCACTTCAGATCAAATGTCAGCTGGCGGGAAACCCACCTTGCACAGATTTTGCGGAAGCGTAAGTGGTCGTGAATGATTGTTTCAACACTCCCGACACTGATATTCACCTCGGCAGCAATATCCCGCACTGTTACTCGCCGGTTCTCAAGAATCATTTGCTAAACCTTTGCGATATTCGCTAGTGTGACTGCAGTTGGGCGAATGTATCCATGCGCTTCATTTGACACCAGCTCCCGTCCTTCGCGACACTCTTCATACCATTCGTACACTCTTGTCCGTGTCATCGTTTGTTCACCATACTGTGCTTGCAATCTTCTGAAATTCTCAGCTGGTTTAACTTTCTCCTTCACAAGAAATTTGATTACACACCGCTGCTCCACAGACACAGACACATGCTTGCCGCCATGTTTGCTGCAACTACCAAATACGTCATACAGGGCACTAGCTACTTGAGAAAGAATACATTACGTCACCCGCAAGTTTCATCATGATCCGGCTATTCATCGATTATTTACGTACAAAAATCCCGGTCAACCTTGAACGACCCTTGTAATTATGATATGGACAGAAGGCCATATGTACGGTTATTAATTCACACAGGAGAGAAACCAATCATCTCAACCTCTTAATCATCTTGACCTGGAACTTCTGAATGAGCATCGTATTCATGCTCATCACTCTCATCTTCTTTTGGGACTAACAGGGCTACCACATTCTCCATCAACCTAGTGTCGCCCGTAGGCAGAAGATAAGAGCCTGTTCTCATAACCACTTTTATCAGAGTTGGCATTTATTAAGTATGTCGTTATAACTGGTTGAGTAAATATTTACCTTTTATTTCATTAATGATGATAATTGTATTTACAATATCAAAAGGAGACTTAGTATAGGACGTGTTTCCCCTGTTAGTTCTCATCCAGCCCCGAAACACACTACCTCAGAACGAGACTGCCTGTCTCCTATATCATACAATATTTACAACTTACGAAAAAATGAATTTTGTTGTTCCATTCGTAACATAACCACCTCAAAGAACTCACATTTAGATTCTACAAGGTTGCTTACTATAATGGTTTAATAATATAGGGGTCATATGCTGATGTAGAAAAATTGGTTGATGTACGAAATTGAAAATTATGTAATTCTTGAAAATAAGCAATTCTTTGTATTCAATAAAAATAAATATCTTACTCTTGAGGTGCTATCGTATTTAGCAGGGCTCTTATCACTTAATTTCTGAGAATATCCACGGCCACGATGTCCATCACAGTTTCCTTGACCGGGGATCGAACCAGGGACTTCACACAGCAGAGTTAAGCACTCTACCACAGAGCCATCGGGCCCCCATATTTTAACTATATTTTTCCTTCAGTGAGTTCGGTGAGGCATATTAAGAATCTGTATACGGTTTCGGCATAAAATCGTTAAAACTGACGTGGAACACAAGAAAATATAAAAAGATCCAGATTGCATTTGCAAAATGCTGTAAGTAAAACTAATAGCAGTGCCTAGTAAAACTACTAATAGTAAAAGTTTTGTTTGTATGTCGTCATGTTTCCTCAATTACTATCAAAACCAGAAGTATTAGTATATTTATATCACATCCAATTTTAGCAGAGAGTTTAAGGTGAACATGGACTATATGCTTGAGGTGCTTTATTGATTACAGAAAACCGATTCTCTCTCTATGTATTTATGTTTTTACCTTATAACGTTCACCGTTTAAACTGGAAGTTGTTAATGTCTATTACTTCCTGTTTTAATAGAGAAATTAGAGTAGAGATTGAGTTGAGTTGAGTTGATTTTGAGTTTAACGTCCCGTTCAGCAGCGAGGCTATATGAGACGTGGACCTACTGATTAACGTGGAATCCGAACCACATGAGCTCCCGCCGGGAATCGAACCCAGGCCTCCCACGCCAAAGGCGCGTACGCTAACCGCTTAGCCACGGAGGAGCTCTAGAGTAGAGATTGAGTACAATTTTAGGATGTTTAATTAGTTACAGAAAACAGCTTCTCAATATTTGTTACTGCTTCTCTATAACGATCAACGTTAAAAACCTGAAGTTGTTGATTTATGTCACTCCCACTGTAAAACGGGGTTAAGTGAAAAGATGGCACTTTTCATCAAACTGCCAAATCGATTCCACGAAATCGATGCTCGCTATCTCTATTTAGTATTTTTGCTCTATGTAGATCAATATTGAAACCGGACGTCGTAGTGGATTTTAACCACTTCCGGTTTTAGTAGAGACTTAAGGATGTAGATTAAACGTATTCTTGGTACGATTAATTGATTGTAGAAAACTAGTTCCCTCTATCTAACACCATTTTTACTCTATAGTGACCAACGTTAAAACCAGAAGTGGTTGATGTCTGCTACTTTTGGTTTTAATAGAGAGATTTGAGTGGAAATGGAATCTATTACCGGAACGTAATTGATTGTTGAATATCACTTCTAGCAATTCTTGACATTTTCACCTGTAACAATCGACGTTAAAACCGAAAAATCATTGGTTTTAACACTTCCTGTTTCAATAGAGGGTTAACAGAGGAGATGGTACACATTCCCCTAAAAACTAAATCGATTCCAAAAATGCATCTCTCTATCTGTTATTGGTCTTACTCTATGTAGATGAACATTTAAACTGTAAATTGTGGTGAATTTCTACCACTTCCAGTGTTAGTACAGTTTCAAGAATAGAGACGTAATAGGTTTTAGGGGTTACAGAAAACCACTTCTTTTGATGTATTTCCGTTTTTGCACTAAAGCGATCAACTTGAAAGGCGGTGACGGTTAATGTCTACCATTTCCAGTTGAATATCGGATTCAGAAACGAACTGGAGTCCAAACTTCTGACACTCAACATTTTGACCAAATTTAGTGATGATGATTAAGTAATTCTTGACTTTTTGCCTTTCGGACGAGCGGACGGACGGAAGGACATACCTAAGTAGGGACGTAAGCTAAACCATGTTATTTAAAAAGTTTCTACATCTTCCCTACAAGCCAAACATTTAACGTGGGCTATTTATGATATCATAATACTATTACACACAATTGTTTACACTATCTGGATAGTCTTGAAAATAACTACCTGAGACACTGTCGCAATCACATTCTAAATTTTTGAAATTCCTCGTTGTTTATAGCCTTTTTCAAACAAAAAGGGAGAGTAGTGAGAACTTCACCTTTTTAAAATGTGATCCTTACTTTTAATAGTTATTCCCTTGGCGTATGGGTTTTATCTGTCGATAGAAATGGTTGATTAATTTCCTAGAACATGATTCTAATTAACATCGGAATTTAAAATTTAATCTACATTGAAAATTCTTTAAACAACTTTCCTGTTAGCAATAATAAACTAAAATCACGCCCTCTTTCATATATTTTTTTTTGTTTAATGGACCAATTAGAATCTAGTTTCCTTATTACACGCTATTTTTAAAAGTTCTTTCTTTAGAGTTATTTACATTATATACAGTTTGTTTCATTAGGCAGTTAGTAATTATCACTAGCAAAATACCAGCAGTAATCCCAGAACACGGAAAACGTATATGTAACTTAATAATGAAAACTAATGATAATGCAAAGGAACACTGCCCTTGGTTTATTTGTTATATTTGAGTTCTAGAGCTCTTTTAGCACTGAAGCTATATGAAATGTGAATCTATAGCTTAACGTGGGGTCCGAACCACACGAGCTTCTGTATGGGATTTAATCGGGTCTCCCGCACCGAAAATGCGTATGCTAACCGGATAAGAAACAGTGCTGAAAGAAAGACGTTTGTTCAGCAAAAGCGAATGTGAAAACTATTTATCCTTCCCTTAGAAATGTGACAAAGGGTAAGTGAAAGAAAAGGTACCGTTAGGAGTTCTTTGGTCTCGAAAGTACTTACCTCTAATGCCTGGCTTCCCCCGGTTCGATCCCGGGCCAAGTAGGTTTATAACTAGTTAGTGAACAACAAGGTGTCCATGGGTTTTCTAGAAGTGTTCCAGTTTTCTCCCACAATCTCATTGCACTAATTCTTCCATAATCATTCACTTGTTTCATAACCCGTCTCCCTTAGCCTACAGTGATCGTTTCTGATCTATGGTGACGAAATTACACACCTAGTGCAGCACCACCAAGCAGGAAAAGAAGGAAGTTGCCAGTCTTGTGGGCAACTTGTACAATTGACTGCGTGGCAGGTGTGCTAAGTGCATATCGATACAAATGTCGTCGAAAATAAGTGTTTATTGGAAGGGCTACAACACTGCCCTTTCCGATGTGAACTACAGTTATAGTACCATTATCAAACTGTTCAAGGAGCGTAGATTCACTGTGTCCAAAAATGGCATATCATGGGTGTTGAAGGGGCAGTTAGAGCGAGGCGTGGGATGATTTCTGAGAGCAAAAACAGACCAACACTCGGCCTGCCACTAGCCACACACGCGCCAAAAGTCGAGAAGTCAGGGCTCTGGTCACCAGGAAGAATCCAGTCACACAGGAGTATTGTGAACCCGCTACATACATCAATCACTAAAGACAGTGCACACCATCATTCACCGCAATTTGAGGTCGGTAAAGCGACGGAAGTGTCGAGTTCAGAAATTCTTGCCAAAACATATCCAGAAACGTGGCACCCACTGTCGAAAGATGTATGAGTTGTACCTGGCTGGTATAAAGTGGAAGTTTATTGTAATACTGGACAAGGCATGTATTTATCTGGATGCCTGTCACAAGCCACGTGCAATTTTTTATCGATCGACAGGTGCTATGGACTTTCAAAGATAGTTCACTGAATGCAAGGAAAGTTTTGGTACACGTTTCATGACCATTCCTGGATACTCGTACCAGCGCAAGCTGACTTTACATCGTGTAGCCAAAAATGAAGGGTGTGAGGTAAGAACGTGGTAACACACAAATTTTCAATTGCTGAGTTGTACAGCACTCGATAGACAGCAACGCATACTGCTTCGTTTAATCTTGTCTGTTTAATCATTCATGTATAGTCTTATGTGAAAAATCAGCTTTCCGACTTTGAAAATGAATTGTGCAGCAGAAAAACTCTAATTTCTTAAAATAGTAACATTGTGGGTAACCATGTTCTCGCCTCACACCCTTCAAATATGAAGGTGAATTCGGAAAATTATCATTCTAGCGTCCTGACACACACTTATTGCCAAGACATTCCCCATCTCTATGGAAGGGACAAGAATCATGTGTGGGTACACACAGAAAAAGCATCAAATCACACATCTCGCTTAACCTGCCTTTTCCTCCAACAAATTTGGCAGAAGAAATTGCAATTCGCACTATTCCATTCACAGACTTTCCAGTGACGTCTCCTGATGCATCACCAATTTACTTTTTGCGCCTTCGCCCTTCTGAAACGAAATTTGTCTCACAGGAGATTCCACACCGTTGAAGGGCTATGGAAAGCCTGTCGGGAGAAGTGGTTATGACTTGACATGGCTACACTTCGTGCCAGACTTCTACAATAGAAACTTCGCTGTTGAGCAATTGCCCAGATTCAGGACCACCAAAATACTTCACTCTCGTTCGAGGCGACATGGTTTCCCTTAAGTCAAGTGCCATTTGAAATCGGCACCATAGATCAGAAACAACCTCTGTAAACCATATGACCATGGGACGTTAAACTGAAAGATTCCATTTCATTTCCGAAACAACCATAACACTTTCATTCATGCAAAGAATATCTTTACCTCTTGTTCTGTGAACTTCTTAAAAAAAATCAACCTACGTGGTAGAACTATGGGGAAGATGCATTGATGGAACTGCGTCTATAGACGCATTTCCCGAAAAGGCAAAAAATGCTTTTATGATATGCGTCTATAGATGCCCTCTTCCCAACTCATAGTCAATTGCGAACAGACATGTTCTCCATCAAAGAAATCAAGATGTGAAAGAAGAGAGAAAGAAACAAATGCACTACTGTAAGAAACTACAACTACACAATTGGTCCTTACAAGTTTGGGGCAGTTTTAGAAAATTAATTCGAAAAGAATTCAACGAAGGTAATTTTATTCCATCAGAATTTCCTGTGTTTAATAAATAGTATTTTGCATCTTAAAATTCCTTTTAGCATCAGTGTTTAGTTCCTTCCATTGAGGTTTAGTGTCCCTTTCAGCAGCGAGAACGTGAAATCCGAATTATATAAAGGAGCTCCCTCGTGGCTAAGCGGTTAGCGTACCCACCTTTGGCGTGGGAGGCCCGGGTTTGGTTCCAAGCGGGAGCTCATGTGGTTCAGATTCCACGTTAATCAGTAGGTCCACGTCTCATATAACCTCGTTGCTGAAAGGAACACTAAACTAAAACTAACTCAACTCAACTCCGAATTACATAAAATCCCGCTGGGAATCGATCCCAAGTCAGCTACGCCGAAGACGCATGTGCTAACCATATAGCTAAGAGGAATCTCAGAGATAGCACCCGTGCTATATGAAATGAGGACATACAGATTAATCTAGAGTTTGAACCACATGAGATCCCACAGGGGTAGATATCCGAATCTTTTGGAGAGGCGCATAAGCTAATTATCTAGTCACCAGAGATCTTATTGATTAACTACGTTTCACAAGTCAATTCTGCTTACATTGTAGGAAGAAAAAATCAGGAATAGAAGAAGCATATACTATATGTATCCATGTAAGTTATTTTACATAAAAGGATCAAATATATATAGTTATTGAGAAATATCCTTACTTTCGACTTACTATAAAAGCTCGTGTAACGTTCTTATATTACATTTAACCTTTTTATGTAGATAAAGTAATTAAATATCGACCATGAACCTTCGGAAGAAATAAGTGAGCATTGAATGAGTCTACTCTTCATCGGATATTGAAAGTCAAATGGAAGTATCAAAAAGATATCCGAGCAAGTATGCATATTATATATCTCGTGAAAGGCTGTGATTCAAGAAAAACAGGAAAGATAGACAATGTATTAGTAAGCCTTCACACTAGATCCTGTAAGCCGCTCACGTGAGCTACAGCTGCTAGCTTTACATTGTCTTAAATGTACGCCTTCACACACGCGCTCCGGTGGAAGAGCCGCAGCTCTGAGCTGCTATGAAGATCACCCCGCCAGTAGCCGGCTCGAAGGGCTGCTTGTGGGGAAGAAAATAACATGCAGTCTTATGAGAGCCCTTCACACGTGGGTGTAAACTCGGTTGCAATGAAGAAAAGTGTACATATATTTGATATTGAATATTTTCTTATTTTGGTGTTACTCTTATGTAATGCACATTTTATACTAATATACAGTTTATTAAACGAAGATATAGACATCCTGAATTAATTCAAAAAATTTCTTTCATCTTTTCTCAGTTTAGGAAATAAACTATTACAACGATATCCTGTATTTATGTTGTTTATTTCATATAATATGTAGGGCAAAGTGCTTTAACGTATGCACTTGCTATTCAATAGAAAAAGAAGAAAATGATATAATGTCATGAATAATCTTATTTTGCAGATGTTATATTTTCAGTCGATAGATATCAATGTTTGTTGATTAGTTGTTTCGCTTCTTCCTCTCTTTGGCATGATTTAGGGACGAGAAAATCAGTTATTTCCAATGCCAAAGAGAGTGTGCGATTTCCATTCACACTCTACAGTTACAGTTGTTAAGGACAATCGTACGGTTACTATGATAACAGTTCCGTTGCCGGACTTATTTTTCTATGCTTGTTACAAGTATAATGAATTATACAGAAGTTTAATGAATGGCTGTGAAACAAATAACAAGTATTCTGAAATATACTGCATTTAAATGCTTGCAAATAGTGTGTAATTAATGTATACTTATCGTAGTACTAAATAAGTAGCAGTTATATATTTATATATAATTTATATTATAAAATTCAACCGAACTCAGGCAAAACCCTAACCATTTAGGTGTTCCAGCTACTTTTTACGTAGCCGACACTTGGCACATATGATATTCATGTGCTAAGTATATACTTCAGCTACCTACAGCTTTAGGTACTTGTTACACTTAATTGATATTTGCAACAATGTACCACAAATATAGCATTTATATACCTGGCTCAGTTTCGCACTCTAATAGTCATTGTCTTCTTTCTATGTCTCACTTGAGACATATATCTGTCATGTTCTAGGTACGTCCTTTAGGTACATACTGTTTCAGTTACTCTAATAGCACAAGATATGGTAGACATGCGCCATTTAAGTGTTCTAAATTCATCTACCACATTTGATGCATTTCTTCCTTCTTTTTCTAAGCGATTGTACACTAGAAGCAACAAACGCATCAACTTTACTAGACGGCAACTGTCGCCGATCATTTGAAAGTGAATATGGAAGAACCATGAAATAAAGTAAATAGTGTGTCGTCATTTTGTTATAAAATTACATGGCGAGCAGATTTTACCTCATCCGAAACGGCTTTCGTCCTCTACACGCCGTTAAAGGAGCACTCTGATTAGCCAAATTCAAGAGACAACAATTTATTCCTCTATTAGCGACTTTCTCTCCACTGCCTCCGTGGCCAAGTCGAAAGACCACGCGGCTAGTAATCCAAAGGTTGGTTCTTCGCGCCCACAATGGAGTACATTTTTGTACTTGTTTAAAGTAATTTTTAGACTTACCTTAATGTAAACACATTACGCATATAGGCGATTTAACATATTTTAGAGGAGTAATTTTGTGGTTCATTGACCCTTACGGCATGGGGCACATACCAACCTCGTTCCCCAGGTACACCCAGCCAAAAAGTATCCCCCCTAAGTGCTCTAATTCCATTACTTGGGGTCCAGGTCTTTTTCAAATGTGAGAACGCCTAGACAGATGTAACCCAAATTACACGTAACTTTTTTCCGCACTGACAGTAGTTGCTAGCACTGAAACAAGTCTGTATGGAAGTAAAATTGTGAATAGATGACGCACGAAAAATTTCTCCATTCTGAGATCAATCTCTCTGGCTCAGAGCGTGTTGTCCAATGAACATCACATGTTAATCTCAATATTACTATGTGTAATATATTTTTCATTATATATTTTATATTCAAAGAAATAAAAACACTGATCACATATGAATCAGAAAATGCTTGAAAGTAGCTGAAAATATCAAATCTAGAACAACTACTGGAAATAAGTTTGTAAATGATTGCGTCCATTGAGAGACCTTCTCCAATTCTCCTCATTCCAACATCTTTTCCTTTCTGGAGGAGAGAAGATGTTGCTTGTCACACTGAGTATGCATTAAAATTGAATTTGAAACAGAAACACTTGAAAAGGCTTCAGCCTGGCCGGGATTCGAACCTGGGTCCACCAAATAGAAGTTCTATGCGCTAACCACTTTTTTAAAGTTAGTCCTAACCGGGATACTGTTCGCCATTGGCAATTCGCGCAATTTCTGCGTAATCGAATCACGACAGAGACACAAACACAGAAAGATCCAGGACAGTTAAAACTCAGACATTGCTCTTCAGTGGATTGCATCTCGTGATCCGAAGCCGAACGCCCGAGACCACTCGACTATTGCCACCGGCCGACCACTCACCTACCGCTCCATTTAAGCTTCCACCCAAACTAATACATAGTTAAAATTGTTTCATGGAAAAATATAAAGAAGATACTCAAATATAACGAAAACAAACAAACATAAACAAAATATAAATAAAAATATAAACAAGAAAACATAAGCACCTTGTGTGAGTGTCTTAATGACTTACTCGAGATTTCCTTGTTTAACTCAAAAACAAGTTATATAGACGCTCCTCAATGACAAAAATATCACGAAACGTTCTTCAAGTTGAGGCTTCGCCATCTGCAGAGCCATAGCCTGTGGGAGCCAGGGGGCAACTGCCCTCCAGAGAAGCTCCCCGCCGTTCAAGGGGGCCCATTTTCAGACAAAATTTTCTTACTCCATATACGATAGGAACATGAAATTAGAAATGAAGCATCAAATAGGGTCGCTACATTACATAAACACAACAGCAGACAAAAAGTAAATAGAACAAGAATGAGTCGTGGACCCATTTCAGTAATAAGTGCCTACTACTAGGGACTCTAGAAATAATACTTATTCGTATGGCTTTGAGATTTATCAATATTGTCCCCTTAATAATTATGGTATGTATGGAATGGGCCCAAGGAGTAACTAACGCAACCGCAGACGTTGCCGTGCGGGAGGGCCCATAAAAGTTTAAGACAAAGTTGGATAGAGGGGGCCAATAATTAGAAAATCAATTTTTCTTGGGGGCCCAAATAAGCTCATATAATGCTTGCTCCCGCACAAAAGAATCTAAGTTACGGCGCTGGTCATTGGTTTCAGGGATGGTCCCGATTTACATTTCATTTCGTCTAACTTCTAATTTCCAAAGGAATGACGAAAGAAATTATTTACATATTCTTTGAATTGTAACAACACGTGTAAAAATAGACAGTTCTATGTTTATGTTCCATAACTACTAGTTTATTTTCTTATATTCATATGAGAAGTTTGTGGCAAATTGAACCGGTGGCACTAGCCGAGTGATCCCGGACGTTCAGCTTCTGATCATAATGCGCAATCTACTAGGGGTTCAAATTCCTCTGAAGAGCAAGGTCGGAATTTTAATTGTCCTTCTGTGTTCGTGTTCCTGTAGTGTTTGGAATACATCTTAAGGATATGAGGTGGCAGTGGCGAACAATACTCCGGTTGGGGCGGTTTGTTTAAAAAAATGTGAAAGCAGGAAACTCCCATTGCAGCTACTTGGGTTCAAATCCCGTCGTGGTAATTATTATTTTTTCTGAATGGTAAGATAATGGTTATGCAATTGGTATTGTAATTATGTTATTCCTTTATTATTATTATTATTATTATTATTATTATTATTATTATTATTATTATTATTATTATTATTATTATTATTATTATTATTATTATTATTATTATTACAATGGAAAGAAAAAATAACATAGTCGAAGGTATTCATAGGGACAGAAAAGATACAGAGTATGTCAGATGTTTCTTACGTTTACACATGAACGCAATAATATTATTACGTTTATGGATTTACAGCTAGAATTATTGTAACAAGGAATGGAATATAAAGATTTGTTAGCTGATAACAGTAATGCATTTTGTTTCGCCTTTCTTCTAAATAGAAAGATGAGGTGGCATCTTAAATAGGATCATTCTAATAACTAAAGTTGTAAATTCGATCACTATTTGCAATTGGTGCACAGGTAGGAACAATTCCTTGGAACTCATTTTTGGCCCATACTACAGCCGTAAGGACGTGTTTAGCCCTTATGTGTTCATCAATTCTTGTCCAAACACGTTACTTGCCAGACAGTTACGCAGGTTGATACGGATGACGTAATTTTGTGTTGTTGGCATTTCATCTGTAAAGGATGTTGTCTCAACTCTTAGACCCAGAGAAATTGAATATTTTTTATGTTAGTATGCATCAGAAGTAACAGCTTTGTAGATTACAAAAATTTCTTGGCTTGCGACAGCCGGAATCAAGTTCGCGTCCCCAACAGTATGAAACTAATGCTTAAGCCACTACTCTAAGCATCACTGTTCTGGGAGAAGGAAAAAATGGAGCTGCACTGAATTCAGTAATTACACAATTTTACGATTGCAGTGTAATAATGCTGAAACTTTCTGATTTCAGGGATGATAAAATAGTAAAGTATTATGCAGAAACAAAAGTCCAGAGAAGTCAACTTTAAATTGACAACTCATATGTACGGAGGCGCTGCCGTATGCTCTCACCTCGGGCCCTGATTTTTTACAGCAAGGCATTGGACAGATACTTATACCGATTGGAATCTGGTGTTTCAGGGCACTGGATTATTTTTTAAGTTAGTTAATTTAACGAACCTTCCTGAGTACCTTGTTTCCTATTTTGACGCGTTTTATTCACTTTTACAGTTTTTCCACTAACTCTTTAAAAACAGGGACAAAAACACAGAAAAATGAAATCACAAACACTATTCGCGCGTTCTTCACTTGCCTGAAGTAAAACAATCAAATATGGTGAACATGGAATTTTTGCCTTCCATTTTCTATGTGGAGTCAAATCCAGAGTTGGAGTGGGTCAGCGGGTCAAATTGATCGAGTTTTCTGAATGAGTCAGTTGGTCAACAAAATGTGACACACTGCGACCCATCACCCACCGTGACCCATTGCAACGCAACATTTACCGTGACACACCACTCACTATGACGCACTCTGCCCACCGATCCTCTCTACTCATTGCCTTGTAGACAGCATCTTCTGACGCGACAAAACGCCAATGTACTACAAAACTACTACCCAAAAATATGTTAAATCGCCTATACGTGTGATTTGTTTACATCAAGGTGGGTCTAAAAACACTAAACGAAGAACCAAAAAAGTACCCCGGATGGGGCTCGAACCACAAACCTTATGATTACTGGGCGGCTGTTTTTCCGATTTCGCCACGGAGGCGATTAAGGAGATGTCGGTTGTAAAGGGATACATCGTTGAGATCTTTTTAATTTGGTCAATCAGTGCTCTTTTGACCGTATATATGAGACGATAACTGTTTCGGATAAGATGAAATGCGTTCGACATGTAATTTTATAACAAAATGACGCGTGTCTATTTACTTTATTTCATAGTTTTCCCATACTCACTTTCTAATGATTGACGACAGTTGCCATCTAAATTCATACAATTATCGCACTCAAGATTTTTCACTTCATGATGTTGAGGCAGATGTTATTCTTGACCCACGGAGCTCACTTAAGGAACAATTCGTCAGAAAAAAATAATATATAATAATAATCGCATGCACATGACTGGCTATAGTTCGTGTTGGTCCAATCGCGATTCTCTGCGACGAATCGAAGGAGAGCAGATCAAAACGAAGTCCTTGCTGCTACGCGGTGGTAACGACACCCCGACGCGAGATATCTGTTTCGACTCGACGAAACCCTGCCGGCAGTGGGACACTAGCGGCAATCCTTCGACTCGTCTCTATATTGACGATCGACATTTACCCGCAACTGGGCCATTAGGTGTTGGCGACGTTTATGGGATGGGGTAGGTCCATGTTTCATATAGCCTCGCTGCTAAAAGGGACGTTAAACTCAAAATCAACTCAACTCAACAAAAAATACAATGCTTCGTGTCATATATCCATATATGCTTACCATGCGCTTTATAATAATTGCTGAAGCTTGTTTATTATATGGAGTGCTTAGAGCACAGGGCAATCAACCCAAAATTTGTGAGAAAAATAGACATAAAATTTGCGATGTAAGCTTTTGTATGTTGGTCTACGTACCTTGATTTGAGGCTTTCAAATTTTATCCGCATTTCCACTGAAAAGTATCGATAATTCAACAAGGAAATAAATAGACCATGATAATTTAATTGAAATTCATCGTAATTTTGCCCATGACAAACCCTTTACCATTTTATATCATAAAGGTCAGATCCATCATTATTGTAACAAAGTGGTGCTTGAGGTATATTGACCAGTGTTCGAAGTGTAAAAAAGCAGAGTCGGTATGTTTTATTATGATTTTGACTCAACATACCGACTATTTAAATATTGTCTTGATCACTGAAAAACCGGAGACGATATGTCCCCATTATAGAAAAACCAGAGGCGGTATGGCATACCACCACATACCGTCTCACTTCGACCATTGGGATTGACCGTAGGAAGTCAAACTCCACTTAGTTAGAATTTGACAACCTGATTTTATTACAAGTCTAAACTCTTTAGTCGGTAGAAAAGAGGAAGTGTATCATGTGTCAGAGTAGAAGACGATGTGTTTTGGTGGGTCAGTGGTTCATTGAGGGTGGTGGGTCGGAGTGGGTCATGGTGGGTAATGGATCAGAGTGAGCTAAGGTGGGTGGTGGATCATGGGTCAGAGTGGGTCGCGGTGGGTTGTGGGTAAAGTTTTTATTGATCCACGACATCTCTGATCAAATCTGTAAAACCAAACCAAACAAAGAGCAATATTATTACACAAAACGCTCAACATGTTAGCTATTCATGACAAACTATTGCATGATCCGAATAACTCTAGTATATCCACAAACCATCATTTGTCATATTTTACCGAAATACGTCATGACGTTTCTGACAATTTGATACTTTAAATGTTATTAATACGCGAAGTTCATTGATCTCATCACTTTTTCACTTATTCTCTTATGATCATCACAACTTTTAAGGTATTTCCCGTAGATATAGAAAGGTGAAATGTAAAACCCAGGCTTGGTGTAGCGTGCTAGTAAACATTCCTGTACATTTTACATGACCAACTTCAAACAGCTGGCTAGGGTAGCGCGCGAATACTGAAACTTTTTGGATTGGCGTAAATGCTGCCGACTCTTCTTTGGAAATTAGAAGTTACGATGAGAAAGAATAGTAGTAATGTAAATCGGAAGCAGTTAAAAACGATGAGATAGCCTCAACTTGAAGAACGTTTTGTGATATTTTCCTCATTGACGAAGATCTATATAACTGGTTTTTGAGTTAAAGAAGAAAATCTCGAGTAAGTGATTGTGACACTCGCAAGGAACGTCTTCTCATACGAGCATTAGTACTTTGTATAGTTTTACATGCAACGATTTTAACTAGCTAAAAGTTTAGACAAAAGGTTAGTGACGCGTTAGGTAAGTGGCTAACGTATTGAACTTCTGTTCGGCGGACCCGGGTTCGAATCCCGGCTAGGTTGAACCTTTTTTAAATGTTTCAATTTCAATTTCAATACATACTCAGTGTGACAAGAAAGATCTTCTCTTCTCAAGAAAGAAAAAGATGTTAGAATGAGGAGAATTGGAGAAGGTCTCTCAATGAAGGCAATCATTTACTAACTTATTTCCAGCAGTTGTTCTAGATTTGATATTTTCAGCTACTTTCAAGCATTTTCTGATTCACGCGTGGTCAGTATTTTTATTTCTCTAAACGTACAGTATATAAAGAAATATTACATTACATACACAGCAATATTGAGATTAATATATGGTGTTCTTTGGAAAACAGGATCCGAACCAAAGAGATTCACCTTAGAATGGAGAACTGTTTCGTTAGTCACCTACTTTACCGTTTTTCCTGGATCAGGGCTACCAACTGCATTCAGTACCAAGAAAAGTTACGTGTAAATTGGGTTGCATCTGTCTAGGCGTTCTCACAACCGCAAATGACCTGGACCCCAAGTAATGGAGTTAGAGCACTTAGGGAGGAGATACATTTCTGGCTGGGTGTATATCTTAGGCATGTGCCTAGGGGCGGACAGACTGTGACTATCACTTGCCATCCATGCGATTTCTCTCTCAGAGCACATAAGGAACATACTGGACACAATCCCATGTACCTGAGGGAGCATGATAGGTATATCCGTGTTATGAAATTGTGCTGTTAGGGAACACAGCGTTAGTTATACTGTAAAATGAACATTCTTTCAGTCTTGATCGATTTATACGATGAATCCACATTGCTCTATATCTTCTTGTCCTTTTTTCTTGCAATTACCGCTAAGATTAAGCTGCAGCTTCTTCTGACTCTAACATGCCTGCCATTTAGGTATCACGATCTTTTTGAGCAGCACAGAAGTATTCAATGCCTTCACACTACAGGTTCACATGAGCAGCGCGAGCGGCTGACAAGATCTAGTGTGAAGGCGACCTTAGAAGAACATGAAATTACCAAAAGGAGTGAAAAGTTGGCGAAGGCATGTCTTGAAAAAAACATAACATAATGTGGGATCCGAATATGAAAAAAGAATATGTCTTAAACTTCGGAAATTTGTAACGGACTGGAGACCGAAGATATCATATTTGCTTTAGGTTTTAATTTTCCCATAAATGTACAATTAGGAAAACTAGATATACGAGTAGCAGAAGAAAATAATTATTGATTGTTTCTAAGCCAGCTTGTCTTAGCGAATCGAAAGTTAACCTGTGTAGGTAAGATAAAGTACATGTTAATAATTAGAGATCCTATTTGCGGAAGAAACAAAATATTGTAGTAATAAGGTAAACGAGATAAATACAAGTAAATACTATGACAATTATACGAAATCACAAGACTACAATGACTTTTAGTAAGTATATATATATATAATTATTATTATTACGGAGAGATCTTTTCCAAACATAACTTTAATCGTCGCGACTGATAAATTAGAATTGATAATTTATAAAGTCTTATGTCATTTTTTCTACACTACAATATGGATGTAAAATTTGATCTATAATTCGTAATGATAGAATCAGGCATTTTGACAACGAGGACCTGAGTAAAACACGATACATAAGAATTACGTAAACAGATGAATAGAGATGTTTGGCCCATAAACTAGAATTCCTCGCCATTGTTGTAATACTATCCTAGTAGCGAAAATTGCTAAACTTGAACATCGCCAATAACTTTGACCTGAATCATATCTTTAATGTTGGGTTAGCGTACGTGCCTTTCGCGTGGGAGACTCGGGTTTATTTCCTGGCGGGAGGTCATTTGGTTTGGATCCGACGTTAAGCTGTAATTCCACGTCTCATATAGCATTGCTGCTGAAAGCAACTCTAAACTAAAATCAACTTATCTTTAATGTTAATCTTTTACAATAAACTTTATCTCTCATGTCGTTTTGTTTTCAACTAATATATGCATGAAGAATACATTCGCCAAAATTAGGAAACGACAGAGAACAATCTGCTAGCAATCTACGAACTACATACCGTACCTTTTAGCGCCATATTAGTTTTGTTTTCGAATTTCTCGTAAACTGCATGTAAGAATCTACCCTTGTGCGCAGTATTTGTTCAAGTCGATGAGATTCATCGACTGATAAATATCCTATGTTTAGACAATATATTAACTTAACAGAAATTAAAATTGAAGATTTCATGATCATCTATATATAATATTAACCATATTATGTACTGTCATCCCGCTAGTGCCATAATGAAGAATATATTTCAGAATCAGGTTCACCTCAATAAGTGTCATAGTTCTCATGGAGCATCAATTTTAAGACTTAAAAATTAATCATATTTCTCGGTAAACACATGAACTTTTACATTTACCTATATCAATTCATTCATTTCAATATGATCTGTTGATTGCCATATGACTCATCTTTGAACATTTTTCACGTAATGTTATTACAGTGTTTGGAACAGAAATGCCGAGGTTAACCTGTTAGATATATAGTAAAAGTTCAAGAAGGTCTTTGTCACAATATCTCTTTGTTGCTTTCATCTAGCAACGGAGTTTACCGATGTTTCCTCTCTTCTTTAGATTCTTCCTTTTCACCATCATCAGATATATTATCTACTGTGCACTCGTATTCAGAATTCAAACTATTTGAAGGCGCCAAGAAGCAACATTGCTTATCCAGTTCAAGAAGTTCTTGAAATTGTGTAGAGATCTCTTGAGTGATCTTATCCAAGGATGTGAACATCTGTTTTCTCAGTTTCTGTTCGTTTGAGAGCTCAGAATTGGCAGATCCATCACCGTGAACTCGCTTCTTTTTCCTTGTTCGACGTGGCGTAAGTTAGATGCCCATCTCCTAGCAACGATTCTTCGTATACTTGAATCTGCTCTCCACAAAAATGAGAATGTTTCTAGTGCATGGATTACTGCCGCACAAGTGTGAAGCATCAAACCTCTAGTTTGCAGGTACAAATCTCAAAGGCCCAACCAGAGAGACCGAGACCATAGAAATTAGAGAAGATTGCATTGCATTAAACAATAAGGAGGTATCGGATCGTGTTGTGACATTATCTGCTGCATTTGTCGGAAGTTGCTCGAACACTTTTGGGAATTTTGTAGAAATGATTCTTCGTAATCTTAACCCTTAAGTACTCGCGCACGGTTTTCACAGACCCCTAAAGAGGTAAATTTTGTGTTGCTAGCCAGAAATCCCGATGAAAAATATAACGTCTCAAAATTAATACAAAAATCTAATTGCAGCAAATACTTTTAAAAACATGTTTAGATTTATGCTACATTGTCTTATTTATTTTTTAAAAAAATATTTTTATTATAAAAAATAATACTAATTTGGGGATCTATTGGACCACCGTGTGAGTATTGCTGTCACAAAATGGGCAAGTGTAATTACGGGTTAACTGAATCGTAATTATCCCCTGCATTCCAGCGAGTTTCAATAAAGTACTTCAAACCTTGTATTGAATATGAAATAAGAACAGATCATGTATGGGTTGACGAGGAGAAAAAAATAAAAGCATGCTCCAATGATAAAATTAGAAAAGAAGTACAAAATCAACCCCGAAGGAGTAAACGTGTATACTGGCCAGTTTTAGGGAATGATTCGTGAAAGTTACGAACTGAGCACTAGGGTTGATGCGTTGTTCGACTTCAGTATATACACAAAGGTGCTTCATGATTAAGTGGTAGCGTACGAGTCTTCGTCGCGGATGACTCGGGTTTGACTCCCGGTGGAGCTTATGTAATTCGGATCCCACGTTAAGCTGTAGATTTCAGTCTCATATAGCCTCTCTGCTGAATAGGTCGCTAAACCCCAGCTCATCCAATAACTCTAGCATGTACACCCGGCAACATTATCATATGCTTGTCCTCTACAGTCCTGAATGTTCAATCCATCTTCTTTGATTTTATCCAGCATAAATGTCATCAGATTTTCTGGATCCTTTCCCTCCACTTCAACAAAATGTATGGAAGATTCCAGTACTTCTACTTTCACGCCATCCATTTTCACATACTATAAAATATGACAAATTTGGTCCCTGTGTGAGATGTCAGGCGCATTGTCAGTAAAGACGGAGAAGTACTTTGCCTCTTTAGCTTAATGATTAATGTTGCTTCGCAATTCCTCCGTCCAACATGTTGATAAACTCATCCCGAATGCCCAGTAAAATGTAAAGAAAGAAACTAATCTTCTTCTCCATCTCGACCTTTGTAGGTGCTCAGGTTAGATCGGATTAGATTTTCAAAACAGAATCACCAGTTCCAAACAATTTCCGTCGCTGGTAGAATCTTCAACACTTTACCAATGTCCTCAAAACGTAAGTTCTGTTTAACCAGCAACCGAGTTGCGTCGAATATTCGTATAAGGATATTCCCCTACTTTCTCTCTTCTTTTGTAATAAGCTTTTGTGCTTCATCAGCGATTATCTTTTGTCAATTGAATCGGATTTCCAAAGTTTTCCATTGCTCAAAGCTGTCGAGATGTGCTATACTGGATTCATAGTATGCTTCTTCTGGATTATATTCCACCGCTTACTGAAACAGTCTGCCAGCTAAACGTAGATTTTGTGGCGTGTACTGGTGGTAACAATATGGAACGAAAGCAGAACAGAGTTCCTTTTGAAGGAGAATAAACCACCCAAGAATGCAGAATCTTCTTTTCAATTAGCAGAGTACAGTAAAACCAATCTTGAGTCAATGTTCTAGCTTTACCTTTGGTTAAATCTGTTTGCCGAGAAACATCAGCGAAATCGCAATCCATATGTTGAACTATTCTTGAGTCTTGAC
The DNA here is from genome assembly GCF_964235325.1 of Thermobia domestica. Taxonomy (NCBI): domain Eukaryota; kingdom Metazoa; phylum Arthropoda; class Insecta; order Zygentoma; family Lepismatidae; genus Thermobia; species Thermobia domestica. The sequence continues at coordinate 221,643,322 of NC_137454.1, forward strand.
GAATAAGTAGCGGTTATCGTTAGCGTTATCCCGAGGTTATTGTAGTTGATTTTTGCCCATCCCACACTCTTTAAGCCAACGACAGATGCCTGAGCAGTTCATCGTCTGAGTCATCTGAGCTTGAGCGGTTATCTTGAGATTTGGGTTCATTGGAAACTGTAATTCCTTCTGAGATCGATGTTCGTTCATGCTCATCTTTTGTATTCTCTTTCTTGATTAGCATACGTTTCAGCTTCCAAATTCTCAACACTGGTCACACTTCTACTAACAGTAGATATGGACTTCGTCTCTGACTACTTCCAGTTCCTGAAGAAAAAATTTGTCAGTAATGCATCCTGATTCCACTTTTCAATTTCTGCTTTTCCTCCGGTTTCTTTCGGTAATGTGCTCTACTTTCTTAAATTAGTTTAATCTAAAAATAGTATCATTACTGGTACGCATGCCATAAATTTGTAGTTATTCACTTGCCATAGAACATTCCCGTTTCCTGGTTTTAGAATAAGGTAAAATGAGAAACGAGAGTGTCTCAATTACAGTTATATTGTAATTGAATAACGTAAATAAAAGTAATTTTGCATTGGATGAGGGTGAAAGGGAGTGAAGGCTCTCACTCTCCATCCAATAAGGAGTACTTTTATTTACGTTATGCAATTATAGTTTAACTTTAATTAATACTAATAAACGAATGTAATCACATTTAATAACATAATTCGCAATTACAACTTAATTCTTACTACATTCAATCACGACATCAGCTGAAACCGGGTTCTAAGTTTGCCAGTAAGATTTAGTGCAGGAAGTAACAGGATGTAACATGAATTACTAACGAGCCTATCAGCAAACTTGGGTAAGCCATAGAGTTTTGCATCTTAGAGAAAAAAAAAAAATAAGATTGAATATAGACGTGAATTTTAACATTTTAATTCATTTTTGCTGCCCGTACAGCCATCTTTTGCTACGCCACTGGTACCGGTATTCTAGGTACATATTTTTCTTTATTATTTCTTCAATAATCGCAATGTATAATAATCCCTTGGTTTACTTTCTGTCCCGAAAACTCCTACCCAGCAACTATCAATGCACGTATGTATGTTGCGAATAATAAATTCGCAGCAGTCTGAGATGACTGGGAGTGGACAATACGAAAAACCCGTCATATGATACATATAATATAATGTTATATGAAACTGTGTAAAGGAAAAGGTGTTTGAGATGCCCAGATGAAACTTAGGGGATTATACTAGGGTGAGTCGTATATTGGTAGCGTGTTCATGGATATTGTTCAGCACCCGAATCCCCCTGCACCACAGAAGCCTATTCGGCGAAGTACATCCCATCACACTGTATGGCTTTTATTAATAATGGATTTTTACATATACAATGCATAAATAAACTTTGGTAGAGACAATAGAGAGGATCGCGCCGCGTATTTCCAATTATGGGGTATGGATAGGCATCGTTAAAATCATCGTCACCCGTTAAAATTTTAATAGATTGCCATCATTAATGAACTCTGGCGAGCTATCTATTGCAATAAACAGAAAAAAAACTCTTACAGATATGGATAGAGAACTGTCCATATGCGTATATCCCCTTATGTATTCGCGGGTATCCTCATTATTATAGCTTTTGTGGATATTTATTTGTAGTTTCTGTGCGTTTGACGGACAAAACTATGGATGTTTCTGAAAAGACAAGAATATTAATGATCCTTCATCACAACACAGTTAATTACTGTACTTTCAACATCGTGTAATTAAGCGTAATTACCCCTTTCGGGACAAATTTCCGCCAGAATAAAATTGCAATATATATATAAGGTGCTAATCTGATTTTATTGCAGTGTGTGTAAGACAGCTTACTCTTCATTTTGAGGAAGTTCTGTTATTTCCATTTCGTTTACTTCTATGTTTTAAGCAATCTTATGAGTTAGGGAAAACAAAGCAAAAGGATTTCCTCTAAAATTATTTGACAGATATGATGTTACTGATTTGATAATTTTCTTGTTAGAAATCTGCATTTGAAGAGATCTTCAGTAAAGGGGTATGTTTTCCATTAATTTCCTATTTGTGTTTACATGAATTTTCTTGTTTTAGTTAGTGTAGTTTCTTTACAATAGAAACCGATAAAATTGAATATTTAGATTTAATTTTATTGATATTATATCATAGAATTATTCTTCTTCCTCACCTCAGCCATAGGTTGGTGAGCAACATGCAAAATTTTAAAACTTTTCTCTCCCTTGGGGGAGCTGTTTTATACTTGATACGGTCTCTTCTTCGTAACTGCATCTAGATTCTAACTTTGATCTTTCTCTCCCTGGTTTTCCTTCTGCCTTTCAATCTATCAGCACGATAATCTAACCAGAGTGCCGAATAAGATGGCCAAGCATACTGTTTCTTGCTTTTCCTATTATCTTAATGATCTGTTGTCCTTCCTTAGCTTTCTTTAGTATGTCTTCATTTCTTTTCCTTTCGATACATGATATGTGCTGCATTCTGCACCAACACATTTCAAATGCTTCTAGCTTGGATATTTCAGTTTTTCTCAATGTCCACGTCTCTGGTCCGTAAAGCCCCACGCTCCATACCAGAGTATTAATAAATCATTTTCGAACGTCCTACGACACATTCATAGAATTCACGAAATTATAAAAGAAAAAAATGATATGAAATCTTTGAGTTTTACGTCCTACAGTAATGCCGCTTAGGCTAAAGGAGACGGTGATGATGAGTAATGAATAAAATGATGAAATGAAGAAAGTGGGAGGAAACAGGAAAACCCCGAGAAAACCCACTCACACGGTGTTTGTCCACCACAAGGTTCACTTGGCGAGGAAAATTATAAAAGAGTTCTTCAGAATTTTTGTACTAGGAAGATGAACTAATTTTAAAATCGTATTCGTCACAGAACAATCAACATTTGGAAACTCATTATTCTCATTATTTGCGGATGAGAATCGAGATGTTGCGGGTGCAGAAGAGGATATGCATGCCGCATTTTATATCTGGGTAGACTCCTCGATATGGAATATTGATGGCCGCCGTTTCCATTAACATATTAACGGATTGATTTCATTAACGAACTCGGCCGAAAGGTTAGCTCTAGATAGCTAACACAAGAAACAAGATTCAAAAATTTACTTATATATATAAGGTATGAAATATAGATAACCAGCGTTAAAGTTGTCGTCCGAGATAATCACTCTAGCTATTTATTGCAAAAACTAAACAATCGCTTACATGTATGAGACATAGGCTATATATAGCCACCGTTAAAGTCACTGTTATTCGTTAATATGTTAACGGATTGATTTCATGAAAGAACTCGGCTTAGATAGTCACTCCAACTACACATTACAAAACACAGAATTAAAAAAAAGGAACTGTGCAGTGACCCTCTTCTGGCTAATGTGCTCCCACTTTTCAACTCTTTCGCAAATCCAGATTCATCAGCGTTCCATATATTTGCATTATCTAAACTCTCCTGATGTTCTTGATCTCGTCACGTCAGCCAACAATAACTAAATCAATATCCTCCTTGTCGCATACATACTTCGTTGGGAGATATGACGTGATTTTACGACTCACGATATTGTTTTGTTGTTTGAGAGCCCAATCATGGGTCATCAGCATTGAACGTGCGAAGATAACTCTTCAGAGCCTGTTACTTTGCCCATAATTTCAGGTCATAGTCATGTACAATGTGGTTATCACATCGAGCTATTGTAAATTGTTACAGCACATGTTCTGTGATTTCGCGATACATTTCGTGTTTTGTTTTCAACACGCCTTTGTCGCGTTGTTCTTTCCATTTAAACACTGTACTTTCCGAGGGACAGTTGCGGAATCTGTGTTTCACCGAGTGATAAGTCTGATGTGGAAATGTTTGACGTCCTTTGACACATGTTACGTCAAGGCAGTGGTGTAACATGTTAATATTGTCCTCTACCGTGTAATATTGCCTATTACGTTCGTTTGCACTCGACTTGTAGTCGCTGTGAAGTTGCACTCGACTTATAGTCACTGTTTTGTTGCCTGTAGTTTAAGCGAAGAATCATTCCAAGACAGCGTGCCGCCACTACTATTCTCTTCCCTGTTCGGACCGGACCGGGTTCGTACTCATCAATGTCGAGTATCATCCACATTTACTTCTGTTATATCGTTGCTGTTCAAAATCTCCAGCATGTATTCAGCTGCTTTTCGTTCAGCCACTGTCGGTTCTGTTGATTGGACATACCCTTGGTTTGAAAGGACACTTTGCATCGCCAACACCACATTGAGACGGTTAATCATTGCAGCTCCACAATGGTGTTTGTAGATAAACGATAGTGCGGATATATGGACTACACAGAATATTGCGCTTTTTGACTTGTATACCACAAACATACTATCGCTTCTCACTGAACGGCCTCTGCTGTCACGTTCACTTCGTTCCATCTGTGCTAGTGAAACCAGTAGACACAATTCGAGTTATCTCATCGTGTGGTAAACCAGCTATATCATGGGAGATTGCAACAACTCATGGAACTCATCGAGTGCAAGAGATATTTTTGATTGGAGTAATTTATAGATAATTTTAAATTAATTGAATCATTATTTTTCTTATAACAGAGACTTGTTTTCTCTTGGTTGGTTTAGGACTTAAATTTCATTATTATTTTAGATGAGAAATGAAATTCCATTTGTTTGACGCTCCAGGAATAACAGGATGTCAGATATTATCCTGGAAATGCATAAACCACTAAGTTAAATTTTGATGGTTGTGGTTTCCTACGGGAAACGCATTGTACAGAAAAAGTGGTTGTAGCAACCACAAGAATTTTGTCATCATCGATAGTGGATAATCAACTTAAGAAAAATAGGGAAAGTAATGAAATCCGGAAAATGGATATTCTTTCTATCTCTACGTCGCTATACCATCCTACCTATGTTCTGATTACTCAAGTCCATAACCAATCACGAATAAACATGTCAAAGGTATCACCATAAACTCCGCCTAATCATACTATTCAATTCTCTCTTTCTTACCATTTACGTCAATCAACATTGTGTGACTATATTCCTGACAACACCCTACCCGAAAAATATATAAGAAAAATTTACAAAATTCGAGAGTGACCCTCCAACTAACAGTAGCCGAGGTTGATCCTCGTGGGGTGTCAACTTAAAGGAGGTAAATATGTCTTTGACTTTGTTATTGACTAAGTTGCTATAATCGTATCTTCTTTTCCCCTAGACAATCGTATCTTTAATTCGGTCATGGCTCAAGTAACGTTTTAAAATTTTATCGGAGCCATGACTTACAAAATTTCAAGATACAAATACTAGAACAGATGCCACTTGGCATACACATATTGCTAATCATATTGCTTTAGAGGATCTTTTGAATTATAAAGAATGAGCTATATATCATTTTTGAAATGTTGTTTCGTTTTATTTAAGTCATCCTGTCCATTGGCAGTTATTGTTGTTCGTTTTCTTTCAATATTTTGCTTATTTTTATTTTATTTTAATAAATAATCATTAATAGTAATTTGCATTTGTTCTGTTATGCTCTGTTCTTCCTAAGCCTTAAAGACCTGAGGTAAATAAATTTTCTTTGAAACATCTCCGATCTGAGAGTTCTCAGGTTCGTGACTCTTGGGATTGTTCGGGGTACTAATGGCAGTCGCCTATTTTACCCCAGACAACCTAAAAAATAGTTTCACGAGTCAATGAGGAACGCTGCCTTTTGCTGATATTGTGACTCTGTTTGGGACCGCCGAAAAACTGTGGAAAACGCACAAGGGAAAAGAAAAATTCGTAAAGAAATGTAAGCTAGAACATGGCTGGGCTTTGTCATCCGTACACACTTTGTTTCAGAGAGTTGTTTAAACAAACGTAGGCCGAAATGTTCTTTGTTCACACGAAACAGCAAGAAAATTGAACAAGAAACGTACAAAACGTATACCAGGACTGGGCTTCGATCCTAGGTAGGTCGTGCTTTTGATTACCAATCCAAGATGATAGCTCTTATGGGGCGTTTACACTTGGTCGATTTAGTCGCACGGCTAAATCGACTCGTTGCATTTGCGACTAAATCGAAGCAACTAGGCCGAATCAGATCGATGGATGTGTTCAATTGTTTCAACCGAAATTGAATGCTGCTTGTCGACTCGCTCTCCTCTGGTCGATTCGAAATCGACTGGCAATTTTAAAGATGTCCAAGCAAGCAGTAATTGGTACAATTTCCGGTGTTATAGCAGAAGAAAATAGAACGTCTTTCAATTCAGTTGCCAGTCGATTAGTCGCCTTCGATCAACAAGCGATTAAATTGAAGTCCCGTTTACACGGTCGATTAAGTTGAAAGTGACGTCAATTCAACTGAATCGAACGCAACTCGACTAAGTACAAACGCCCCATTACACTCCAAAGCTGCCGACTTGCTGTTCCACAAGAGATAGTCCTTTGTATTTCAAGTAGTCTCCAAACGAGCGCTCATATCGTGGGTTGCAACTGTGGATTTTTCTGTCCCAATCCGAGTTCTAATATCCTCGAAAGACATAATGCGTCAATGCGGAGACACTTCCATGCACAGACACTGTCGCGGTTACTTGTCGCGTACCATTGACGTGGCGTCTTGCTCTATTATTTTGTTCTTCGCATACACGTTTGTTTTTTTCTGAGTCTTCCACACTTCGTCCCGTCCACATCATTACACATATGTTTTTTTGCGATTCCATAATTGATTTTCGTTTTGCATTTTACCTTAAATTGATATTGCACACAACCCCCTTTCCGTTTCATTACCTTACGATATCTCCACGATAGCGGCTTTCAAGATGGCTGCTAAGTAAGTGTTAGGATTTAGGATTTAGATGGCTGGGCTTTCGGCATCTAAGGTCATTGAGACCTTCACGTTTTTGAGGGATGACGTCTCTCGGCGAGCACACAATCCTGGGAAAGGGAAGGAAGGAAGCGGCCTGGGACCTATAAGTTAGGTACCACCCCGTCATTTGTCTGGTGTGAATGAGGAAAATCCTGGAAAACCGCATTCAGGGTGGCTGGCTTGAAAAAGCGTTTTCATTTTTTCGAGCGAGTGCTCCCACTGGGAATCGAACCCGGGATCGCTCGCGCCGAAGGCGAGAGCATGAGCGACTAGGTTACGCGGGGCCACGCTAAGTAAGTGTTGAGTTGAGTTGCCTTTTAGCAGCGAGGCTATATGAGACGTGGACCTAAGTAAGTGTTGTAGCATATGAAGTATATTGATATCATTTCGATGTTCCACATCTTTCTGTTTTCAACATAAACGGGTATCTTGCGACGTTTACCTTATATCATGTTTTCGCGTGGTGCGTTATATTGCGCAGCATATCTGCGGTGTTTATCAATGGGGACAGCTCCAATGTGACATTTTTCTTCTTTTGTGTTCTGTGTCCTCTGGGTGAAATTTGAGTCGGATCTCATCCTGCCTTGTTCCATACGTTCCTTGTAAATGTTATTTACCAGAATCTTAAAGACGCTCAAACTTTTTGCAATAATCAGGTGTCGTAAAAGTAAAAAAAAATAAATAAATAAAATAAATAAATAAAATAAAATAAAATAAAATAATAATAATAATAATACTAATAATAATAATAATAAAGAAATAAAGAAAAGAAAAAAGAAAAATGACCAGTATTTTGTCCGTTTGGAAATTTTACTTTTTGGTTTGTATGTTTAAAAGTACCCAGGATTTTTTATTTTTAATTCTTCGGTTTTGGAACTTTACTGCGAAAGTTAAGCACTGTATTAAAATATAACATCCATTATTCAATGCAAAAGCAAGTGTGGGTGGTTATGTTGTCTTTCTTTATTTATTTATTATTGATCTGCTACTTTATATCCATAAGTCTCACAAAGTAATCTTTGCAGATGATTTAGAAATATTCATAAACGTTAAATCTATAGATGACTGTCTGCTCTACCAACCAGATCTGACCAATATACTGAAGTGGTGTACTAGCAATAGAGTGGAAGTAAATATTACTAAGTGTAAAACCATGGCATACAGTAAACGTGAAAAAACGTATGACTTCACTTACTCGATCAATGGAATAGGTTTAGAAAAAATAAATACAATTAAAGATCTAGGTGTGATATATGACAAAAAAATAACTTTTTCGCATCATGTGGCAAATATCATCAAGGATACATCTAGATATCTTGGGTTCCTTATCAGAACAAACAAAGAATTTACGAATGATAACACTTTATAAACGCCTTATTTCTCTTACGTAAGATCCAAATCTGAATATGCCTCACTCAGAACAACTCTGGGAAAACAGATAATCAAAACCTCGAGAAGGTACACAAACAAATTCTTACGTTTTCTCACATACAAGAAACAGGATTTTACCCAAAATATGAACCTATGATAATTTACTTGGTAACTTTACACTTCAAACATTTGAACAAAGACGGACGTTGAAATATCTCATTTTCTTACACAGACTTTTGCAAAACAAAATAGACTGTATATACCTAATTGTAAAGAGAATGATCCAAGTTCCATCCTTCAAAACATGCAAGAAAATAGTAGCCTGTTCTATTGCGTGAAGACACCTACACGGAGAATTAGTGCTACATACAATAAAATCAATAAGGGTTATAAAGATGTAGACATATTTAATTGTTCTGAAATGTCGTTCAGAAGACTAATATTGAGTATTTTCTAAATCAAAATAAAGGAAAATGTATTATTTTAATTTAATATTCTATATCCAGGTATTAGTGTCATTATAATTAAATATTTTGTATTCAAGTATCACATATAGACACTGTAATTGGACAGTTATGCCTGTTGAATCGATAAATAAATATCATTGTATGATTTTCTTTTCAGTTTTAAACAAAAAATATCTCGAATATTATTTTCTTACAAAGATAAATGGTAGTGCAGAAAGTGTATCCAAAGAGGAGCTATAAAACTAAATTGATCAAATAGTTAATATAGTAGTAATCAAGGATGAAGAGCAGTGTAACATAGGCTCTTGCAAGATTTATTAAAACAAGTGTGTACTAGCATTTTAAAATTTGAGGCGCCACTTGGATACAATTTAAACTACTCTCATTCTTCTCTTTAATATTTAATTTTGCCTATACGAGAGTCTTCTGTTAACGTTAATAATAACACGTTTCTTTGGATAAAAAAGGCCTTACTATGATATTATTCCCTTTGCTTTTCATGTCACAAAGTTGGAATGAAAGCTAGCAGAATAAGTTAATATAGGTACTTACTTTACACAAAAGAGAAATTTCAAAGTATCTGCAGAACCTATAGTCAGCGTTGCATTAAAGCAAAAGTAAAATGCATCATCTGGGTTTGTAAGATCAATAGCTCAGAAACGGGTACGTTACTTACAAGCTGAATTTATACCTAACTTTTGCTTACATAGAGCAATTGTTAATATATATATACAAGTATTTGGAGATGTTTGTGGTATATTCTTTGAAATGAAATCGTAGCCTGGAATAAATGTACAGGGTGATCCGAAAATCCGGACCCCACTACTAATTTCTGTTTATTACCCTTTAAATTTATTACATGTAAACAAGGATGACAATTCAACGTATACTCTAGAACAGTTTTTGAGCCTCGTTGAGTATAGTTTATTATACTGAACAAATCTGGGCATCTTAACGCAGTCCACCAACGCACAGTGGTGTATTTGGCCTCAAAACGCTGACAAAACTACAAAACACGAAGTGTTCCACACAGCAGAGCAATACGCGGGTTCAGTCAGTTGAAGGAGCAAGATGTCATGTAGTGGCAACATCATTCACGTTGTGCCCGAACTTGATTCACAGTACTAGTTGGAAGTTATGTGTTCCGTATGCTACCACTGTTGGTCGCGCTGCGGTCAGTCAACACGGCAACTTAGAATGAGATGGGTTGCATGTTTGAAGTGGAGATGGAAGACAAGGGTGGTGGCTGTGGGAGTGGAAGGTATGTACCTAAATATAAACAATGTAATGCCAATGTTGACTACAATACAAGGAGGTTGATTACTACAGTCAGGCAAGGAGTTGTTTTTGATGTTCCGGGCCTTGTCAGGTAGAAATGTGTGTGAGCAGTACATGCATATGTTCATGAGATAGTTCCCAAAGAAATATTTTCGGCTTGTTTCCGCTTGCTCATGTAGAGTAGGTTTGAAGTTAGGGTACATGTACATTGTTAAATTGTAGAACCTATACTAGTAGTCTGTTATTGCATGCTAATGTACCGGTATTAAACATACTTCTTCCTAAAACAAAAGTAACAATTTTCAGTGTATCATCCACAAAATATATTGTGAACAAACACAACAGGCAGGGACGCCCGGAGGGGGAGGGACATAGGGGCACGTACTCGCGGGAATGTAAATGTTCAGGGAACGAACATGGAATAAATACAAGTTTGTGGAATGAGTGATTACCTCCATTGAGTGTGCTAACACTTAGGTCAGATAGGAAGGGACATACAGTTGAAAGTGGGATCCTTACCACAATGAAAGATGAATAGTGATAATGAAATGAAAGAAGAAAAGTACACCACAAACATTTATGCTAGGAAGAAGATTCGAACACTCGATACTGAAGACCTGCTGATCTCCAGCCTAACACCTCAGACCGCTCGGCCATCCTGCGGCTCATGCACGTTTGTCTAATGTTTAGTGATTTGGAAATAATACGTGTTACCCATTATGGGAAGTTGCAGGCGCCCTTGGCAAATTGTGTGTCTGTGCAAAATAGTGGACCAAAAACACGTAGCATTTTTAAGTATTCTATGAACCCGTTTTGTGGGTCCAGCTGTATGAGTGGTGCCCAATGTCGCCTACAGTTCACAAGTTGTTGATATACGGGTCACAGTTATCTGCCACGCTCTCCTAGCAATCGGACAGTTATCGGAAGAGGCGGCAGCAGAAGTCAGAAAAAAATTTCGCTAATATCGCTAAGATTCTTCACGGAAGTTCTCGCGCGAGCGATGTCTGTGAGACGTGCTGAACAGGCTACTCCTTCCTTCTTAAGCTGCTCTAGACCCAAGATCACGAAGAATAAGAAGCCTTACTAGAGTGAAACTTTGCAACTACTACTCCCAGAGACACCAACTATTGCTGTGTTAACAGGTGACGAAGGTAATACCAAAAAGGACGACCAATCGGAAATGGACTATTGAGGTAGAGATAGTGGTGTCCACCAGGGTAATATCTTTCTCAAATTATATCTATTTTATTGTAGTATTAGTGAAACAAATCTCGAGCAAACAATTATCATTGCATTTTATTGGTTACCAGTTCATCAAACATTACAGATAATTTTCTCCGCATTTTAAAGCAGTTTACTCCACTGTGTGACGTATAAAACTGAACATAAGACTTGAACGAAGGAGTCTCAGAACATGAAAACGGATTCAATTTAAAAAAAAAAAGTTTTGAATATATATATATATATATATATATATATATATATATATATATATATATATATATATATATATATATATATATATATATACTAGCAGCGTTCACCCCGCTTCGCTACGGTCACCCTGGAACGCAATAAACTTTGTTACTTAGATAATTTTTACTTTTTCGCTTTCAAGTGATATGATAAAAACCATAGAAGATTGGAGTAAATGTTAACATTATATCGCCTGTCATTTATGTTAACCCGCCGAGTGACACGGTTATGTGGGTTGCATATAAATACGGTTAGATTTAGCTATGATGAGCTAACAAAGGATTTGTACGTTATGGACACTTGAATGGTCAATTATCTCAAGACACTGGTAATTGAAAATTAAAGTGATATGATAAAAACCATCTAGGGTCCAAATCTTAATAACCCCCCAAAAATGAAAGAAATTGGTTCAGCCGTATTAGCGTGATGAGCTAACAAAGGATTTGTACGTTCTCTTTTATATATATAGATAGATACGGGATATAAGGTCCCTTGCCATTGACGAACTTTGTTATGAGTACAGATACGAAAAATTGTAAAGAGAGTAAAGTTGCTGGAAATTACAGGTTTCCAATATAAAGTGCTGGAATTTTTCAAAGCGGACCAGCAGGTTTGGCTGTACACTGAAAGTTGCAGCAATGGTAAATGAAGAAAAGCAACGCTACCAGTTATATTGTTACACACGGCCACAACTAGATGGAGAAAGTAGGGTATTTGCTCCGGGTGTATGGTGGTAGTGCACCTAATATATAATACGTTGAGGTGGTGTCGAATTTCGTGTTTGCCTCGGGCGACACGAACTCTAGTTGAGGACTTGTGTTACAATAGAAGTATCAGTTCACGCAATAATTGATGGGAAAGCAAGCAAAATTGATGCCGTAGGAGAAAAACAAAAATACTATAAATCTCGCTTGCAATCATTAGTATAGGGTGCTGGACGAACGGGGAGGGGGGAATGAAATTCCTAAAAGTTAAAAATTAGCTGGAGAAAAAGTAACCATGATGTGAAAAATAATGCATCTATTGCTATGTATTACACAGCGGTGTACTTAGCAAGATTTTCTTGATGGGCCAGAAGGGATGGATTTTTCCATATTAAAAACGAATTTAGAGTTCTGCGTCAGAATTGAAAGTATTAATTACTAATCATGCATAGTCCACAACTATGTAAATATATCATGTAGATATATATCACGCATTATTATTATTATTATTATTATTAATATTATTATTATTATTATTAATATTATTATTATTATTATTATTATTATTATTATTATTATTATTATTATTATTATTATTATTATTATTATTATTATTATTATTTGCAGTTGAAACATGAGTTTCGACACTGAGCAAAATTAGAGTGACAAGTTGAGGTAAATGTGCAAATAAACTATTCATAGAGAAAGAAAAAGATATTTTAGAACTTCGCCTATTTGTTTGACTTCGCTTTTTTGTATGTAAATAAAAGATTCGGGCAACCGTACTGAACTTTATCTCTTTAATGTTTTAAGTTAAATCATGGTATGCTGCAGTTATTAGACTTAAACATTTATTTATAAAATACGAACGAAATTATGTATTCGGAAAACTTCTTTTGAATTATTTTCGGAAAAATTAGTTTACCTACGAGGGAAGGGCGCGATGTCACTCAGACACATTTGCACCAAATTTGGTGTTAGAGTAGGTAATGGGAATAGAAAGGAATGTGTGTAAGCATTTGTTTTGCAGGCGTTCGGAATCAGAAATAATGGGCCCAACAGTTCTGAAGAAGCATGGACTGTCAATCAGATATTGGTGGAACAAATTCTTTGCTCACTGTTGCGATCTATGAGTGACATCGCACCCTTACCTCGTTAGAATCAAAAGTAAACTAGTGTTTGTAGATTTTTCTTCTTTTGGCAAATGACTATCATAGAAAAAAAATTTTAGACGTTATTTTTATTATAATTATTAGAAAAGGTCATATTCATGAATAAAGTACCCTTGTGAATTTTTTCAAGACTAATGAGTTATGCTATATTGTTAGGTTTTTAATAAAACATCTACTAATGAAATATGAATAAAATTGCCCAGTCGTATTTGAGGAAATAGTCTGGAAAACTCATTCCCAATATTAAATTATCCCTTCTCAATTTTTGCTAGAGAAACGACTGGAACAAAATCGCTTGAGTAGTTTTCAAGAAAATTCTAAATTTCAATTTTAACCTTCAGTAAACTACTCCTAGAAAATTATTTTAAAAAGACCTAGGGAATCTTATAAAAACTTTAAATCCTAAATTTGGTCTCGACACGTCGAACGGTATGGCTTCTAGAAGAGTGAACATCTTTACATTTGGACGAACGGATATTCGGACAGACATCCAAAAATCCGTTTTTTCATCAACGTAAATTTCGAATTAATTTTTTTTCATAATCACTATAATTTCTCTCCTATCGCCACTCGAATGTAAAAATGGTAAAAAATAGAGAAAAATCAAATATAAAATCAAACCTCACTCTCAGACAGTTATACAATAGTAAAGTAGGTTATAGCTACTGTGTGCATCCAGTTAGGTAAATGAGAATAACAAATTTGATTATTAATCAGCATCACTAGTGTAGATAGGAGGCTGACTCGGCTCAAGTCCTTTCCGCTTTCGCACAGTCATACCAAAATTTTGCAATATGTTCCATTTGTGAGAGATTTATATAGATATGTTACGACCCTTTTTTTATAGATAATTTGTCATCAGAAACAAACGTTACAAAGACTGAAAAGCATTGAGATTGGATGCTTCATCTCTTGCAGAAACACTTACTGACAAATATGAGTCATTGACGTCAGGTACCGTGGACATATCATTTATAACTTGGTGAGAAGCAGTAGATATATCCTGAATCTTAGTATCCGCGGATTGAGCGATGTTAGTAGACACAGTTAGCACAATAACTCGTTGAGGTCCTTTACCGATGGAACACTTTGGGCACTGGCTAATGAGTCAGATATGATAGTAATTGAGGTACTATTACCAGGGTGGAAATGTTGATCGACTGAGTAACGGGGAGTTTTAGAAAGAGCATCTGTAGATAATTGGGGCATATTAAGAGTCACGAAAACTACCTTCAAATGTTTGGAACGCTGTAGATGTCGGGGACAAGCGTTGATCGTGTGGTCCATCTGGTTGCATGCGGAACAAATAGAAAGTTGGCCAGAATATATAACACTTGTGCGACAACTTTGGATGAGTAATTTCGAAGAATTGTGCATCTTTAATTCAATAGACGCTATACGCACTGCATTAAACAAACGGAAGCGATAGTTGTCGGTACTGTTCATTCTCTATTTTTACATACTTCCGAAATTACTGGTGGGCAGAATTCAGAAAGCTGGCATCAAATTCAAGTGGTAGATCTGTGATATGTACACATGTAAGGGTATCAAAGGCATTTAAAACAGAAACTACGCTACGAGTGTCATCTTGATGCAAGAATGGAAGCTTACTAGGGGCTTTGAGAAGGAATTGTTCGAAGATCTCTGAATAACTTTTTTTTTTTTTTTTTAAAGAATGGAATAAACCTCACTGTTTAATCGAATACCATCAATCTGATCCAGTATATGTCGTATACTTTTCTAGAATGCAAGTTTCACTGTGTTCTGTCGCAAACCACGAAACATGTAGCGCATTCAAATAAAAGATAAAGAAACTTTTCAAACAATGAGCAAAGTTGCTAATAGAATGAAATGTCAAAAATAGCAAAGAAATCACTGATAGGAGTCAAGGAGAAAACATTAACTAGCTGCACTTAACTGGCTGCACGGCAGACACAACGATCGGGAACAACGTTCGCACTCTTTCGCATGTAGTTTTAAACTTGCCGTATGAACTTCGGCTACTTGCTTGCTTTCGTATACACCAATGAATTTTTGTCACCGCTTTGCCGAACTTAAACTCATTGTCCAGGACCTTGGGTTTTTGGGGTATTTTTTAGACTTTCAGTCAAGCAGCTACTGCATCGTCACAATTTATCCTAGGATCATCGTTCATACCTCATTCTCTTCAGAATAGAGCAGGTCTTTAAATGGTACCACTTTCATGCCCATGCCGTATACCAGGAGAGGGAAAAAGTGAGGTCAAAGGGAAATTTCGGGGGGAAATTTTTTTCACATTTTGGGCCCCTCTGAAACGGCCCCGTGTGAACAATCTCAAAAAATCTGATAAATACTACTCGATAGACTAAATATGTGTGCCAAATTTCAAGCTTCTATCTTGAATAGTAAGAGCAGGAAAAATTTTATCATGAATCCCCACAATGCCGCAGATTACCGCAAAAGACGCTGATCTCAGGTACAAAAAATACCTGAGACATCCCTATTTACCCTAGGATTATAATCCACCAATCATTCTCTCCAACGGTACCATTCACATGTATCCTCATGTATCTAAGGCGGGAAAATCCCGAAGAAAAGTATTTTTTTTAGTTAAAATATCCCTTTTTCTACTTTTTGCCCCTGTGGACCCCCCTGTTTTAACTCAGAGATTTGAAAAATATCTGATGAATACTACTCAGTGGATTGAATGTTTCTGCAAAATTTCAATCTTCTAGGTGCAAAAGTAAGCCCGTCAAAGAAATAACGACAATACCCCATGTTCCCCTATACAGAAGGACATTTTGATAAAAAATTCCTGAGACATCCCTATTTACCCTAGGATTATAATCCGCCAGTCATTCTCTTCAGAATAAAACTGCCTTTCAGACAGTACCATTCACATGTCTTCATCATGTATCTGAGGCGGGGAAAATCCTGAAGAAGGATTTTTGGGTACAAATATCCCATTTTTTCAATTTTTTTTGCCCCTCTCGACACCCTCCGTTTTAACGCAGAGATCTCAAAAAAATCTGGTCAATACTACTCGGTGGACTGAATGTTTGTGCAAAATTTCAATCTTCTAGGTGCAAAAGTAAGCCTCCGAAAAAAAAATACACCGACAATACCCCATATTCCCATATACAGAAAGATATTTCGTAAAAATTCCCTGAGACATCCCTAATTACCCTAGGATCATGATTCGCACATCATTCTCTTCAGAATAGAACTACCTTTTAGACGGTACCATTTACATGTCTCCATCATGTATCTGAGTCGTAAAAATAGTGAAAAAGTGATTTTTTGGTCAAAAAACATCCTCTTTTTTTATGTTTTGCCCCTCTGGACAATCCTTCTTCTAACGCAGAAATCTGAAAAAAATCTGGTAAATACTACTCGGTGGACTGAATGTTTGTGCAAAATTTCAATCTTCTACGTGCAAAAGTAAGCCCGCCAAAAAATAATGAAGGTAGGCCTAATAAAAGAAAATATATTATTTAAGGTTAGTGTAAAGGGACAAGTTTTGCCTATAGATGTCACTACAGTCTTCGTATGTCTCCCATGTACTTTTTACCATTCACGAAAATTTCCAATTTCTCTTACAAATTTCAACCTAGAGACTTCAATTTTTTTTAGAGAAGGAACTTCATAACCTATTAAAGGGAACAATCCGTGTCGATTTTTTATTTAGAATTTTTTCGTTGTTGAAACAGTTCCATTTTTAAAAGTTTGGATATCTTTTTGAACAATCAAGCCATTTCAGCAATGAAGAAAATTCTAAATAAAAAATCGGCACGGATTATTGCCTTCGATAGATTATGAAGTTTCTTTTCTAAAACTTTGAAGTCTGCAGGTTGAAATTTGTAAAAGAAATAGTGAATTTTCCTGAAAGGTAAAAAATACATGGGAGAGATACGAAGTCTGTAGTGCCATGTATCGGCAAAACTTGTTCCTTTAAACCAACCTTAAAGTTATGACGTCATTACCTCCTATGTCTCGACGCAGGAAGGTGTGAAACCATACGTAACGTGTTCTACAATGCCTCCAGACTTGATAAACAAAACAAAAAAGAAAAAACGGATGAAAAAGCTCAAATAGGAGAGTTATAAGGCAATGTACCATGGAACACCCGTATGGTACAAATTGTACCATAAGATCCCAAAAAGGATATACAAGTATGTTCTACTCAATGACCACGCCAAATATTTTGCACATTGTAACTAAGTCACAATTTCTTCCGTTCCAATTTCATCCAAGTTGCATCATCAAGACATGAAAATATTTCTTTAACAACAGCAAGCATAATTCACCTTTCTATAATGCATTTGTGCCCTTTGCATATATTTTAGCTTTACTGAAACGTGAAGTGTTGTCTGTATTTATCACCAATAAGACAATTTCCCTCAAGTTTCCCTTCAATGTTGCAACATCTGAGTTTTTTTTTTTTTTAAACTCTTTGGAGCACTCCTATCCGTAAGAGTGATTCATAGGTAAGAAAATTAATGTATTCATACCTATATAATTTTCAACATCGAGAAAAGTTGTACATATTGATTTGTTCATATATTACACTATTAAATTGTGTTATTCTTTCCCTATTGACGGATATGTGTATCATTCAAAAGTGTTTATTTCTGCTGTTATTGAGACTCAAAGTGGGTACTACATACAGACTAAAATATTCTTGAGAGGTGTCTAACACGTAAGACGTTTTGCTAGAATGAAACAAATATAAGATAGTGAGTCATTTATGTTTCGTATCTCGATGACTGCAAATAAACAATGTACCAGGCTTTAGGTAACAAACACTGTGAAATTTCCTTTGGCTAAACTAAACCAACTTTTTAACTAGTGAAGAGGATAAACTTAATAGCATGCGCACGCGATGTAGACAACAAAATAAATTTATTTCGTGCAATTTATTGTTTATTTATTTATTTTCTACAATATAAACATAGACTTAACCTTGCGGACAGCATTACCATCAGATTCATTGTGCAGAAAGGTTCTGTGGCGTGCTCACAGTAAGGCATTCAAGAACATGCCATGAAAACGGGGCTCTGTAAAACGGGGCGCTCTTTAACAAGGTGAGGTCGAGCAGCAAATTGTGAGAGATTGTCAAACATTGGTCGAGATGTTACGTGCAATATTCGAGAAGTTTGTAAGTGGCTTAATCGTTATGCAGAACAAGAAGATATAGATTGTGCAGAGTCAATACGTCGAAGTGTCCGGCAGCGAGCAACATCTGTGCAAGGTAATGTAGATCTTATTACTGATGTGCGAAATCAACCCTCAATTCATAGATCTATTTTCAAGGATGAAGTAGAAGAATACGAATTCTCGAAGGGAAGAATTAGTCAACGATTCAAATCTGCTGGAACCAACCATACACGTTCCGCAAACGAAATTCTTCTAATAGAAGAGCACAGGGCCAAGTTATGGAATGGACTCAATTTCAGGTGAATAGGTACTATCCAAGCATGTTGGAACATAGTTACCTGGTCCGATGAGAAGGTATTCCATTTCAGACAAACACGGAAGAATAATATTATACCGACCACGTGGAACACGATATCAGCCAATGTACGTAGTTCGAAGGTGTACTCTAGTCGAGTCTCAGCTGAATTTTCGTATTATATGCCAGCTGCGGGTCCTGGTAAGTTTCTGCCGGTTCCTGAAAGGCTTACCAGTGTAACGTTTATTAAATTTAAAACAACACACTGCTGCCATCCCTTCCCATTTCTTTGAACAAGATAAATATATTTTAAGCACGACAATAGCACTGTTCATGCATAAAGATAGACGACGGAAAGGTTCGATGGTCACCCTGAACTTATCTGCCTAGGGTGGCCTCCCAAATTTCTTGATCTTGACCTCATAGAATATCTTTAGACTTACATGCTTCTAAGTGGGAAATACATCGATAAAATAGGGATTAGGAATTTTTTGAGACTCACGTCATAGAACTCTGAAATCATTTCCAGCTGATACGGCGGTGTGTTTCAATTTGGTAGCCAACATGAGGAAACGTTTGTGTGATATTATTGCTGCAAATAGTGATTACACTAATATGTATGTCTCCATGAATAACACGACGTTACTTCTATACTTCTTTCCCATTCATGGGATAGTCGTAAAGGGCGCGGTGGCTCAGTGGTAGAACGCTCACCTCTGGCTCCGAAGGTCCTGTCATATGGGTTTATGGTGTATAATATCGTACTCATTTGTTTTATTGGGGTTATCCAGTTTTCTCCCACATTCTATATTGCACCATTTCTTTCATAACATTTTCATAATCCTTTATCGCCTTTCTACCTTGGCCGGAACAACTGTGGAGAGCTTAAAATAAAGTCTTGTTTCATTTCTTTGTTATTGTACTCGTAAGTAAACATTTTTGTTCAGGCTTTCTTCTTTTTCCAAACATCTTGTTCTTTCACAGTTCTCAGACAAACGGATTCTTTCTTATGGTTATTACTAACAATTCTACTAGAGATTTTGATAAGGGAGAAGTTATATCATTTGTTTTTTACAAGTATACAGACAACATTTTGTTACGTATTTCCCATTAATGTGTTTTCATGAACATTTAATAGTTAATTAAATAACTATTACCTCAACGTCTCAAAGATAAATGTTTGAGTTTATTTAATTATTTTTTGTTGATGTTTCTAAACTCCAGGGAATATTACCTCTCATGCTATTACAAAATAAAATAGGTTACTTTTCTTTAATATATTGACATTATATTTTATTCTTCTCTTGAGTACGGTTGAGCGCAATCCTCTTGTTTCCCAACATAACATAAGAATTCTGTTTTTTCTTTCATTTACTCCCACACTTCTAGATAACACACCCTTCCATTATGCTATTGTTTCTTTAAACAAGTTACATAATGACCATTAACCTTTTTCAGCCTCAGTTCCACATTTCATGTGACTCGAAAGTTTATTGTTTCACCTTCTATAATTGTGCTTAGGAAATGAAAAAGATACGGCGTCATAGTCATTGGGAATCAATCTGTGAACCACAAGATCTTCAGCCTACCTTGCTATCCAACACTCCACGAGGTACACTGGTTAAAAGGGGAAAACTGAATGATTTGTTACAGACACATACACACATTACTCCGGCCTCGTTAGTTCCATTTCTGTCCGCTAGATTCGCTGTTAAAATTTTACTTGTAATTTCGTTAATAAATAATTACTAACTGTTACGCTTCAGACACAATTCATAAAGCAATAACGAAACGACATAAGTCACAAATAGTCTATACAATTTTGCTTTTCTCACATGATTGGATAATTAAAAATATTTCTATTGTAGTAAAGAAAACAGAAACAAATGACATAAGCGGGAATCGACTGAGGACTTCAAGATCTTCAGTTAACGTTGTTAACTATTACACCACAGAGACACTGCTTACAATAGAAACAATATATTGATTGATTTTTACAAGATAAGAAAAGCTCTTTACAACGAATGTTTTCCCTTGTTTCCCCTTTATTACCCTAAAAGAAATCGCAACAATAATGAAGATTAGCTTTGGTTCAGCTCAACGCATTGTGCATAATGTTCTGCATTTCAATAAGGTGTCAACAAGATGGGTCCCACGTCAGTTGACTGCTGAATTGAAAGATCGTCGCGTCGACGCCTGTGAAGAACTTTACCTTCATTTCAACGCCAAGGGTGATGCATTTCTGGACAGGGTTGTTACAGGCGATGAGACCTAGGTTCACAATCATTAACCAGAAAGCAAGAAAGCGAGCAAGGAATGGCGACATACGTCTTCGCCGAAACAAAAAAAATTCTGCACTCAACCATCAGCGAGAAAGGTCATGCTCACTCTCTTCTGGTATTCTGATGGAATAATTTTGGAACAGTACATGGAAACAGGAGAAACAGTAACCAGTGCCTCGTATTCAAACATGCTGAAAAATCAACTTCACCTCGCAATCAGGCGTAAACGGCGAGGACTTTTGTCCTCAGGAGTGCTCCTACAGCATGACAACGCCCGACCGCGTACTGCCCGTTTGACCTCTGAAACTATCGATGACATCAAATTTGAGTGTCCCATTCATCCACCCTATTCACCAGACCTTGCCCCCAGTGACTTTCATTTGTTTGGACCACTCAAAGTAGCGATGGGCAGCAAACATCTCAATAGTGATTAAGAGGTGAAAAATGCTGGGCACGAGTGGCTACAATTTCGATCAAAAGAATTCTTCCACCGAGGTATCCATGCACTTTCGAAACGGTAGAATACTTGCATTGAACGTCAAGGGGACTACGCTGAAAAATAAGAGGTACGATTTTCTTTTCAAAGTTACATTCTAACATTTATTGCACTTTTAAGTTTTTCATTTGATCCTACCTCGTATGTTCACTCTTTTTGTTTTTCGTATAATGCATAAAAAATCATTTTTCACTACGGTGTCAAGAAATTATATTTTAACTTATTAGAAAACATAAATTTAGAGGCGAAATAATATTAGGTAATATGTCGTATTTTATTTTCATACCATCAATAGCAACAAGGGGTAGATGATACTATAATATTAAGTTCCTCTAAGTCGTTAAACGTGGCAATAGTTTTAATTTACAAGTGACACTTTTGGGCTTCTTACTCTCTTTTAGATTTAAATAATGATTCTTTCGTTTATATCTATATATTGGCACGGATTTTATATTGAAGAAAGTCACTATAATCGGATCCGTCCCGTAAGTCAGACTCCCTGTTTATTTCGCAAGACAAGTGATTCTACCTCTTGGAATGGATAGAAACATAGAAACGTAATCGTTACATTATGACGGATGGAGCACCAAACATCAATGAACACCCGCAAAGTTGAGGCATCCTTTGTTTTGCTGTGGAGGGAATTTTTGACGTCCATGGAAAAACCTGTCATTTGGAAAAATTCAGGAGGTTAGTGGACAGACTTTGCTCAGTTCAATCTTTAGGAAGCACTAATCTTTGTAACTGTGCTGTTTGTTCGGTAGCACATACATGTGAACATGGTTAAATGTCTACTTAAATGCAAGCAAGGTTGCCTAAGTCGGACACCATGTCATATCCGAAAGGATCCCCTCATTTCTTTGTACAAGACATCCCTTATTGTAAACGAAAGATTGTAGTCTGTTACTAAATTCATCGTACATATTGTTTCAGAAGGGAAAGTCATCCTTTGTCATAATATGCTCACCGCACAAACATAATCTACTTCAATCTGTGGCAAGCTCAAAGGAAAGGTAAAGAAACCTTCGCGCACTACATGAAGCCTGTACATGAACAAACAGAACACTTCTCAAGACAATACACAATAAGCACGAGGATGTAGCAAGTGAACTAGAGATCTTAATTGCAGAATTTGCGATCGGAAAGACTACAGTTCAAAGAGTGGTCACGTTTCATTCATTTCTAGCGTAGCCAGCGACTTGCATATTCCACAAGCAAGAGTAACACACGACAATTATGCTGATTACTTGCTTTGTGGGAGAAGTTCTCTATGGATGTCGGAATGAATTGTGGATACAATGTGCAATGTGTGATATGTGGATACACGATGTGTGCACGGGAAATGGCCGTGAGATATAAATTTGTGACTTCTGTCGTAAAAGAGACGTTGATTTCGTTTTTGTTTTGGTTTATCATTTGACTTAGTGTATCATGTGTTTTTCTATTGCAAAATAAAGTTGTGTGCTATTTTGATAATTTATTTGTTGCTTTTATGTCAGTTATTACGAGGATCCAAATTTAGAGACCTTTTTCCTAAACGCCATTTTCGTCACTTTTCATTAAATAATTTTTTAGCAAAATCTTATGAGTTGAATGCTGAACTGACTAATATCTAATGTTTGACAACGTATCAAACATATTATTCCAATGAAATGCAAATAAAAAAACCATCATAATAATTAGAGATTAAGTTCAAAAACAAAAGGGGGGGGTCCAACTTTGGTAACTTTCCTCTAATTTTAATTTATTATTGTTCTTAAGGAATTAAGATATGAAAGATAAATTATTTATTATTATTACTATTATAATAATAATAATTATTATTACTATTTCTGTGTAACTGTATTTGATTGTATTTACTATGTACGCGTATACTTATACTATTTCTATTTGCAGCAATTTCTTACAAAATAACTTTTTCTTAGATAAAAGAATAGTTAGACTACAACCCTGTCCTGGATATAGGAGTACGTTCAAAGCATCAGAGAACACTTCGTTTTGTTGGTATAAGAACCTTCCTCTCCACTGTTCGTTTCCTTCTACATAGTTTAAGACACGATACACTTTTTTTTTCATGAATATCTTTCCTATATAGAAAAGTAAGTTTTCTCCAGGGAACTACTAACTCCAAAATGTAGTCGAAAACGACGGTTCGGCTGAGTAAGCCAAACGGGAGCTTTATCCCGTAATAGGATAATATTGGGAGTCTTTAAGATGTAGAGTCCTTGTTTGGACTGGCCGGCTAAGTGAAGCCGTCTTTGATTTTTAGTCGTGAGGGAAATAGTTTGAGCTCAACGCTTGAAGAGTATGTTAGGTCTTGCAAGTGAAGGAAGTAGGAAACCTTCTCTTTATTCTGTATTTTGCATCTAGTGAATGCAAATAAAATGGGAGTAGGTCCCTTTCCTTTTTAGTTCTGGGAAATGATGTTTACGACCAATAGTTCTTCTTTCCATGCTTACGTAGATGTTACATTAAGATATAGGAACAAAATTAAATATTCTAACACGTGTTCGGCCTAAGACGGAAATTGTAAGAGAGAAAGAGCATATAAGTTTTCTTTAGTCTCATTACTAAGAAACCAATCTTATTGTTTAGATCTCGAATGCACTGGACTCAATTCCCCTGAATTTATCTTATTTAGAAGCGTATGATTAGCTTTTCGTTTTTAAATCTATCTACTATATAAGGGAGAACTGCATCATGTTTACCTTATCTATTGGATCTATATAAAAATCCTCGCTATATAAGATGAAATCTTTTCCTGACCTAGTCTATCCTGATTAATGCTTAGATAGATATCCTTTAAAAGTACTTCTATTATAAGAGACACGGAATAGGATTAGACCAGCATTTTAAGATAGTGAGTTAAAATTCTTTAGAAAATTTAGAAGGATAGAAAACACCCTTAATGAGAGCTAACCCACTTATATTCCCATATTTAGAGAAATTTTAGAGAATTGTAGCAAACCAAAAATATAGAGAATATCTTAGAGAATTAGAGATAACAATACTTTGCTTGATATTTCTCTAATACTACTTTTAGAGAATTATTTCTAATAGATACTCAATTTCTTGAATAAAACGCTATTAAAAGAGAACAAAACGCTATTACTGTTGCGATTTTATATCTTTAATATGAACCTGAAGCTTATAAAAAACCTATAGAATTAGATATATGTTCATGAATGTTAGAATATTAAGTAATTACCATCAACATTACTTAGACAAGTGATTAATTTAGTTATTCATTACTAGTCTGAACTTACTTTTATTAAATTCAAGTTGACCATTTTGCAATTTATGTGTCAGGCTGTGTTGAAGTCACGGAATAAAGGATTTCTCTATTAGGATGATGGGAATTTATTTTCTTCTTAAACACTTGCAATTTGTGAATGAAATGTCTGTGTAGATGTTAAAGTTTAGTTTAACATCCACAGAGACCAGAGACTATTTTTTACATTCACTCGGAATGGCAACTTTCTATTTATATATTTTACAAATTCGACAGCAGTTGGATTTTTCTGAAGGCTAATCTCAAGCTTTGTTTTTGGGGAGGAAGGAGATGATAAATTTAACGGATGTCTCATGGAAATCACAGGGCATTCTTTGTTTTTCAAGTAGAGTTGTTGTTTCAAGTGTTTAGTGGCAGGCGTCACATATTTTTACGAATATGAAAACGGTTTTGTCACTGAATCATGAGCCTCGTCTGGCTGAAGAAGTTGGTTCACAGTGGAAAAGGCATTAAATCGAGTTGCCAGACAAAGGACAAGTTGCCCGATCTTGTTAAAATTTTCGCCGAAGAAATAACATACTCAATGCACGATGATCTAGAAATTTGGAATAACATAGAAGTAGCAGTAGGAAGAAAGGAAAAGGATTAAAAATAGGTTCGGATCAGATTAAGATAGTTACAAATATTGAATCCGAAACGGAAAAAATAGAGGTGCTGGAAAATTAACTTTATTCGCAACGGATAATAATATTTGATATATCTGGTGCTTTCAGACAGTTCTTGTTTGTTCTAAAAGAACAAGATCTTATCTAAAAAGTAAATCCTTAGTTATTAGCAACAAATATCTAACCAATAGAAATGCAGTAGTACAGTAATAAATTAGTAATTGCTATCATGTTGTTTTCCTTCGCCATAAATAATGAAATTTAAAATCGTCGCATAAAAAGTATATAAATAAATAGAAAAATATATGCAACAGAGGTAAAAGAAACACAGAACTAAAGAATGATTCTACTAATAAACTTCATATTGCATGAAACACTTATTAAGAAAGTTCAGCATTATAACTTACTTACCTGTCAAAAGATATCCCTGTTAAAGTAAACACACTAGCTGCCACTGTTACATTCGCTACAAAGTTGTTGATAGTGCAATATGTACTCCCAAAATGCCACTCCCTGTAAATAAAGAAAATACTTAAGTCAAATGTAAAATAGATTCGTATGTCATTTAAGGTATACTGTGAAATGTAACTACATTTATGTTTTATTCATCTCGTTTAACGCATTGACAAATCCCAGCAAAAGAATGTTTATTTTGATGGTTGAAACACGTCTTCTCGACCATGGTCTTCTTTCTTTTTTCTTTCTTTTCTTTTCTTTTTTATTTTAGATACAGACTACACAATGTTTATTCTCAAGAAATATTGCCGCAGTATAGCTAAATATAATGCATGTGAGCAAGATTAGCCTAATATGGTGAACTATAGCAATTAGGAATATTTCTGAAAAGCAGTAATTAGTATCAATTTTGTTGAAATATCTTCCTACAGACCAAAAAAAACCACAAATAAAACAAGCTTACACAGAGCTCGCAGCGACGCAATTAGCCTAGTTGTCGCCCGTGGCAAGAACTCATCTTTAACACCCACCCTGACCAACCAAACCAAAACGCTCGCTGTCTACATTTGATACTGGCATCACACAGTAATTCTCCCATTCCATTTTGTCTTCAAGTGATTATGCTTGATTTCAAAATTGTAGTACATAATTTATAGTACAAAATAAAACACCAAACTAATTAGTATTTTATTGCCAAATAATCTGAGAGTAGTATGCTTGACATATTCTTATAGTATTATCACAATAACTACAAATTAAACGCGTTTGGAATTATATTGGACGCTTTTCATTATATTGGACCAAAGACGTGTTTCAACCATAAAAATAAACATTCTTTTGCTGGATATAGGGATCGGAATTATACGGATAGTACATGTGTAGAATAAATCAACAGTCTCTTGCTATAAAATATAATATTTAATTATGACAAACAGTCAAGCTGTTGTCACGAGTATTATACCCCGACAGTTTGCAAATCTCTTAAATCCATGTAAGTTAAATGAAAACACTAAAAACTGGAACTAAAATTTAACTTTGCGGTCTCTTTTGGCTGCAAGCGTTTCTACAATGTGTTCAAAAAATAGCTTTGAAGCTAAGATAGCTCTATGAATATGATCCTAGGGTTAGTGAGTCGTTGTTGCCCTATTAAGTTTGTGAGGTATTTTTTATGATCTTTAGTTTGCTAAAACTCCTTTCCTTGCCTCATAGTAGAATTAAATATTTGCTCAGTTTTGCGCCTCCCAATCCGGCGCCCGGAGCACAAGCCCCGTTTGTCCCTTAGTTACGTTACTGAGAACTCGGGAAATATAATTTTTTACAGTACCGAATTTGATTGTATCCTATTGACAAAAATTCCAATTATCTAAATCGCAATTAAGTGATCTGCGAATCACATATATGAATATTGTACGAAGGCAATAATGCCAATCAAACTATCACTGAAGTTATCATTCCTGCGAATAACGCAATAGAAAACGATGTTGCTTGTTAGCCACTGGATCAAATATAGGGACACTATCCAATGTTACGACTTAAGCACTAATGGTATGCAAGATTACTCTGGATACTGAATCCACCAGCAATTAAATGAAAAGATGAACGTGTGCATTCTCAAGGACGAATTGTTTGTTCACATTTAGTATGAGCTCAAAAAGCACTAAAACTACCAAAAAACATGAAATACTTATTTTAAAACCAGATAGTAACCCCCATTAGGCTAAAGGAGACGAATGGTTAATGGAAGTGAATGATTATTAAAGAATTGATAGAATAAATATGCGGGAGAAAATGGGAGAATTTTCCTCAAGAAACAAATAAACAATATTGTTCACAACAAAATCACCTTATCTAGAATCGAACCAAGGACTCTTTTCATCACACGTGACCCATCGTGTCCCGGTGTACTAGAACTAAGATTAAAAATTATTAGCCTTATGATTACGATTAAAAAAATATTTAAATAGACATCTTTCTATACTTTAATATATTTGTTTGAATCAAATTAAAGTAGGAGTTGGAATAATAACATAGAAATTTAAAATAATCTTTTGCCTAGTTGGGTTTATATATTACCTTTCTCCACCTTAAGAACATTTCCGAACCTTATTACACGATACGGATTAAATGGTGCAATTAACTACAGAATATATAATATCATTAGGACAACGAAAAAAGATAACCAAAGATGTTGACATATATTTATTGATAGATCTCAAAAAATTGAGCAAAGTGATAAGCAAATGTAAATCGTCATGAATAGGTTTCGAGGAAAAATGAAATGAAATCTTTGAGTTTTACGTCCCACGGTTATGCCGGTTAGGCTAAAGGAGACGGTGATAATGAGAGATGAGTGAAAATGGTGGAATGAAGAAAGTGGGAGGAAACGGGAGTACCCCGAGAAAACCCACGAGCACGGTGTTTGTCCACCACAAAGTTCACTTGGCGGGGGCTGGGATCGAACCCGGGACCCCTAGCACCAGAGGTGAACGCTCCACCACTGAGCCACCGCGCCCCCCAAGGTTTCGAGGAAGTAGAGGAAATACTACTTTTATGGCGCTAAAAGGTATGTTGTTTCTTTCCAATAACGATCATAATTGACAATTATGTATTTCTTTATCTACTGGATTTGTAAAACATATGGTGTGCATAAAATAAAAATGGTGTGAATAAAATACCCATACGAAGTGCGTCATTTTCAAAAGCAAAAAAGGGAACTACAACACCTGGTTAATCAAAATACTGGCCGTCTGCAACCACACACTTTCGTTATCGCTTAGCCAACCATTCCGTGGAGAAAGACGTCATGAATCTGTGGTGCGAAGACCTTAACGCACATTGGAACAATCGATCATTACACAAGATCTTTCGTTTAAAGAGCCGATCGATATGCCGAAAGAGATGGTAGTTAGTGGAATAGCTATTGGAGGAATACGGCTAGTAGGAAGCGTTTCATACTAGAATTCGCGGAAAGTCTGCATCATTCTTTCCGCGATACGAGGGCGAGGCTTGTCGTACAACTGAGGTTACCATGTCTCTGACCAATTGCTGGATGCTTGTGGATAAGTTTGTGGTGTATTTCATGAAGCTGATCACTATAATGATCTATAATGGTAGTTTCTTCTCACCTGAAAAGCACATGCTGGATCACTTCCACCATACATGTCACTTCGTAGTAACAACACCTTCTGAGGGTGAGGAAGCAATTTTGATCACGTTCCAATCATTGTTCTAACCATTTACAATTGTCATAAGATATATTCTTCATCAAGATAACAATCTGATGCAAGAAACTTTCCGATTATTATTCTTAACATTCAAACAACTGCACACCTTCAGCCACCGTTAACTCACGTGGTACCCATGAGACCCTCTTTTTTTACACTACTGATTTCACGGAATCACCGAACGACGGTGGTATGGCGTATACATGCCTTGTTGCCAATTGCAGGAATAGAATCCGCTTCCATGTTATGCTAGAGGAGCTAATTTTACAATTTTGCGTCACTGGAACGAAATTTGACAAATCAACAGCATTCGACATTTCTTATTCAAATACACTGTTAATGTTTTTCACGGCTAGCTGTGCAGAATGTCCCAGTTTGGATTTGTTAAAAAAATCATTCTTAATAGCGCGTCCCCCATGCAAATTCTCATACAATGCTGCTCAATAATGCATTGCCTCCTGACTGTCTGTGTATCCCAGACTATTTGCTAGACGTATACAGAGTTTGTGACGTTAGACGCGTGACCTTTGTCCACCCATGTATTATGTTGCTAATGTGACTTTGCTACCAGACGTCAAAATGGAGGTTTAATTCACACCAACCGAATAACTTATGTTCTTACTTCTTTTAACGAAAACGTTTTAAGTTAACATAGAATATACATCGTGTTCTGAAGATAAATTTGTAAGAACTCTTTGCCTTACACAGGGTGGAACTTGTGTACTGTATATAGATATGTTGGTACTTGCAATATGAAAAGTCAATATAATCTTAGTGAATTCAGTTTTACTATGGTGTTTGTTAGTGAAGGTGACATTAGATGGGAAGAAAAGGACGAATCCATTTATTTGTGATTTAATATACCTAGGTATGTTGTCTTTCAGTTTGAATACCGTTTATGAGAGTTGAGCTTTTGTGTTATATTTTGATATCTATTAAGTATCTACAGTGCTTCTACATAATTTTATATGTAAGTAAGTTTGTATTTGTTAGGTAATAAGTTTATATTTGTGGGTATTGTTTGTATTTTTGAGTGTTCAAGTACCATCTCTTGAGATAGTTTAAAATCTTCAACTGCACCTTGGTCAACAAACATTGTAGTGATGTCAGTAAATGTTGTAAAAAGAAATACGACGCAAACTTCCTGGTGAGATTTTGTCTTGAGTCAACATTGCAACAGCTACGATCACAAAATGTTCATCTAAATTTAATATAAGGTAATTTACATGAGGAGAAACTTCATTTTAAACAGGTCACTTCTATCCCAAAGGAATTGTACTCAAAGTTTCTCGTGAAATGTTGACTTTTACCTCGGGGAGTTCTGTATTTCGAATCTAAGTTTAGTGGTAACAACGCATTTCCGCGAGTGTGTGAAAACTAAGAGAGCCTTTCATTAAAACTTACAGTGTATCTAAACTCTATTTTTGGATGAAATTATGAAACAAGAAGTGAGCCTAAATTCTTAGTGAGTACTTAATAAAATGCTTATACGAAATATAGATGATTCTTCAATCAATTTAGGAGAATTTATTGTTAATGTACCTGACAAAATTGCTACTAGACATAATTGAAGTTACAAATGTTGCAGTTCAGAAGCATTTCTCATTTCTAGAAAATAGGCAATATTAACAGATATTAAACACAGAACAAGAAAGAGATTTTAAAAGAGCATCTGGATTTTGATTTTTATTTCAGCTTTTGTTGCTGTCAGAATTTGAGTTTAGAATAAATATAGCATAAATACCTCATACTAGTGTTAAATTGATCTATGGTAATAGAATGAAGGTTAACAAAGGTTTAGTACTTACAAAGTATACCTTCTTGTGCAGCCACTTCTAGCAACTCTCTCTGTAACTCATCTCTACCAAAGTGTTCCGGGTACATTATACTTTGTATTATTTTTAACAATAAGTTTATCACCTAATTGCCTAATTGCTAATATGATAGAAATTTACCATATTTCAAAGGTGGATCTACAGGATTATATATATATTATTTAGCTTAGTGGCGGAAACGAGGATGTGATAACCCATTGAATTACTCAAACAATTATGCTGAATACAACGATAAATGATATAATACATTAATATCTTCATTTAGTTCCTTATTTTTTTTAACACAACATTATTTGAACACCTTGTTTAATAAATAAGTATAACAAATGAAATCTAGTCGTCATAAGGTGGCAATAGTGTTCGCTAGAAAAAGAAGGATAGGAACAAAAGAGTGAGGATAAAATTAAAAATACATTGAAACCTGTAGCAACGATTTCTCGAATCGGCCTGGGTTGGGGGACGGAGAGCGTACAATTATGAGACCGGAGAATTTTTCCGATCGAATTCAATCTAGGTTACAAGTGTATCCCCGATATTACTTGTATCCCATGTTTATTCAAATTCTTCCTCGGGGGCAATTGGAAATCATTGGTGCTTAAAATTACTACGAGGCGGGTCGGAAAAGTAAGGTTATAATCGTTAGAATTGACTCAAGAAATGTATATTTAAGAAAACGTCTACTGCAAATGATTTAGTGATACATGAGTTATTTGTTTTCGACGTAATTGCCGCTATTTTCCAAACACTTGTTATTAAATAGCTTCTGTGTTCCACAGTCATAGAATTCTAGCGTTTGCTGCTGCAACCACATTTCAACCTGGTTCTTGATCTCTTCATCGTCATAGTGTTGTTTAGTAAGGTCATTTCATAAATGGGAATAAGTGCAGGTAGCAAGGAATACCTTGTGTTTGGAGACAACGTTTGACTGATTGACAGGATTCTGAATCAGCGCAGTCATTCTAACCATGTGATACTCTCACCAGACTCCATGCAACAATGAGAAAGGCAAAACGTTTTGAAGGACCATGAAGGTTTAAAGTCGAAGAAATGAAATTTCGCCAGTGGGCTCTGTTCTTTAATACTTGTTATTGAGTCTAAAATATTAAATGGTAAATAGTTAAAATCAAAGAAAATGCACTGCGGTTACTTGTTTAATAACCATTCATTAAATGAAATACTATTTTGATAAACATTTAAAGTATTCACCGAAAGGTACGGCTGTATTTTGGAAATCCGCTTAATGAATTCATCTAATAACGCTCACAAAATGTAGCATTGACACTTGATGTTTGTGCTTTAACAAAACGGAGTTAATGTCTGCCATATTTTAATTTATTGTCATGCCATATACAATGCATCATTTCTGAAGTTAACAAAACAAAAGCAGCTTATTTATCTAACTTTATTCAGCTTTTACGTCGTAATTCAGATTCGCCTTTCAGTCAGTATTCATCGTATTGAATTCCATTGTAGGTTATATTATATGCTTAGCACAGCTACTAAGCTTGTGACTAGTCCTTTGATAGGTCTAAGTCATTTATTAACTGCAATTATAATGTAATAGTAAACTAAAATTTTAAGAAGTAAAACTATTTCACTTATATACCTATTAACTGGAAGGTATGATGGCTCAGCGGTAGAGCGCTTACCTCTGGTGCGTGGGATCCCTGGTTCGATCACCAACCAAGTAAATTTGTGGTGTACAATGTCGTTTCCGTGGGTTTTTTGGAGTACTCTCATTTCTTTCCACATTTTCATTCAACCAATACTCCCATCATGATTCATTTACCTTAGTCATCGTCTTTCTTAGCCTAAAGGGCATAATCGTTGTACGGTAAACTGATACATTTCATTTTATTTTTTCTATCTATTAATTGTCAAAATAACACGACATTACCCAGTGGAAAATCGAAAACCAGTATTCTGTGGGATAGACGGGACGCTAACATTCCACATTCAGACAGATGGATATAAAAACTATTCCAGTTATGCTATATTTTAGTTGTGAAAATAACATTCATGCCTCCTTTGTAGAGAATCCAATTCCGGTCATTTGGCTGACAAGCAGCAATAGTAATCACTACACTCTGGTAGGCAAGTATAGTAATTATTTCAAAACATATCCTCTTTCAATCATCGAAATGATATGACACTATCGAATTCTTTAAGTTTCATGTAGGAATATCCTTTTCAACCGACTTCGAAAAGATGGAGGCGGTTATCAATTCAACCCGTTTATACCACTGCGTACTACTGTATACAAACAATACTGTGTACCCTTGTTTGTAAACATCACCACATAAATGTACTACACACCACATGGGATTACTACGAGTAACAGATGATGGACCACTGGCGCCTTCTACGAAGCACATGACGACAGGACAGCAGCAGCGCTATCGCCATCCTGGAGACATGTAAATTTGACAGCAACCAGCGGACCAGTACCAGTTCTCTGGTGTTCCTCCTACTGCTTGTTTCGGAGCATTAGGAAAACCTAACCTCAAAGCCTCTAGTCTGCTTTGGGAATCTTGGCTATTCTTCCCTCCTGGCTTAGCCTGCTTCGGGACTCTGTTGGGAATGCTACTTCAGTTCCTTATCCTTCTTCGGGGCTCTGTGACTTCCAACCCCCTCACTGCTTGCTTCGGAGCATTGGACTTTCCTTCTTCATTCTGCTTAGCCTGCTTCGGGGCTCTGCGGATATCCTATCCTCAGCCACACCGTCAAAGATTACCTTATTTGAACTTGATAAATTAGAGGAAAACACTTTTGTAGTTTTTCCCTGTAAATTCTGTTATCTAGTGATTTTTCATAAAATAAACCGGTAGTGGGAGTCGATTCCGGACCTTCTTATTTTTACCTAGTTCTACCTAGCAGAAAGTTTTACAGTATATATGCATATTGTGAGTATGTTCACATGTAACTTCTGCAAAAATGCACTGATTTTGATTATATTTTTTATCTCTTTCCTTTCTCCCTTTCCTTTGCTTATTTGTTTAAAAATGTATACTTTTAAAGTAGTTCCATATAAAATTCATCATGATACAATGAGAATCTTAAGAGCTAGAACATGAGACACTTCAGCGTGTGAAATGTGAAAACAGTAATTAATCTACTTCATGTTCACCCATAATTTCAACATAGATGCATCGATTTTGATTACCCTTCTTTCGTTTGAAAGAGGATATTTTTTGAGTGGTTCCATATAAATTTCAAAGAGGATTCAACAAAGATCTTCTGAAACTCCACAACGGCTGGAAGTGTTTTGTACGTACGTTCAAGGAAACATTTACATAGTAGCACTGATTTTATTTATTCCTTTTTTTTGTTTGAAAGAGAATAGTTTTGCAGTGGTTTTGTATAAATTTCATTAGGATCTAATGACAGTCATCAGAGTTAGACTTTGAAACTCATAAATGGATGACTGTTAATAACGTAATTAACCAACTTCGTTATCTGCATGTTCTAGTGTGAAGAGTATGCAGTTCCCACATGAAGCTGCACACTCTGTTAATGAAAATACAAGATCGAAATTTAGATGTATCGATTTGATTATTAATTTTTAGTTTCAAAGCGTATACTTTCTTGCAGATTTCATATAAATTTTATCAGAATTTGATGATAGTCTGCGCAGATACACTAGAAACTATGCAGCAACTGATAGTTTTACCGTGTGTATTTTCTAGAAATCTAGAAGGCTCATGTAGCCAGATGGAAGAAAGTGGGAACGCTTTCAAAGTTTTAACTGGAGTTGCGTTCAATTGAGTTTGGGTTTAACGTCCTTTTCAGCAGGGATCTACTTAGACGTGCTCGATATATAATGATGACCTAAATAATGGCGTAGACTATCTTTTGGTGAAAATAAGTGAGGAGAGGGTAACATTGTATGCATTGTGTATTTTCCGCCTGTCATTTGTAAATATGATGAAATAATTTAGTACATTGAATCGAAGTGTCAACCAGGCTGCAACCTTCTGGTACTTGGTGACTTTAATTTACCAGACATTAAAGGCACGGGTTTCGATTTCATAAGCGCCCCGGGGCAGTACAAATGTGTAATTAACTTCAGGTCATTATACGACTTGAAATCATTCAGTGATGTTCAGAATAGTTTAGGTAGAAGACTAGATTGGTACTAGCGAATTTAGATAATGTAGTGGTTGAGAGAGAAAAAACTCCCGTACTTGGAGAGGATAAACATCACCTCCGCTATTAATTAAAATCAAACAGAACAGTAAGGTAAAGATAAAAAGCTAAAGTAAAGTAATGGGTTATAATTTCAGTAAGGCAAACTACAATCAACTATATCACGAATTGGGAAAGGTAGAGTGGAAGGTACTGAGTGACTATACTGATGTTGATGGCGCTGTTGAAAAGTTTTGTTTCACCTTATATAATATATTTGACAAATGCATTCCGAAGAAGAAACAGAGCACGGGAAACTATTCTAGCTGGTTTACGCTATACATTGTAAATAAAATTAAAATGAAAGCTCGTCACCGCAAAGCGATAAGACTCGGAAAATCAAAAATAGATTTACACAAACGCGAGTTTAATATACTTGAAAATGATTAAGAAATAATTACAAGTCGCGGAATATTAAACTTTGCTAAGGGAGCGGAATATTCAATCCAAGATGACCCATCTGCGATTTTGAATTTTATTAAGAGTAAAACAAGGCATTTAAATGGTAATGTGTTGTGTTATGAGGCTAAAGAGTTAGCATGTGATAAAGATATAGTGGACGCATTTGCAACTTACTTTAAATAAGTGCTAGTTGAAACACATGATTCGACATTAGTTGAAATGTATGAAAAAAATTGATATGTTACAAATAGCGGTAATAGAAGTGGACGAGATTCGAATGGCAATCGGAAAACTAAAATCAAAGTGTTCGATAGGTATCAATGATGTACATTCACCCACATAAGTACCTGGACCCCTGACTTTTATAATTCTATTACTTTATGTGGGTATGTCCAGGTATTTATGTGGATGATTGTACCATCATATGTAATAAAAGGTTGTGAAGAGAGTTTCTTATTACCTTTACACATGCTATTTAACCTAATACTCCAAACCAGCACATTTCCAGCAAAATGGAAACTTACAAAAGTTTGCCCTATTCCTAAAAATAATGACAGTAAGGAAATTCAAAATTATAGGCCGGAATTTGTATTCTAAACTCATTTACAAAGATATTTGAAATCATAATTTATAGGCGCACTGAAAATCACATTAAACCAGTAATATCGGATTATCAACATGGATTCCTTCCTGGCAGATCCACCATAACAAATCTCGCTGTCTTCACTGACCATCTGGTTGATACATTGGAGAGTAATAATCAAATAGATGTAGTTTATACAGATATTGCGAAAGCATTTGATAAGGTAAACCACAAGTTGCTGGTGAATAAACTTAAATTTCTCAACTTTTCTCATCAGTTGTTTGCTCTTATGAAGTCATATTTGATGGACAGAAACAATATATGGTTTATAAATCCTGTATATCATTCGAATACATTCAATTTTCTGGAGTCGCACAAGGATCTAATTTAGGGCCTTTATTTTTTATTATTTTCATTTATGACCTTCGTAACTGTATTAAAACATAACATAAACTACTCTATGCAGACCATTCTAAAATTATATAGGTGAATTACTACAGCACAGGACTGTGTCAGTTTGCAGGAGGATCTAGACCAGCGTTTCCCAACCGGTGTGCCGCGGCACACTGGTGTGCTGTGAATAGAATGCTGGTGTGCCGCGAGGAAATCAAAACAAAATTATTAATTCTATAGCAGTCAAATTGCAAAACGTAAAGGAAAATGTATATTTGTGTTTCACATTACTATGAATATACAATTTTAAGTTTCATACTGTGTTACTTTTCTGTACATTTCTAATGTTGAAAAAAAGTATTCGTTATTGTTATGACCATTATTGCTTCTTTATTGTTGCAAACTATTTCGTAACTTGAATATTTAAAATATCATTGAATCCTTTCGACAAATTACCTACATTTGAGTTTTAAAAGAAAAGAGATTTGTTTGTTCGTTCGTTATTTAGTGATATTCATTCTTAGTAAAAGATTGGATGCAGATTTCGAAAAAGGAAGCGTATTTTTAATAACCTGAGTCCAACATTTCATTGCAGTTGTTTTCTGTTTTTAAATTAGAATGAAAAATAAACATAGTGATTTACCACGAGGAAAACCCAGTGATCAAGCTTTCCTTTCGAAAAAATACCAGTGTGTTTTATATTTACAAATAATAATATCTATAAGTGTGCCGCGAGAATCCATGTTACACCCGTAAGTTGAAAAAGGTTGGGAAACGCTGATCTAGACAGAGTAAATGAATGGTGCAAGGGAAACATGTTAAACATAAATTCAGATAAATGCAAAAACATGTCCTTCACTAAGAAACGGAATGTTGTTAAATTTCAATATAAGGTAGATGGTATACAATTAAAGGGGGAACAAACTGTCAAAGATTTGGGTGTAATATATGATAGCAAACTATCGTTTAAGCATCATATAAATCAAATTGTAAATGACAAACAGAAATCTTGGATTCATTTTGAGAATGGAAATGGAATTTAATAAGTTGAATGCTTTTCTGAAATTATATTTTTCATTTGTTAAATCAAAATTAGAATATGCGTCTATCATATAGATCCCCCACACGAAGAAAGGCTCTATTAGAATAGAAAAAGTTCAAAATAAAATTCTGCGGTTTCTGGTATACAAGACACACGCATCTTCTCCAGGTATAAAAATAGTACTTGTCTTAATGAAAAGTTTAACACAATGTCTCTCAATCACAGAAGAGTGTTAAATGACATGATATTCTTGTACAAAATATTAAATAACAAATTAAATAGTAAGGATTTGGCCTCTGCCTTTCATCTCAGGGTACCCAATGGAAACATACGTGTGGGCAATGGAAATTTCTTTTATTGTAAGAAATCTCGAACAAATGCAACAAAACAATCACCAATGGAGGATGGGTGCAGTGTACAACAAACTGAGTATATGCAAAAAAGGTCTGGATATACACGGTATGAGTCAGAATAGATCTCGCAAATATATTACAGCTATTCTATGTGACTCTGATATGAACACTGCAATTGGGTAGAATTAACTGTTGTGTTCTTCTTAAATAAATAAATTAATAAATAAATAGCATTTTCGCTTTATTTTGCCCTGGAGAATATAGCTTCGTTGCCTGTAGGCGCCACTTACAAAACACCGAATATATATATATATATATATATATATATATATATATATATATATATATATATATATATATATATATATATATATATATATATATATGAGAGATCATGAAAGCAATTGCAAATTTTGTCAATTTATTTCAAAACTTAGAAACCGTAAAATAGCCAAATAAGAAATTAGAAAGGAAAAAACAGAAGCGAAGACATTTTATTTACGATTCAGAATTACTTACCATAATCCAAAAAAAAACAGAAAATTCGATTCACTTATAATAGTGTAATGTAAAGTTACTTGACAGATTTATTTGTTAGCAACTTCTTGTAAATAATTCTAAAGAAAAAAAGAAGTTTTTCGTATTTTACAACGCCGCACCGACATCATAACTAAGAGTTAGCTTATGTTCACTGGAGCACAAATATTTATTATTCTGATCCGAAGAAAGAATTCCAGTCTCCAGTTTTCTCACACAAAACACACTTTTCTCAACCGAAAGAAAGTTTAAATAAAATAAATGGTCTGCACAATAAAGAACGGAGGATCGTTACAGAAATTGAGGGAAGAATGTGAAATTTCCACAGTTTTCTTACTGAATGCTCTCGTTACTCATGGAACATCTCATTTGGTTGAAATACTTTTCACCTTCATTTAAACTTTTTTCTTTATTCTAAAAGCTCTGCTCAGCTTGTTATATTCAGCCATAATGAGATTCAGCAAGTCACTGCATAGAGAATTTTAATAGAGTCGTGAATTCATCTCTTGACAAAATAGTTGCAGAATACTGCAAATTCCACCCACTGCTCCAAGGGACGAATTAATGACCAATATTTTCCTTATGGCTCAGAATTTTCATTCTGAATACATAGTGGCTTAAGAAGAGAATTGACATTGTACGCAGAAGATTCTTCTCAAGAGATTAAACTGAAATTGAATATTAAAAACCTGGTGTGATTTTTTTCACGTAATTAGCCAGAAACAATTATAAAAGACGCCATTTCATACCTGATTCATAGCGTTCTCAACAGAATTTGAACTAGTGACCATACACAACAAAAGCAAGCGTTTTAGGCTTATACTATGGAGAAACTTCTCCCAAATGTTAGTGGCAAATGATTCGTTGTATTATTTGACTCTTTGATTACGAGTATTTATTATTCTTATTTATTGCTGCCTAATGCCTAAAATAACATTAAATGTTGCCTAATTGAAAATGTTTATTATTTTTATGTATCTATATAAATAACAAAATATACCGACTACTGCACTAAACTTTCTTGCCCAAATTCCTTAAAAGTAAATCATGTTATTATACAGCTATCAATGAAACATTCTCTTGTGAAATACGAAAACACTTACGAAGGCTTTTTCGGAAAACTACACCCGAAGAATAATCATACTCTTTATTAAACTAGCCCTTGTGGATATTTTCATGGAAGTGATTTACGCAACATTATAGAACTATTAATAAAACATTTATTTATGGACCCGGGATGTCCACTATGTGCAGAAGGAGGAATATTAACCTTTGTACTTAGATGTAATTTAAAAACAAAGAGAATGATCGGGGATAGAAGCTAACAAATCTCCCTCCTTGCAATCAGACGTAATCAAAGTCAACACTTAGAAATTGAGAAAGCAGACTATTGAAAAGGGGAAGAGTGCCGTGAAGGAATTCACTGCAGAGAAAGATTAAAGATCACAATACTTCTTTAAGGTGTATCGATCTTAGATTCTTTCTCGACGACATGGAAGATGACTTCCAAACATTGAAAATGCGAAAACACATGTAGCTCGTGATATGTAAATGACACATCCTGTCTGACAGCCAGGAGCAATGAAGATGATGCTCTGTGAAATATCAATTGTAGAATCTCGGTCTAATTTGCGCCCAAATGGAAGATGATTGCTTCTGCGTCGTCGAATCTCCAAGGAAACGAGTAAGAGATTGTACTTGGCCGGGAGACAATCTCTTGTGTAGAAGGCGTGGATCTTGTGCACCTCTCAAGGAATATCGCCATAATCAGTCATGACTGCTCTGGTTTGTTCGGCTATCCGTGTGACAGATGTTCAATTACCTGTCAGAGGTCTGTGGCTTCAATGAAATTCGGTTACAGAAGAGAAATGACTTAATACAGTATATTAATTTATTTCCAACATTTTTGGGAGTTGACAAAACGAAATTAGAGATTCTACAACTACTTGACTGTCTGAGAATACAGTACAACATCAATAACAGTTTTTGGAATGAAATAATTATTTTAAATTAAATGAGTAAACGTTCCAATGTTCTTGAGAATTCAATGTCCAAATGAAGTAGATTGCGGGGGGGAATCGAGTATCTTTATAATATGAACAGAATCGCCTAAATCTTTTTTGACAACGTCGTCTGGAAAGAAACTCATTTCAATAGTAAACTAACTCTTATGGATACATTTGTGTTTCAAAGTAATTTATCAAAAGTCATAGAGACATTACTGAAATGATTATGTATGAAATATAAACAAAATCACCTGAGCCGTTTTTGAGAAAATCGTCTGGAAAGAAACTTTACCCCAGCATAAGCTACTTTTTGTGTATTTTTCATAAGAAATTACTTATTCTGTATCTTATGTGTTGGAAATTGTACAATTATTTATGAAATATGATCAAAATTGGCGGAGTCGTTCTTGAGAATATCGTCCGAAATACAGTAAAAACTCATCATAAGAAAAATAACTGCTCGTAGATTTTTATCAGAAAAATGACAGAATGAGGGTGTAAATAAAATATTGATATATAAAATATAAACAAAATTGCTAAAGGCGTTTTCGAGAAAATCGCATATCTTTATTTTCACCATTCAGTAAACTAATATAAACTACTACTTTAAATATTATAAAAAGAAACTTAAAATTTAAAATTTGGTGCGAGTAAGTTAAATAGTAGTACACCTCATTTCTAGGTGTACACACATCATGA
This sequence comes from Thermobia domestica, assembly GCF_964235325.1. Taxonomy (NCBI): domain Eukaryota; kingdom Metazoa; phylum Arthropoda; class Insecta; order Zygentoma; family Lepismatidae; genus Thermobia; species Thermobia domestica. Next base: position 221,684,481 of record NC_137454.1, read on the forward strand.
CGAATGAGTGGGGATATACTCAGAATGTAGTGGCCACAAAACGTGCAAATCCGTTAAAATCTTGAGTTTTTTCTCCTATCATTGCTCGAAAGTAAACTGAATGTAACAATGTTTGACGGCTGATTCCACATACAGTGACGCACCGATTTCGGTTCTTTTGGGTACATGAGTGGACCCTGCCCGAACTTAACTTTTTAGTATATTTACGAAAGGAGGAAGAAAAGAGGTGAGGGGTGACATATGAAAATAATCGGAAACGACTAATATTAGTATTCAATCAACAGTTTTCGTGATTGCTGATAATTATGTATGCTGACATACAGATACCATATTAGTCCACATTCGTGCCCCTTGCATATCCTAAGAAGACAAGGTATTCAAATAGTTTCCGTACGAAGAACGTGCATTTCAGTTCCTTTAAGATAATGACAAGTAATTTTAATACACTTAAAAGTATACAGAGGAGTGAATGTTCTTTAAATTAACTTTTAATACATAATGATAATTAACCGAAAATGCTACATAATGGTATATTCTCCCGACCTTCCTTCAGCCGCTTTGGAGAATTTTAAATTTCACTATGTGGCAACGTCACAGATTAACTTGGAACCATTAGCACTGATCTACGAACTCATCAAGCAGTTACATTGATTATTACATTAATAGGTGGTGCTAGTATCAACATGCATCAATTTTAACTGTCATCTGGAAAGAATTAATGTCACTATGTGATGGATGGATAGATTTACTCTATAGCTTTTTGTCTGCAACGTTGCCAAACAGCGCAATTCGTGTCTCCAGACGAGGACTCGAAAGGTATTTTCTCCCACATTTTGACCTTTATAATAGTGGGTCTATAGTCCATGGGTGCCATTTTACTGTGTTGCTTTACTATTCCCTGTGGTACTAAATTGCTCTCTGGGTTTCCTTGCATATTTCAATGTTTCACTGAAGTAAATGTTATGTGGAAACATACCTTTATATTTTGTTAAAATACAAAAGAGTATATATATATGTATCTAAACGAAGTTTTAACTAGTTTTAGATTCTGAAGTTCATACTCACCAAACGGAGATTTTCCAATTTTATATTGAAGTGATTTGTTCATTTTTTATATTTTCTTTTACTTCTTTTCTTTTAATCTGTTGCATTTGATGGATCTTCTGTAAGTTCTCACATCAATTTATTTCTCAAATATATAAGGGTTAGTAGATTGATTAATTTGAAATTTCATATTGCTTTTCAGCAACATGGTTATATGAGAGGTGTATCTATATCTTAATATGGGATCTAAACTGCATGAATCTCTTTCTGGAATTATACCGAGTTTTCTGCACCAAAGACGCGTATGCTACCTGTATAGTCAACAGAAAACTATAAAAATTACATGTTTAATTCAAAATTCTAATGTGATTAAGAACTACTGGATTTCTGTGAGTACTCCTTTGCATTAAACCTACCCTGCACATAGCAAACTGACTCAATTTCTAGACTAATTTGACCTTAAGAGTAGTAAAAGCAAAAAACAAATTAAAATGAAAAACAACGAAATATGTTAATTAATAGGTGAGCAACTTTTGAAACCTGTAAAGAAGGTACTAAACTAGATTTATTCCCTTCCACTACGATTTATTTTTTGAATTTCCTGCCTCTCCTTCCGTTGTATCAAATTTCTTGAAGTATATGTTATAAAAGTGTATTATAGATGGTTTATCACTATATTAACTTTCAAAACATCAACATAGTAGAACTAAGTGATGCTACAATAGTTTAAATTTTATGGCGAGTGTAGCTCGTCATTGTGCAATTTGGCACCGGGATTGTATGAAGAGCTAGACTCGTCATTTCAGTGCAAAGGGTTAATATCGCATGTTGTAATTTTATACATCAGAGCTTAAAAATGAAACAAAATTACTCATATCTTTGAGGAGTTCGAAGAAATAATAGTTTAAAGTCATTTTTTATTTTTTAAATAAATGATTAACAATTTCTATTTCAAAAAATGGAACATACAGTAAAATTACAGATAACGTTCAAATTTATTTTTTATATATATTGTTATGCCCCACTACTGGCATCAACAGTCCTGTTTCATTTGTTACTTGTGATAGTTTATATAATCACAGAATTAAAATAGTTTATAAGTTATTGTGCTTCTGTAATGCATTTCATAATAGTCTGTTTAATTTACCAAAGTTAGAATTTCTTAGAATTTCCTAAGTTATTTAATTTATGTTATTCTTTATCTGCACCAAAATTACACCTTGTTTAGAATATTAATTAATAAAAGATTTAATTGTCCGAAAAAGAAGAAGAAAGATTTAAGATTTAAATCGATATAAAAGAAAGAAAGATTTGTAAATGTTTTGAATATCGAATTGAACCAATGTGAATTATTTATAAAAGTGATAAATAGAACAAATTTTGAAGCAAATTTAATATAAAAGACCATCCAGAAGTTAGTTTAAAGATCGTAATCTATAGATTATCTGTATATCATATTTATGGTTATAAATTGATTATTAATTGTTATGATAGGCCTAACTGCGATCAATATGTCGTATTAGAAAGTTCGTTCTAGGGGCTTAGACCCTTGTCTTTACTGTAGGCCACCTAAAATTTAAAATGTGGAAATAGTAATCAATATATACATGTAAAACTTCAATTCAAAATTTTAGTGTTCTTCGGCTTCTGTTTATGTAGGAATACCACCTTTTACAATGAATAGACCATCTTTATATTTTCTGCATGTAATGGTTGATTCTAAAATATGTACATGTCGGCCTGGTATATATAATAAATATTGAATATGTTAAAATAGCTGTCTTCCTCATGAAACATCTTATCCGCTTTACTATCACAGATTCGTTTATTTACTGGTGCTAAACATTTTGTTTTATTCGAATTAACATGTGAAGTTTGGGCAAGGTTGTATTACTTTAAAAATGATTAATATGAAGTATAAATGATATAAATATGTTGAATAAATATGAATGGTAATTGTTATATTAAATGAGGGAATATTTTTTGTAAAATGAAGTTTCAACATTGTCATAATATGTATACATACGATAATGAAGAAAGTACTAGCACCTATTCATTCTGCTAAATGACAAGATACCTCTGAAACGCTATGTTAACCGATATTATAAAATTACATGGAGACAAATATGATTTCTTGCCGGTATGTGTTGAATGAATAACTACTGTTCGTTAAATACAGTTTCTAGTAACTCGTACATGGAACAGGCATAATAAAGCTATTGTAATTGCATTTGGTTTTCTTTGAATATATTTTAATGTAAGAAATTAATGATGGCATCATCCACAGAAATTAGTTAAGTCGCGGTGTTCATTGTCCCGCGCGATTTGATTGTTTTCTGGTTGTTGTTACGCTTAATATCTCCACACTTACCTGAATCTTTAGTGAAGACTTTTTCACGTGAGTACGCGTGGTGGCGACCCAGGCAATATTAAATACATATGTGTTTAACCATAGCGCAAAGCGCATTAGCCAGGCAAAGCGCAGCTCAATATTTATCAAATATACTTCTCTACAAGTTTATTATTAAAAGTTCTGCGAACGTATCATATAGATACACGATTATATGATACGTGTATCTATACCTTAATATGGGATCTGATCTATAAGAGCATATCCTTTCGAGCTTTCCTTAACATCTTATATTTCGATCATGTAGGTACACTTGAAATGAAATGATATGAAATCTTAAAGTTTTACATCCAACGCTTATACCGTTTAGGCTAAAGGAGACGGTGATGATGAGAAATGAATGAAACGGTGGGATGAAGAAAGTGGGAGGAAACAAAAGAACCCCGAGAAAACCCACGAGCAAAGTGTTTGTACACCACAAAGTCCACACAGCGCGAGCTTGCATCGAACCAGAGACCTCAAGCACCGGAGTTGAACGCTCTACCACTGAGCCACCGCGCCCCCGTGTACGTGAAGTTATTCGAAAGCTTTCTATAGCAAAATATTTGTACATATAGTTTGAACTGATTTGGAAAATCAAGCATAACCAGAACAACAAAATTAAATCAATGTGAACTCTGTTGCTTTTAAGCCGTCTACGAAATAAGTTGAATCTTCCGATAGTTGTGTATAAATCTACATAGGATAAGACAAATAGCAGTGTCACGTCTACAATACCTGAAGAAGTTTGGTTTGTATTGCATGAAATTTTCTCACTCAATTAATTTTTCGCTTCGATTTTCAATTTTAGTGGAGACATTAGAATGAAGATGGAATATATAGTAATCCTTGGTAAGATTGATTGCAGAAAGTCATTTCTCTATATATATATTATCATTTTTATTCTACAGCGATCACTATTAAGACAGGAAGTGGTTGAATACTGCCACTTCCGGTTTGAATAGAGAAAAGTCTTTCAGTTTAATGTCCCACGATTATGCCATTTAGGCGAAGGAAGAAAGATGACTAACGGAAGTGAACGATGATGGAGTAACCAGTGGAATGAAAATGTCAGAGTGTATCCTATTTATATTTTCTATTTCTTTTGGAACAAACATGGCTTCTTTTAAATTTTATTCAACATTTATATTAAGATTCATAAAAGAAATGCGTAACAGCAAACTTCCATTGTTTCTTATTTCAAAGAAAAAAGGATAACCAAGAAATTTTCCCTCCTTTTGTCAATAAATCTCATATTTCATAAACTTCTAAATCATTTTTGCCCTTATTCGTTCTTTCGAACAAAGGAGAAGTATATTTTTATCATTTTAAGGCTTAATCCCTCAAAACTCTAGTGAAAAGGAGATTCAGCTAATTTTACTCCCAACAATTCTCAAAATTATCCGCCAAACGTGTAACTCATCTTTAAAATTGTCATCAGCTATCTAAATTTGTTTCTATAATTTCATCAGGATTTTTTTTTTTTTTTGTAAAACTCTAAATTGTTTTTGGCAAATTATGTATTTATAATCCTGTTCGAACGCAGAATTTTAATCTCCACTCCTCGGTTAAGCTATTTGGATTCAAGAATTTACGATCATTGTTTGGTGCATTTGCTGAAAAGGCGCATTGTATGAGAAGGTTCTTCGAACTATTCGTGTATGTTCAGCGTATTGCAATCAAAATTGCGATTTTGGTGAAGATGTCCCCACAAAAGACCATTTGATTAGGACTGTAAACATGTAAATCGCTACGTTTAGTAAAGTCTACTAGGCCCCTATTTAAAATTTGATTTTTGGATCGTTGCTTTGTAGCTAGATCAGCGCCATGTTGAGCTGACGGACATAAACTGTTTGGTCGATTGAGCTATGTTGCGTGGAACCCATCGTAATTGTTAAAGCTAAGTTTGGTAAATAACTAATATTATTTTGGAAAATTTGTTTGACTTACATCTCAGGAAGATTTTGGATTTATACGAAGCATCAGAAAATTTCGTTCAATTAGGAATTCTATTCTTCTGGACATGTGGTGATTGATTTTTGCTTGTGTGGTGTTCCCCTTTCTCCTGTACAAGGAGAAGGAAGTAATTAGTTGGACAGTGAGTAAAGTGAAATACATGAACTGTATGCTGTATGTATTCTGATGTTTAACACAGCAGAACAGGTAATGTTATTGCTCTATCCTTCAGTGAATTTTACGTTGACACAAGAAATTTGATCTTTTCTTTTTTTTCTCAATAATTCTCAATGTGGTGAAAAATTCGCAATCCTTGAACTCAAGAATAATTTGTAAACACATGCTATTATTGCTTAGATGGAACTGTCCTGAGATCTTAGAGTGATAGTCAAATAAAAGTGAAGGATTGACAGTTGATCAGGACACTCTATACTATCAAGCGAATATGATTTTAGAAAGTTTGAAAGAGTCAGGGGAGGCGGGGAGGATTTGAACTTTGTAGCTAGTAACGGTTGGTAAACCGATTTGAAACTTTCTGTAACTGGCACAGTATTGCAGAGAGTGAGAAGCAGTAAGGATCAGTAAAGAATCTGCGTCTCCTTTATATTGTATTTGGTATCATTTATTTTATCTAACTGTATGATATGCCATTATACAACCTTTGTATGTGTTATAGTTTCTTAACCCTTATCCCTTTCGAATTTCTAAATAACCATAAATATTTCGATGACATAAAATTCTGAATCCTTCTATCGTTAGTCGAAGTTAAAGTCATGAACATATCGAGTTGGTAAGGCTAATAGAGTTGGTAATTTCCAGTTGCCCGTCTACGTTACAAAAATATCTTGCCCGGACAAGTGTTAATTCTATTTTCCCGACAAGTTAACATAAAGCAATATATGTAATCAACTAAACTATAATGTTCTATATTATTCTTGGTGTTTAATGAAAAGCAACAATAGATATAACTCATTAAGCTGAACTAAATGATCTGGGTGAGTGTAAATTCTTGTACATAATTTTTGAGAAAAAACTAAATTATTTTTTGTAAATCTAAAGATTATTGCTGTTTTATGACATGGCCAGCTTTTAAGATCAAATGGATACTATGTACCTTCTTCATGCTTTTCCATTATGACACTAGTAAAGAATAGTACAAAGTAGAGCTAATGAGATGTAGCCTAGACATTATTGTGAACTCTGAAACATTATTTTTGGAGCTAATGAGATGTAACCTAGACATTATAGTTAACTCTGAACATTAAGTTTTGGAGCTAATGAGATGTAGCCTAGACATTATGGTTAACTCTGAAACATTAATTTTTGTTTATCCAAAGTTGAATCAATCTATGGACCACACCAAACTGAATAATATTACACAATTGAGGGTAAATTCTAATGTGTAGTACTTGAGTAAATTGCGAGAAACAAATTTTTAAGGCGTTAGACTGTATGTTGTGAACGTTATCAATTATGAAAATTGATACTTTTTAATTTCCTGCTACAGCTGGTTTATTTCTAACTATTCTATAAATATCATGCTACCTTTATACCACTTGTCATATAGAAGACATCTTGCTCTACGGTGTACATACCATGATTTTTCTTTAAATTGAATCCCACTTTTTTCAGTCCTATATTATCCAATGGCTACACAGGTATAGAGGTTAAAGAGCAAGAGATCTAATAACGTCTTAAGCACTACGAAAACACTTAAGAAATTTTTATAAGAAATCCTTGAGTTAAGAGCACCAGCAAACAATCAATAGAGATAACATTACTGTAGGTGCTTGACATTTCGTTTGTTTATCTTATTTTTTGTTATCAGCCATTGATCCAAAATAACTTACCCATCTTCTTTCAACAAAAATACAACTTGTGTTTTCTTAGTTATTGCTTGTAACTGCATCACTGACATTTTGAAAGGGTGTAGGTGTGTATGTTTAAACACCCAAGTATTTTAAGCCTTTTTCCTTTACATTTTTTTTAGTAAATTCAAGATCAAGTAACAAACAAATAAAAACTTTCAGAAGAGACGCAGAAAAGTGTTTTTTAAATGAAGTAGACAGCCGAGATAGATGTTTCTCAAAAATTAGGGAAAACTTACGAAAACATTGAAATGTATCTATTATGTATTGAAAGATATGCATTATCATTTTCAATATCAAAGAAAATATTTATACTTAATTATTGCAGTAATTGAATACAGAACATAGGTTTCATTTAAATGACAAAAATTATTCTCATTAAAAATCCATATATTAAAAAAATTCTATATGCCATTTTCACGATGTTTACCACTTAAAAGAATTTGGTTTGGTACAGCGTAAACAAAGTGAAACTTGAAATAAGATATTTTTAACGTCTGAAGAGTAGAAGTTTCACCTGCTGCCGTCTGTTCGTCACAAAGTCTTTGTATTTGTCCCTACCCATGAGACCCCACGAGACTACTGTGATCTACTTGAAATTAAAAGTGTGAGTACAAAGGACCCCGCTCAGAGCTTATGGACACCCGGTTTCCGTTAAATTGACTGGCATTGCAATATGTTTTGTATTTTGGTCCCTGATGAAAAATTTCAATGGGCACAAAGCTCTAAAGCCACACACTTTTGAGATATACGCTGATTATTATCATGACTTAAAAGTATACGCTCCCCCGTAAACTGAAAAAAATATTCAGATCTATAATTTATCTATAAAGTATGAACGCGTCTCAATAGAGTATACTAGGATTTTTGGGGTCGTTGATTCCGAACCCGAGGTCACTTAACCTCCACCACATCAGGTTCAAGGTCATTTTAAGGACAATAGAGAGGGAACATTGCAAAAATCTAAACAAAAAGTTCATGAATGTTTTTTGAGTCGCTAGATTCGATTATGTCATTTTCTTGACCCGACAAAATCATTTCAAGGTCAAACTTGAAAAACTGTGGGGATAATCTGAAAAAAATCATAGATAGTTTTCTAGAGTAGCTGATTTTGAATTGGAGCTCGGTGTTAATTGAATTTACCGTTAGTATTTTCCATGTAGTTTTCCAGTTAGTCAGTTGTAGTGCCTCTTTCTCAGTTGTAGTGCTTTAAGTTCTGTACTGCATCTCACATCTCATCATTCTTGAACTTTAACCCCCAGTATTTCATCTTCATTTCCATCGTTGTTTATATTACGATTACCAGCATACTAGTATTGTATGTATTCTAGTATAGCTCGACTAGAGTATTTGATTTGTTGTTGATGCCAAGCCCATTCTAAAAACCATAGGACACTGGCTACATGTGCACAACTCAATGCCCTACCACTGGACTTACAAGTACAATAATACCCTAATATAGGACCACTTTCTACTTTCATGGCGGGCAATTCATCATCATTCACTGCAAAGCGTATCTAAAGCTGATATCGAGTGGCATTTAAATCTTGAAAATACTCCAAAACCTCGCTCAAACCCATTTCTATCAAGTGGAAAAATATCAGTAGTTTCATGGTCTAAATAATCCTGTGTATACGAAGGTGCTAGTTCAATTTGAGAAACACTCGACGTAATTCGATTAAGAAACGCAAAATCTATGAGAGAATAATTGAGGGAATTCTGGGATGTCGGATTAAATAATGTCTTATCACATACCATTTCGCCTTACCAAATTCTTTGCTTCTACTCTGGCCTGCATGACATTAACATTATCGATACGATCTCGAGTTTGTTGTGCCAATTGTCCAGCCTTATCCAGCATCAATAAACAGACCACCATATTTATTTATTATGGTACCAACATCAAATAAGAAACTATCCCAGTACTTGTCAGTGATCTGAAAACCTTGCAGTAGGAGTGATTGTGATTCTTTGAAAGTTTTCTCAACTACCCTAAAACCCTATCTATGAAGTTTTTCAGATTTTTCCGACGGTTTTTTCAAGTTTGATCTTCAAATGATCCTGCAATGACCTTGAAATGATCTTATCGGGTAAAGAAAATGACATAATCGGAACCAACGACTCAAAAAGCATTCATATACCTCTTGTTCAGATTTTTGCAAAGTTCCCTCTCGATTTGACCTTAAAATGACCTTGAACGTGACGTGATGGAAGTTAACGGACCTCGGATTCGGAATCAGCGACCCCAAAAATTCTAGTATACCCTGGTGAGACTCGTTCATACTTCATAGATAAACTGGATCTGATTATTATTTTCAGTTTACGAGTGAGCGTATGCCTTTAAGTGACGATAATAATCAGCGAATATCTCAAAAGCGTGGGGTTTTAGAGCTCCGTGCCCATTGAGACTTTTTATCAAGGGACCAAAATACGCAACATACTGCAATACCAATCAATTTCACAGAAACCGGATTTCTATAAGCTCTGAACGGTGTCCTTTATATTGCAGCATGTCAGCCTAATCTCAATAATGATTTTTTGGTCACCCGCAATTCCGCACTCAGAGTTTTAGTGTATTTTGGCATCGAATTTATCATACTTAAGATTTATTATGGGTACTATATTGTTTCAAATTATTACTGAAGCCGTAACTAGTAGTATACTTCTATTAGTTCCCGTTGTAGTAGAAACATTACAATTAAGATGGAATTCAAAATACTTTACTAATTGCAGAAAATCGCTTGGACGCTCAATGTGTTGGAAGGAACTGATACTAGCTATCTGTCACTGCGTTTGCTCTATAGTGATCAAGGTCAAACCAGGAAATGGTTGCTTTCTACCACTTCCATTGAATAAATCATATCCGTCAAAAAAACTCGATAACTAACTTTTGACCCTCTACATGCTGGCAAAAATTGATGATCATCGATTCAGTAGTTCGTGAGATTTTATGTCCTCCGGACGGACACGCGGACAGACAGACTAAATATACCTATAAAGGAGATTTTGGTTAGCCGAAACTCTTATGATTTGAATGAACTATTTTAACAAACGAAAATGGGATGATATTTTATGAGAGTAAAAAGTTTCTCTATTTCGGAAAAAATCATGCTCGATTTATTCACATTACAGTGGCTCCCAACCTTATCTTCTTGGGCGCATCCTTTGTGAAACCTACATCCTTCACGTAACCTCATTTTCTCTTGTTGGTTCCCTTTTACAAATTCAAATTCAACATTGAATTAATTATTCAATACTACTAATACTACTACGAATAATAATAATAATAATAATAATAATAATAATAATAATAATAATAATAATAATAATAATAATAATAATGAACCCGTTGGTTGGCGAACAGATGTTTTAACGAACAAGTTTTGGGAACACTTTTCCCTCGGGTTACGAAACATATTTTGGGGCACGAACGTAGTCACACGTATGTACCCAGAATGCAACGCGCTCAGTAGTGTTTTTGCGCAATTGACATTATACATATTGTAAAACTTTGTCCCATATAGGTTGTAAGTAGAGCGTTAATAAAAAGAGCGTCCGGAATCGATTCACACTACCGGCTTTTATTATAAAAATTCCAGTGTAAAAATATTTTCACAAAAATACTTCACAGATAATTTCTCTAAGTTTTCAGAGTTAAATATAGGTAGACTTTGACCAAGAGGTCGCAGACAAGATCTCTACAGAGCCCCAAAGCAGTCTAAGCAGCTGTGGTTGGGATTCCCAGTCAGAGCCCCGAAGCAGGCTAAGCCAGGAGAAAGGATAGGCGTAGTCTCGAAGCATACTAGAGGCCTTGGTTTAGGTTACTCCTAATGATCCGTGGCAAACAGTAGGAGGGACACCAGAAAACTGATACCTGGTTGCTGTAGTCCACCAAATTTATAGAGTCCTCGAGAGGCTGCTGCTCCGATGTCATCGTCTGCTCCGTGGGAGGAGCCAGATTTTCATCGTCTGAGGTGATAGTGGATCCATCTGGTGTGTAGAATCCTCTTACTAAACCATGTGGTTGTGTTTGTAAACACTGGCGTGTAGAGTTGTTTATACACAACACCACGTGGGACATTACAATATGTACATTTTCCCAATTTAATCTATGCTTGTTTAACAGGGAAATTATTGATATAACAGGAAAGTTTCATCTCACACTTTGAGTTGAGTTTAATGTCCCGTTCAGCAGTGAGGTTATATGAGACGTGGACCTACTGATTAAAGTGGAATCCGAACCACATGTGTTCCCACGCCAAAGGCGCGTACGATAACCGCTTAGCCAAGAATGAGCTCTTGATCTTATATTTTATCTGTACTCTTTCTCTTATAAAAACAATCTACATTCTACCATTTAAAAAATATATAGGTCGAAGTATTTTACAAGTACTTATGATCTTTATGAGTGCACAATAATACCCGTTCAAGACTACATAGACGTAACGGCTTGTAGTATTGGACCTTTCCCAACAAAAATGTCTGGGTGCTCGGCTGTTGCAAGTAGTCATGTGCAGTGGTGCTATTCTAAATTTTTAACAACCAGTTCTGTATACAGGGTTCAAGGAATGATGGAAAATAACAAAAGAAGTGATTTAAGATAAGTTTTTATCCGAAAATGCGTCAGTACTGAGTTACAGCCCGCCGTAAATGTACCAAGATAGAATAAAAATGAATAGAACTAGAGAATGAATTCTCTGAGAAAGGTCAGATCAAAGGCAATAGTGCATTATTTGACCTGGAGATTTGATTCATGTACAAATCAATGAGGAACAGTGGAGGCGCAAGAGAGGCTCATATGACAGCACTTGTTGGGATCGGAAATATTGGGTAAAACGTACCGGAAGGATGGAAAAGAACACAGAAAGCAAATCGAGAGACGGATCCCCATTTTGTAAATGCACCAATCCCGAGCTATAGCCCGCCGAAACTGCGATTGACTAATACAAACGAGCGAGAACGTGAGAACGAACATAAATACAGGATGTGAACATTCTTATTTGTTTGGGAAAGACGTGCCTGCACATGGCATCCAAGTAGATTGCACTAGCTACCGATCGTACAAATAGAGGTGAGTTATGAGCATCATCATCTACTAGACTTGGCGACTACTAGCCACAAGCGAGTTCCTATACCCAACAGCTCGAATATCGTTGATATGTAAACCTTTTCTTTTAATATCAACGATCCTTGATGCATCGTGGTTGCGTAGTAAAGAACTCAGATCTGAATCCAGGAGTCCTGGAGTCTATCCCAAATTATGTAAGGTTTCGTGTTCGATGACATCGTTGTACTGGTGTCTCTGGGCTGCTTCTATTCCGTATTCTACTAATTATTGTAAATATCAGCAGACCTGACTTTTAATACCTGAAGTTGCGTTTTATTCCTCTTTCGTGACGCTGTGGCAAGTACAATGGTCCACTAGCAATATTGGATAAATCTTTTCTTGAAAGCCCTATTTAGTAACCCACAACATAACACGTTTCATGTTAAAACATCATTCGACACCTATCCTTGCTTGAATAGCATACGTTACCTACGTTGTTTGATGCACACCAACAAAGGAAACAAGAAGAGTGTCTTTAGCCATATGCCCGCAGTATTACAATACTCGGAGGTCATTTACATCATCGTTTGGCAGGCGAGTTTCCTTCACTAAACTGAAGAAGACGTGTTTCTATTCCGTGGGTAGTCTCTCAGTATCTGTACCTGTACGTTGTCTGTGCTCTTGATCGGTAGCGGGATTAGTGCCGGAGTAAAATGGAGTTCCCGTTTGAAGAACTTGCAGATATGGTGATTTTTATGGGCTAGCTAATAGAAACAGTCATGCAGCTACAAGGTTGTATCACGACAGGTACCCAGACAGGCGACATCCAAAGTATTCCATGTTTCCGAGGCTACTTCGGCGTTTACACGAAACGGGACACTTGCGCCCATTACGTCACGACCGCGGAAGGAGACGAACAACCAGGACTCCAGACCTTGAAGAAGAGGTTTTTGATCGTGTGGCAGAACAACCTTCGACAAGCACTAGAGCATTAGTACATGAAGTGGGGATTGATCCCAGTACTGTTTAGAGAATACTCCGTGAACAACAACTACACCTCTATCATCCACAGAAAGTTCAAGATCTGCATCCTACAGACTTCGCACTTCGTATGGTGTTCAGTGAATGGCTAGTGCAGCGCTTTTGGCATGACCCGCAGTTTCATGCCGCAATACTCTTCACATATGAAGCCGGTTTTACGAGAGAGGATGTATTCAATAACCGGAATAGTAATCTGTGGGCCGCCATGGTACCATTGTGCGTGGACATTAACAGAGATTTGGGTAAATATCTAGGCAGGCATCGTCGGTAAAAAGTTTATAATACCATATCTCTTACCACCTCGCTTAACTGCACAACTGCACGCATTGATCGTGCAGAAAACACTCCCTGAATTACTAGAATATGTACCTCTTGATGTCCGTCAACGTATGTGGGTTCATCATGACGGTACTCCAGCACCGTTTGGAGTAGCTACTCGCCAGTGCCTTGACTATTCCTTTCTGCATAGGTGAATCGGAAGGGGAGGTCCTATTTCTTGGCCGGCAGGATCCCCTGATCTCAACCCAATTGATTTCTTCTTGTGGAGTTATGTAAAATCTCTCGACTACGACACACCTGTACAGAACTAAGAAACACTCCTTGCACAAATCCTCGCTGCCTGTGATATCATTAGCACGATACCAGGCATCTTCGAGAAGATAAGACAAAACTTATTACAGAGATGCCTTGTCTGCATCGAAACCAGGGGACGCCATTTTGAGCACTTGCTGTAAATGTAAGTACATTTGCTCTTTTTACCAGTATAATTTTCAGTCTTGTCTAGCCTTAGTATAAGTCGTCCTCCATTACCATACACGCAATGTACGTTTGTTGCACCCGACCTCTTACGTCACTCGGTTGTCGTTTATTAGTACATATTTTTTGCTAGAAGGATTCTGCTTCCTAGGATCGCTCTCAACCTTCGGTGATATACGGGTTTTGAGATTCAACATTTTGCCACAATCTATACAGCTTTTGTGACGCCGGCAAATCTCCTCCTGTTTTGTTATGACCTCTTGAATCACTACCAATTCTCCCTAACCCTTTTCCCAACGCTCCGATAGTAATACAGTACATTTCTGTAATTCTTCTCTTGCGCCGCCACTGTTTCTAATCGATTTGTACATGAATCAAACCTCCAGGTCAAATAATGCACTATTTCCTTTGATCTGACCTTCCTCAGAGAATTCATACTCTACTTCTATTCATTTTTATTCTATTTTGGTACATTTTCGGCGGATTATAGCTCAGAACTGACGTATTTTCGGATAACACTTCTTATCTTAAATCACTTCTTTTGTCATTCTCTATCATCCCTTGAAGTTTGATCCATAATTAAAGATACACCCTGTATATATATATATATATATATATATATATATATATATATATATATATATATATATAGGGTGTTCCACCAGAAAAGAATCATATTTTGAGGAATGAAAATATTGGTCCATGATAAGCAATCTCCAAAACTCCAGAACTAAGGAAAAAGATCGAAGTCATTCAAAAACAGGTAGATAGCACACATAATAGGCATTAGATACGTATCACATTCATTACACACAAAGATCCCATTATCGTAGGCAAAGTCCTGGAATTCATATTCAAATTTCTGTCTGCCCATTCATTTGAAACAATTCACAATTTGCTTCTTTTCATAACAATGCAAGTGAGCGGGAAAAGTACAGAAGTATTTTCACAAATTCCAGGCTTCTTCCTTTTACTCTTGTCTACGTCATGTGTGTGTGGTGTGGGTGTGTGTGTGGGGGGGGAGTGTTTTCATGTCTGGGTATAACAAACCTTTCTACGAACTCGAAATATTTTAAGAACCGGTTCTAGCGAACCGGTGTGAACCGGCTGAATAATATCACTGGTTATGTGCTGCTAGATTTGTGTATTTTGTTACATAACAGTGCATAAATAAATAAATAATTGCTTCGAGCAAAATGAAAACTTTGTTATTATATTATTATTATTATTATTATTATTATTATTATTATTATTATTATTATTGACAATGAACGACATATTGTTTTAGCGGCACAAAAGTTAAATTTTCTTCGATTTTCTCGTAAACTACATATGTGAATTTACCCTCATGTATGATATGTTGTTCAAACTTGTGTGATCTATCGACTGATGCACGTATTCTTTGAACAATAGTTTAGTTAAAGTATTTAAGATATAATGGTAATTTTAGGCTGTTTCATTAACTACGTTTTATATTGTGATTTTGCTACTATCCTAATAAATGTCCTAATGACAATGTATTTTAGTAGAATCAGTTTCACATCGATAAGTGGCATGGTTCCCGTGCAATATTAAGTTTACAAATAATAATTTCGTGATTTAGTCGTGATTTTGTGATTACATTTCTTTGAAAACTGCACATGAGGATTTAGATTCACGTATATTATTTCATTCCACACAATAACGTGTATTAATTTATATAAGTTTCACTTGTCTTATTTTTTAATCGTTAATAATATTTTGTAGGATTTGTCTTTTTGAAGAAAATATTATTATATATTCTTCATCACAAAACACTTTGGAATATTAAAAATACGAGCAATACCATGCTTCTTTGGCTAGAACGGAATTAATTATACTTACATTAATTTAAATGGGGAAAATACCTATATAATTTCGCTTCGTGAACAGCATTACGGAACGGATTAAGCTTTTATTGTTTTTTTTTAAAACTAGATTTGTTGTTAATGCAGCCACTATGCTTACTCAATAATTATTTTGTGTTTATACAGTATTTTTAATTTAACTCCTCTTGTTACAACATTGACAAAATTTGTAATTATGGTTGAATTTTATTTCTGCCAGTAGCTTGCTTGCTCTTCTCCCTGAAATCATTACTAGTAAGAGATGAGTAGTTATCGCGTTGTCATAAAGATATTTACTTGGATATGTGAAATAATGCATCTCTAATGTAAAAAAAAAGTCATTTCTTGTAGCGATGAGAAGCCAAATTAACAAAAGTTTAAAGGTATGATATTTCTCAGAATTTATATGATTGTTGCAAAATTCAATTTTGTAAAATAGTGAATATTTTCAATATGTTTTTCGTTAGTGAATAAATCTTTTTGAAAGTTTCATTCTCGGCATTCAAAAACATTGAGGTTTTGATATAACAATGCGCTGTAAAGAGTATACACTCTGACGGAGATGATAATAATAATAATAATAATAATAATAATAATAATAATAATAATAATAATAATAATAATAATAATAATAAACTTTAAAATTCAAATTCAAATTCAGAAAATAATTATATGGTATTGCCTCCGAAATCCGACTGCCTCAGAACTACGAACGAAAATTTTTAGGAAATTTTGCTTCGAGATCCTAACTTTCCTTACCCATTGTTTGTGTGTACGTATCCTGATCCATCACTTTGTTGTTCAGTTTCATTGTCAGAAGCTGAAGTGAGCATCTTGGGTGACTTTCGCATCCTAATTTTGTAGTTTTTTGTGTGTTGTAAACTACATCTTTATTCAATTATTACTATATTTCGTTGGTATTTTAACTTAAAATTCTATTTAGTTACTGTTAAAATTATTTTCAAAATTCAAGGTCATGAAATCCAGGAATAGATTAATTCAGTTTCCATTATTTTTAAGGAGAAAATTATCTTGGAACTAGAATAAGTTTCTGTAACATTAAATGAGGATTCAAAGGTCAAAAGGTAATGAAGAAGCTCAGAACACTTTTCCTCAAAAGATGGTCATTTAAGAAGCAGTGTGGAAGATTAAGAATGATAAGGAAGAAAACGAGAGAAATGGAAAGATCAATATTTGGGTGAATGGGAGGAAAAAAAGCAACAGGAAACATATAAATCACAGGAAAGTGGTAAGAAGCAATATATATATATATATATATATATATATATATATATATATATATATATATATATATATATATATATATATATATATATATATATATATATATATATATATATGTAGCACAGGAAATTAACTGTCCGGATGGTGGTGTTATACAAGTATATTCGGTCACAGAATATAACAAATCTTGGTTCTTGATAGGGTAAAAGGAAAGTCTAGAAGATAAATGAAAGAAAGAGGAAAAGAGTTTTAAATGGAAGTGTTTCTACTCATTTTCTTAATGAATTTCCCTATTACATTTCCTTAAAAAAAAATACAGCATTTCTTTTAATTTTGCAAGGGTGGCAGTTTGATCGTAGAAGTCACTGCTTGAAGAAATTAATCTTTTCCCATTAGTCGATGTCTGCACGTGAAAGATTAGTCATATAATGATAAATGAAACACGTAGGATTCATTGCATCTAATTTCATCAGAGTTGCAGCGTGCAAATTGGTTTCCATGAGCAATTGGACAAATATTTTACTCTTTTCTCTACGTTTTGAAATTACTTTTTTGTAAGAAGTAAACTTACACTATTAGTGTACACTCAAATTTATCACATATTTTTAGTGTGTTGTGACGAGTTACATTTTGTCACTTATAAACAGAATTGAAAACCTTTCTAATTATTTTCTTTTTAATTAACTAACCAATTATTCCCTTCCATTTGCGAGTATGACATAAACAAGGATCTCTGAAGATTCACTTTGAGTTTACAATAAGGGGTAACTTATTTAATTTTAATTTTAAGTTAAAAAGCATACGTTTACCGTTACATTCATACAGTATATAGCTTAAATTAAATCGAAATAATAAATTTTGAAAAGCTTGTTCTGCTTCACAGTGACAACAAACTTCAAACGTAGTGAAATCACTCACTAGTTTTGACCAATTTAAACCGAAACAACAATAATGAATCTTAAGTCTCATAAATGTATATTCCCTGTTCCAATAGAATTTATATTTGTTTTCATGTAATGAAATAAGGTTACCGTTACATACACATATATGCGTTAAATTAACCTGGCGGAACTGGTTTTCGGCTCTGAACGGACCGGTTCTAGAAGATCGGGTTCCGGAAACGGTTTATCGGATTCAGGTCTGGAACCAGTTTCTAAGATCCGGTTTCGGAACCGGGTTTTTTGGCCCAAGTCTGGAACCGGTTCCAGAACTGGTTCTGAAAACCGGATCTCCAAGAACCGGTTCCTTCCACCGGAACCATAACTTTGTGACCATCCCTACGCTGAACCCGAGCTGCTGGCAGACTGCTAGCCGCTTGTCTTATTTGGCTAAACAGGCAAACTGGCAAACTCATTTGGCTAAACTTACTGGTAGACAACTTTTTTTTTTCTGGGGGTCAAAGCGGGTCTGGGCGGGGAGGACACAAGCGCGTGGTCCTCTTTGCATTGTTTTGATTGTGAACTTTGTGCCTCTTTAAGGGGTCTTTGGGGGCTTTCGCATCCAGGTCTGGAACTGGTTCCTAAGATTCGGTCCTGGAACCGGGTTTTCGGATCCAGGTCTGGAACCAGTTCCTAAGATACGGTTTTGGAATCGGGTTTTCGGATCCAGGTCTGGAATCGGTTCCTAAGATCCGGTTCTGGAACAGGGTTTTCCGATTCATGGCTGGAACCGGTTCCTAAGATCCGGTTCTGGAACCGGGTTTTCGGATCCAGGTCTGAAACCTGTTCCTAAGATCCGGTTCTGGAACCGGGTTCTCGGATCCAGGTCTGAAACCAGTTCCTGAGATCCGGTTCTGGAACAGAGTTTTCGGATCTAGGTCGGAAAACGGTTCCTGAACCAGTTCTGAAAACCGGTCGGAACTTTGTGGCATCCTTAATCAATACCAAGCATGGTGCAGCGAAATACGTCAGAGCTTGTGGTGGACTGACCGTAGAAGACAAATATGTTTTCATTTGTCCAACATCTTCCATGTAATATCGGTGTATTTTTTTTAAGTCACAGGACAGTGACACTGTTGGTTTATCTTCTTATGGACTAAAAGTTTTCAGTTTTGATCTTCATTTCAACTTTAGAGATTATCATGTTATCTTTTTGTGTTCATCTTGCACTTTGATTATTTTATATTTTGCTTAGCCATGTTGTGTAGTATTATTTGAGTTCCTATAATACAGACGATGTAAGCAGTTGCAAGATTTATTACAAGTTTGTAGTAGTATTCTAGACTTGGCGTAATTACCTGCACGTGTTGGTAAATACGCCACTTTGTAACACTTTTTTCTTTTGCCTTGGGCACAAAATAGAAGTGAGTCGCACCATTCAGACATTTTTTTACACGCGGAAAAGGCTACTCTGCAACGCACACGTCTTGTTCTTTGTATTTAATGAAAATTAAGGCCATAAAAAATCCAACACCCCTAACATGGCGTATTTATCTGCACCTATCTTAGATATAAACATAGATGCACATAAAATTACGTTTGCATCTTATAAACTAGGATAACATTAATTGATAGAAAGGATAGCAAATTGTACTACAAAAAGAACTCAAGGACGAATCTATATGACAAATTGTATTTAGTTTTGAGGAGTATATTTAAGTATCCATTGGTATTTTCGCAACAAATACACAATTTTACAACAATGAAACTAAACATTATGAATACTTATTGGATTGGAATTTAGAGTCCTTTAGCAGCGAGGCTATGTGATTATCTGTACGTCCTCGCGAAGCTATTTATTTACTACTATATACCAGTTGAATTCTCCTTAGCGAAAAGCTTCCACAGATGATTTTTCTGCGTCACGTACATAAGAACGCATACATATTTTTTGCTGCCTAGATTGTGATTTAAAATGCTGTAGTGTGTTCTCTGTATGCGATCAAATAGCCTTTTTTTTTATTATTCATTCAAGTAAAATATCAATAAGCTGCATCCCTGGCAGCGATGACTTCCCACATTTTCACCAGGAAAGACCAATTCTTAGGAAGGATTAGACAATATATCCTGTAACTAATTGTCTTCTACAGTAGCAAGTTCAAATGATAGAATTTAGTATCTGAAATATGAATTTGTTTCTATAAGGGAAAAATGATATTGAAATAATTTCCAATTCCTCCTACTCACATTTGTAGGGTAGTCTTATTAATGATCATGCCATAATATTAAGTAAGTGAGAAGTTTGAAAGAAGTGGTAAACGTATTGACTATCGTTTCCCATTTAGCGTCTGCTGTAAGTTATAAAGGAGTTATTTGTTTTTTAAGATCTGTGTTGTAAACTGATATTAGAACTGTGGTGGCTCTTGAGTGAAGTCCTATGATACACATTTAAATTTCGTTACTACAAGTTAAGAAAAGGAAACTTACGTAACATCGTAATTTTATATACAACTTTCTAGAGAAGTATGTAGCGTTATTCACTTGGCTATAATAATAATAATAATAATAATAATAATAATAATAATAATAATAATAATAATAATAATAATCTTTATTTTAGTGCCGCGAACAGCTTTTGGCAAAAATACAGCACTTGGTGTCAGAGTATGCGATGGAATAATAATACTAATAAAAAATAAATAATAAGAAAGAAAACAATAAAAAGAAGGGTACTAATATAAAACACAATGTAGCTAAAAGTCAGCTAAGCAGAAATAATTCCTTGTCAACGCAGTAAAACTTATCAAGTTTTCCATCCATCTAAAACAACAAGAAGCTAAGAACAGCAGTCATAAAGTTACATTTGGCTTAATGTTTCTAAACGTCATTGATTAAAAACTATCAGTCAGATCACATAAAACTTTCACATTGTTTGATACAATAAGTCTAAAATGAGCTTAAAGAATATGTCAATCATTTTAAAATTTCACATTTCCAATTCAGAGGAACTAAAATCATGATATTTCTTATGCTATGATTTGGCACTTTAAAACCTATGTTTTGTAAACAATATTCACTGATATAAATGTTATCTAGTATTTTTTGCATGCATACTCTGTCGAAATTTTTTCGTCTATTCATAAGGCTTTCTAAACCCCAATAATCAGTCCAATATTCATAACTATGTGAGTAATAGCTCATTTTCATTTTAAAACATAGAAGTCGAATAAAACATTTTTGCACAGATTCAATCTTGTTTGTCAAAGTTTTAGAAATGCTGTTCCAAATTACCGAACCAAATTCTAATTTTGGTCGTACAAGTAATTTATATAGAAATACATACGTTTTATCTCTTTGAAATACAGGCCACTGTTTAAAAATAAAACCTATTATCCTTCTGGCACCTTGTACAATACAATTTATATGATTAGAAAACTTTAACTGACTGTCAAATGTAATACCTAGGTCTTTAATAATGCTTACTTTCTCAATTTGTACACCATTGACCTCATATTTACTGACATAATATTGAGTTTTATTGGTGTATGTCATGAATTTTGTTTTCTTATC
Source organism: Thermobia domestica (assembly GCF_964235325.1). NCBI lineage: Eukaryota > Metazoa > Arthropoda > Insecta > Zygentoma > Lepismatidae > Thermobia > Thermobia domestica. The sequence continues at coordinate 221,706,140 of NC_137454.1, forward strand.
ATTAATTTTTAGAAAATTATTTCTACACCACGTGTTTACTGCATTTAAGTCTTGTTGCAGTAAATAATTATCGAACTCATTGTTGACTAATCTGAACAACTTCATATCGTCAGCATATAGGAGAATTTTAGAATACTTTATTTTTTCTGTCAGGTCATTTAAAAATAAAGAAAATAAGAGAGGGCCCAAGGGCGACCCTTGTGGTATTCCGTTTTTTACATAGCCTACACTAGAATGTACAGGTCCGATTTTAACTTTGTAAGTTCTGTTTGACAGATAGCTTTCAAACCAGCGAATGTACAAAGGTGACAAACCAATATTTGATAACTTGCTAATGAGATACTTATGACTGACAGAGTCAAAAGCTTTTGATATATCTATGTATATTACATCGACTTGCAATTTATTTTTCAGTGCGTTATAGGTAAAGTCTGTAAAATGAATTAGATTTGTTACAATTGACTTGCCCTTATAAAAACCATGTTGAGACTCATTTAAGATATTTCTTACATTAAAATATATGTGTTTATGGACAATTAGTTCAAATATCTTCGAGAATGCATTGACAAGAGTTATTGGCCTGTAGTTGCTTGCAATCTGTCTATCACCTGATTTATACACCGGAACAAGATATACTTGCTTCCACATTGAAGGATATACACCTGTACGTAATGAAACGTTAAATATATTTGCCAAACTAGTTGAAAGTTCAGTTGCACAAGCTTTTATTACATAATAAGGAATATTATCTGGACCTGGAGTAGTATTCGGTTTAATTAGTTTATTTGCTTCCATTACATCTAAATCAGTAACTGTAGGAATTCCGATTAGAGCACTATTACTAACGATATTCTCAGGCAATACCTCTTGACCTACTTCTAAGTTAAAAGCTTCATAAAATACACTCTTAAATGCCTCAACAATTTCGACAGTGTCTTGAATTAGCATACCATTACAATTTATTTGCTTCGGTACTTGTTTACAGTCAGACTTTTTAAAAACGTTCCAAAAATATGAGCTGTTCTTATAAATACTATTTTCTAAACCTGAATAATAAGATTTTCTTGCTTCAATATATTTCTTTTTTACAAGTTTCCTTAGGTCTGAATATCTCTGATACCATACGTCATCATTTGTTCTTTTGGCTTTAACAAAATATTTAGTTTTTTTTATTAGTGCTTTCAATTCTCGCGTCATCCATGGATCCTTATATTTTTGTTTACAATCAATTGACTTCTTAGATACATGCTCATTAAATACAGAATAAATTAAATTATATAAATGGTCAGTGGTTTCATTGACACTGTTACTGCAATTATTTATTAAGTCAATTTCTCCAATGCCCTTGTAAATACCTAGGAAATTTGCCTGTTTGAAATTTTATGTATCGTACTGAGGAACGGGACAATATTTGCCACTATCTATAATTTTCCACTCAAACATGAATGGGGGATGGAAGCGATCGACTTTAGTCAGTGGTGGGATGTCAAAATACATAGAACTGTTATCCAAATTTGTTAGCAACAAATCTAATACTCTTCCCGGATTACTATGGTCATATGACTTATTTTTCTGGTTTAAATTTAAAATATTGGTTAATTCAAATATTTTTTCTGCTTTTTTCTTCGAATAATAATTATCAGTTGTTATGTTACCTGAAATCCAATCTATGCCTCCTGCGTTAAAATCTCCTAATATAATTACATTAAAATCTTTCGTCAATACAAAAGAACATAGCCAATCACAGTAGTTACTAAAATCTTGAAGTAGCATGTCAGGAGGGAAATAAACTAAACATAAAATCAATGGGGTACTGTCAGGAATTAAAATTTTTGCTATAATAATGTCTAAGGATTCGTCAGGGGGATTAAGGATTTCATAAGAATATTCATTTTTTATTAAGAGTAAACACCCTCCACCTTTAGACTTATCTGTGAGGGTTAGATTTCTATCTTTTCGTATCACACTGCAGTTTCTAGAGATTTGAGAAAGGTAACAGTTTTCCTTTTTATGCCACGTTTCTGTTATACAATAAAAATAATAGTTCTCAAAGTTTATTTCATCTGTAAATGTTTTTTCTTTTGTGTTTAAACCATTAGAATTTTGATAGTATAGTTGTAAATATCTCGTATGCATTGATTATGTATTAGTTACCTGTTGTTGCTCTTTTCCATTCCGATCGCTTGCCGACGTGGGTATCACTATTTCATCCTTCAAACGTCCCATGAACCTTGTAAACAATACTCCTTCAGGCCACATGTCTGAATTGCACACAGTATCAAAATGTTTTTCATGTACACTAACGTAAAAGGATGAATAACTGTTGTGTTTTGTTTTTAATTTGGCACACTTTACAATCTCAATGTTTGCACTATCTTTAATAAATGCACTAAGCTCATCACACGAAACACTAGGATCAAGTCGAGTCACAAACACTGCGGATACACGAGGTGGTTTTTTGTTTACCTTTAGTTTATCACTAGCACTTCTTCCCTGCATTAGATTTGAGCTTCTTATAGGTTCGCGTGATTCATGATTTGTTACGATTCCTGGCTGTTTTGCTGGATTGATACGCTTGGAGCGTTGGCTTACAACCTTCCAGTCACTTTGCAACTCGCTCATATGGCATGTCGTTCGCTTCATTGACCTTGACATTGTTTTCATTCGAGCACCTTTGCACTATAACACGGTCAGGTGTGGATGGACTATTTACAACTTCTGCAAATGTCTTAACTCTGTTCTCACTACTTGCTTTCACTAATTCGTTTAATTTGATGTTTTCTTCCTTTACAGAAATTAATTCAGCTTTCAATGCCTCATACTTGTCACTTATTTCCTGTAATATAGATATTACATGGTCTAACTTTTCATTCACTACACTACAGCATAAAACACCTTTTGAGTTGTTATTTGAACAAATAGTATTTGAGGATTTATTTTCCTCATGTTCTAAAACTTCATCATCACTAGAATCACCACCATAATTGTCTATTTGATCAGTGTCTATGGAACTTACGTGCTTCCTCTATGTAGGAGTAACTGCTGTGTTGTCGTCTCGTTGCCTTACGCAGTTTTGACATTTATATGTTGAAATGCCTTTTTCCGAATACATTTCGTATTCAACACGTCCAAATTTGAGACAGTTCTTTACATGATATCTATTGCTGCATAGACAACATGCTAGAATTAATTGTTTTCCAAAAATGGCTTACAACACAGACCACACGTGTCGTTAGTTGGCGCCATCTTATAATAATAATAATAATAATAATAATAATAATAATAATAATAATAATAATAATAATAATAATAATAATAATAATAATAATAATAATAATAATAATAATGTGACGTCCCTAATGAGCCACCACTGCTTATAATCAGCTCATACTTTTCCATTAGAGGTTGTCTGAATTGATAAATAGATATGAATCTGCTGTTGTGGGATCGCAGAAAAACATCAAAATGACCTACACTAGTATTATAACCTTTTCTGTTACTAATTCAAATAATTTTAAACGTATTTTCTTGTTCTGAACTTTATTCATTTCATTTTCATTCTGCTCATAGTTTTTATGACATTTCAACGATCTTCGTAAATGGGTCGCTTAGAACACATAGACATCAAATACCATTACCAAAGTTATGAAAAAAGGAAACAGAAAGTTTATACGATATGCTTAAGTACGTGGAAAATTGTAATACTGTTTTCCACATAAGATTTATTTACGGTGTCTTCCCGTTCTGCGTGAAAGCCCTTCATCACTTTGTAGAAAATATTTTAAATGATCTTATCTTTTGGCAGAACGCGAATTAGGGAGGTTTTTTTTCTTCTTTTGTAATTCTAACATGTTCTGTAAGAAGAATAACTACTTCTTCAAGTTCCATCACAAATTTTAGATGTTATTCCACTTGTTCTTCTCTGAAAAATGACTAGAATACAGATCTGTTATTTAGCAATGTTACTACTACATCTATTTTAGTAAAGATGAATGTGATTTTTTTTGTGTCATTTGACAAAAGAAAGCTGATTGACATTACAGCTCAAACGAACACGAAACAGACTTAGTTCAGTCTAATATCAAGTCATTTGACAACAAATTTTTATATGGGTTTCTATCAGCTGCTCTAGAATGCTAAGGCTTGCAGTGCTTAAGGGATGCAATAGTATTAATTATATAATATGTATTTAATATCTAATATAAAGTAGTTCAATATGTGATATTGACATGTTGTGTTGCTGCTATTTACAGAAGACAAATCAGATGATAAGGTGATACTGAAAAAGGAGTTGTGATGTAGAAGACTAAGACTCTTTCTTAAGGGCCGCCTTATGCATTCTCTTGCATTGTTTGCTTAATATATGATCAAACATATCTTGAGAATGTAAACTGTGGTACCTTTTGAATACTGAGAGTCTTAGCATGCTGGAAATAAATTTACTGGAAATCCGAATGTATTTTTGTTGTGAAATGACTTGATATTAGATCGAAGTAAGTTTGTTTTGTGTTTGTTTCAGTTACAATGTCAAATGGTTTTCTAACAACAGAGTAAATCAATTTTACATTTCACTGCACTTATTCGAAAAATAACATTTATTTTTACTTAAGTAGATGCGAATAAAACTACTGGTAACAGAAGTGTTTCCCTAGTCATTTTTCCGAGAAGAACAAATAGAATAACATCTAAAGTTTATGATGAAACGTGAAGATATAGTTATTATTCTTACAGAATCTGTTACAATTACTGAACAGATTATTACGAGCGCAGGATAAAATCCAAGAGGACAAAACCTAAGGAAACTTCTGACAAAATGAACAAAATTCAAGGAACAAAATCTTAGGAACAGCATAATAAAAGGATGATTATTTCCTCTTCAACTCTTATGCAACTAAAATGTTATCTGAAAATCTTCACTTTATTGAAATAACCTTTTTTTAAATACTGAAAACAGAATAAAACACATAAGACTGTTATAGTATATTTCAGATTTTGATCTTTGCTAAAAAAATCTTGATCAGTATATCAGAATTATAATAAATATTTATATAATATTCAAAATAAATAACCGCTATATTCTACCTAATAAGGATGAAAATTTAAAACAAAAATTAAATATAACACCAATTACTTTACGTAATTAAAGTGAATGGTCTTATAGTAATGTACTGAATGCATTTCAAATGTATTGAATGTATAATAAATAGGAATACCCAGAACTTTTCATAGGATAAGTGTGAAAGTAATTAAAGCCAATCTTCTCTTTTATTATAACATTTTTAAGTTTTACAGGATTTTCAGTATTTTTAAAAAAGAAAAAAATATTTCAGTAAATTGAAAAATTATAGATAACATTTTAGAATATTGACAATTGAAAGAAAAATAATAATAACTATAGGGTGTACAATGGTACATACAATATATATTTTCCTTGGATTTTGTTCCCGCCCTGATTATTGCAGCCATGATATACATGAGTTCCGGTCTGCATAAAAAACATGTTAGGAGTAAAGCATTTCGGTGCTTCATTTCCCTAAAAAAAAAAAAAATCCCTTCCCCGCATAACATTCTCTGTCTCCAAAGATTAGGCAGAACGGGAATTTTCGTTCTCTCTAAAGACAACATCATTTAAAATATTTTCTACAAAGTGTTGGAGGGCCGTGAGGCAGAACAGGAATTATGCAGAACGGGAATGAATCGGTATTTACAATATCTGGACATGAATCTTTTAAGTTTCAGAAAGAGTTCTTAAAAATTAAATACTGTATGTCGAAAATGACCAAAAGTAGACTTGATTTCCCGGTGCACTGAACACGTCAAATATTATTATACGAATATATAAATAAACTCCTCTTGCCATTTGAAGGTACATTTCCGACACTAAAATACCAACATACTGTTCTATGGTTCAATCCCAACCCATTTAGTGTAATATCTTATTTCACTGGAAATGGTACTTACCATTATGCTCGCTCGAGCCACTTATATATATATTTCAGGCTCTTTTGTCTTTGAATGTTCATTTCACTTCAATGACAAAAAATGTTTCTTTCATTTCGGTATAGAATATTTGTAACTCAATGAAAGAAACTCACTCCTGCAGAAAAATCCCATTCCTTGGAGACGAATATGTACCTTATTTTCTTCCTACTTCCTTTGATGGAAGGAAATACAACAGTGGCTTAGAAAGGGACATCTCACAATCAAGAAGAAATGAAGGGAAAAACGAGTCTATCGTTTGCTTTTCTTTTCTGTGACAGACGTACAATGTATATAAAAATATGTTTTATATGTATATATATAATCCCACCAGTCAAGTAAAATAGAACTTCTGGAAGTAGTCGCGGAGAAAGAACCAGAAACAAGTCATCTGAATTATTAAGAACGTAATCTAAGTCAGTAATTTCTTCCTGGAAGCACACAAAAAGACTTTTATCTATCTCTTTTCTGTAGTTATTATATATTTCAGTTCTTAACGTCTTACATGGCATTAGACATTTTAACGAGAAAAAAGAATAAGGTAGACTAGTTGAGTTTGTCCGTTCTACATGAAACCAATATTCACCATGACACTCTATGGGACACCGTTTCTCGGTGGTAAAGCACTCACCTCTAGCGAGAAGTGTCCCTATTTTAATCTTAGGCTATATAAGCTTGTTGTGAAGAACATAAGATCCGTGGATTTTCTCGAGTTTTTCCCGTTTTCTCTCACAGTTTCAATTCACCAAATATTTCATAATCATTCATTTTTTAAAAATCTGACGAGCATGTGCTTGAGACGATAAAGGTTTTCTTTCATTTCTTAATTATACACGCTATCTATCAGAATAGGTTGTCGGATTTACAGACATAGTAAAGACTTCGTAAAGTTCATTCTTTTCTTAATTTTTTATATTTTTATTATTAATTTTTCACAATGTACTTGCATACATAATTTTATTTTTATCAACTTATTTTCGTTTATATTTTTTTTAGTGAGCGAATAATTGTGTACCACATAGGAATGTTTATTAGATATTAGTTCTGCAAGATGTCTGTATGTAGTACTTATTAAATTAACAAATATTCAGATGATAGATAAATTGAAACTGTAAGATCTTTGTAGGATATTAACAGAAAGAATGATGAATAAATTGAAGAATGTAGGAAATTTGAGGGATATTCATAGTACAGTGAATGAATAAACTGAGGGATGTAGGATCTTCGGAAGATATTCACAGAACAATCGCTGAATAAATTGAAGAATTTAGGATCTTTGGAGAATATTCACAGCACAAATTATGAATAAAATGAAGAAAGTAGAATCTTCGAAGGCTATATGAACAGTGCAAAGGATGAATAAATTAAAGAATGCAAAATCTTGGGAGGATATTTACAATATAAATGATGGATAAATTGTAGAAGGAAGAATCTTCGGAGAATATTCATAGAACAATTGAAGAATAAGCTGAATAACGTAGGATCTTCAGAGGATGCTCAAATTACAGTTGATGAAAATGTAGAATATCTGGAAGATATTCATAGTAGGAATGAAGAGTAATTGAAGAAAGTAGGATCTTTGAAGGATATTCGTAGTGCAAGTATTGAATAAATTCAAGAATGTAGAAGTTTTCGAAAATACGTCTAAAAGACATGATCATTCGTGTGGTACCATGTATGAGATTGTAAATTGTAATACATATATGAAATTACAGGAACATTTGAGTCTGTGACTTTCGGCATCAGGTCCATGATAGATATTAGAGTGGGGGCTGCTTCTCCGATAATTTTTGGTCTACATATCAAGCTCTAGCTAAATCTCTACCCGTGGTGTGCTAACCGGTCCCTTTTCCCAAAGATCTTACTGCTTGAAACGTATCAATAGTTGCTTCTGGATGGTAACATATTGAGTTTAAACTGAACGTAGACATGCATTAAACAATCGACTGTTTACTATCCTTGCTGGGAATAACATAACTCTGGTTAAAATCGCGATCACCGTCGTATCAGTTATGGTGATCTGAGAGACCACCCTGTACAAGCGCTACCCAATGTGCTGAGGGTACGTCTGTTACGTAACCCTCAGCTCTATCGCGTATACTATTGATGGACCATTGACACATCACGGCTTACATGACCAATAATTACGTGGAACGATCATTCTGCCTCTTCCAATCACACCATATGGTCACGCTCGAAGTTACTTAATTGATAAAAAAGGTATTCGTTGGCTTTGCAGACACAGACTATTGTGTTCACAGAACGGATTTGTACACAGGGAAAAATTCGTTGTATTGTCTGGCAAAGATCAAACTGCCAGCAACACACCTCTATAGACATATATTCTGTAACGTAAATTTCGTTCAAACTGTACAGTGTATGCAAGCTGCTCTTAAATAGGTTTCCACCAGTGTAAATCATTCGCACACCCAGTAATATTTGTTTGGAGGGTCTCAAGCTTTGGAGGTCCAATACTACAAGCTACCAAATCTATAAGGTATTGAGTTGAGTTGATTTTGAGTTTAACGTCCCGTTCAGCAGCGACGCTATAGTATTATTCTGCATCCGTAAAGAAGATAAACAACTGTAAAATACTTCCACCTATGTTTTCAAAAAAAGATAGAACTGGATTGTTTTTATAGGAGAAACAGTAGGGTCAAATTTTCATGCTACGTCAATTATTTCCCTGTTAAAGACATATAGTTTTATTGACAAAATGTAGAAATATATACTCAGTTAGAAGTTTTGAGGAGTGTCATTTCAATCTAGTGAACCCCGTGGGTACGATCCCGGTGTAAAAGAATATGATTTTATACCAATAACAATTTATGACATAAAGAAAATACCAGGGAAATTACGTTGCCTGTAGGAACAAATAGTTATTTCTTTTTGTTGATACTACATTAAATTTGAAATAACACGCTTAACAGTTGTAAAATGTTCCTAGTGAGAATGGGCATAAAATTGCAGCACAGCTACAAGTTAGGAGAGTTACTTTTCAACTGAATGCTCTGTAATGTTACAGTTTATTTGTCCCTCCTCAGTATACGACACGGAGAGGGGAAGGAGCTGGCAGGTAATTTGATGTTCATAAATGATAGTTGAGACAGGCAAATAGGGTAGTCGATAGTTTGGCAGGCACACTACAGGTGGACTCATATGAGATCCCTTATGGGCATGTGGATAGCGTACTGGTCTTTGGCGTAGAAGATCCGCTTTAATTCACGGCGGGACCTCATGTTGTTCGGGTTCCACAATAAACTATAGATCCCATATCTCATGTAGCCTCGGTGCTCAACGGGACGCTAAACTCAAAATCCAATCCGATTCAATCCAATCCAATCGTGGAATCATGATTGTGTGAACACTGCCAACATTTATTTATTTCATTCTCCTAACTATTTCTTTCTTCCTCTTCTCAGTGTGTTTATCTCTGCTTTTCTCATTACAAGAACACGTTCCTCCTTCATATACTAATCAGCTATAAATCACTATCTTAAACCCACAAGTTACCAGAATTAATAGAACTATCCAGTTCACACTAACTTCAGAAATGTTTTCATTTACGTTTAGGAGGCAGACTACTAAATTGATACAAAAGCTAACTATGTTTCTTTCGCCTGTTTTTCGTAAGTGAAAAGAGATAATGAAATGTAACTTAACAACATAATAGATAATTTATTCTACACCCGAAAATACGAATCGGAAGAATTTCCAATGTTGCCATCCATAGAAATTACAGTATGGCCAGAATATGAATTACCCAAAAATCTAGGTTAAGGCAGCGATTAGAGAAATGAACTCAACGGTAATTGATGACTTATCGTGTTGTCTTGACTCCTTGTTAACTACATTTCAAATAATATTTGCATTTATTTTGTAATAAAGAGCACAAAGTAAATAATTTTGTAGACCTAATAAGCATTACAAAATAAATACAAATATTATTTGAAATGTAGTTTACAAGGCGCCTACATAACATTATAAGTCATCAATTGCCGTTGAGTTCATTTTTCTAGTCGCTGTCTTAATTAAGATTTTTGAGTAATTCATATTCTGGTCACACTGTAATTTCTATGAATAGTAACACTGAAAATTCTTTCGATTCCTATTTTCGGGTGTAGAATGACATTATCTATTATTGTGGTAAGTTACATTGCATTATTTCTTTCCACTTACGAAAAACAGGAAAAAAGAAAAATGGTTAGCTTTTGTATTATTTTTAGTAGCTTACCCCCTTAACTTCAGGAATGTTTTTCTTCATGTTAACTTCAGAAATGTTTTTCTTTACACTAACTTTAGAAATGTTTTTGTGCACATTAATTTCGGATATGTTTCTTTACACTAAATTCAGAAATGTTTTTCTTTACACTAACGTAAGAAATGTTTTTCTTTACACTAACGTAAGAAATGTTTTTCTTTACACTAACGTAAGAAATGGTTTTCTTTATTCTAATGTCAGGAATGCTTTTCTTTACATTAACTTCAGAAATACTTTTCTTTACACTAACTTCAGAAATGTTTTCGTTTACACTAACTTGAGAAATGTTCCATTACACTAATTTCAGAAATGTTTTTCTTTAAACTAATTTCCTAACCATTAAAAACTGAAAGAAAGAAACAAAAAAGAGGAAGAAAAGAAAGAAAAGAAAAGAAAAAAGAATGTTTGGTATTTTTTGTAATGTCAAATTTATTTTCTTAAGGTTTACTGAATTTCTGTTGTACTTTAAGACTTATTCAGTTATTAAAATCATTAGAATTTTAGTGGGGGAATAATGGGGACGTTAGAAGTTAGTAGGTAATTATAAGAAGTATTATACATAGCAGCTATTATTTAACTAGATTCAATATCGTTAGTTTTTTAAAGGGTATACCTTGTACCTTGTATACCCTTGTTGGTATGTTGAATATGAATGCACTTAGCTATTGACATTTGTGTAAATTATGATTGATGTACGCTATATATTCACGTTTCCTTTAAAATGTATGGTTCAAAATTTATCATCTATTTCTTTTTCCTGCTCACGTGAGATAGAGAGAGCGTAGGATGGGAATCTCTATGAAATATTCTCTTTAACTTTGACGTAAATTTCGCAGCACATAACATGGGTTCTCTATCGTAGAGGTACTATGTAATTTAATTTTGTCTGTAGTAGTGAGTAACTCGAACAATTCTATTGAAAGGATAAAACAACATTGATATTGAGTTAGACGTGCTTTTAGAAAGAATGCCATTTAAAAAGCTATATTCTGAAAGAAAATTCAAAGAAAAGAAAAGGAAATGTGAACTTTGTATTTTCTTTCATTGTCATTTTTGTACCTTTTCAACGTTGAATATTACCAACGACGTAATAAGAAACGATAAATGTTTCTTCTTTGATCACAAACGGAAACTTCGAAACAACATCTCAAGGACATTTTTCTTTTTTGTTTTACAATATAAGTGAAATTGAATATTTGCTTTTCTGAGGATTCTTTACCTAAAACACGTTGTATAAAAAATTTTTGTATAACAGACTATAAACCTCTGTTCTTACTATTAATTTCCCTATTATTGATAGCAAACAAAGATGGCGGGTTCCTCGTTAGCGATTGTTTACCATATGAGGCGTTCAGAGCACAAGGGAAATAAATCCAATTAGTGTAAAAGTGAAACGTGTTTGTACGGCACGCTTAAGCATATAAAAAGTTATGTTCTCTCTGTATATATAAAAATGAAAGTGGCTACGTTTGTGACTTTATAACTTTTGAAACACCCAACCGATTTCGATCAAATTTTCAACATAGATAAGGTTCGGACCTGGGGTTGCTTTTGTTATTTCACTTTGATTGTAGAATTTATTGGAGGAGGAGGGGAGGGGAATATATATATATATATATATATATAAAGAGTTATATATATATATATATAACTCTTTAACCACGCGACCGATCTCGTTCAAATTTGACACGTAGATGATGTTTGGGCTTGAGATGGCTTTCATCATTTCACATTCACGAAGGAACTTAAAGGAGGAGAGGATGATATATAAATGTAAATAAAACTTAATAACTCTTGAACCACGAGACTGATTTCAATCAAATTTGCCAAACATATAAGGTTTAAGCCTGTGATGACTTTTATAATTTTACTTTGACGATGCAACTTACGGGAGAGGGAGGGAGCAGATATTTAAGAATACATAAGAATGAAAGTGGCTATGTTTCTGACTTAATCACTTTTAAACCTTAACTGATCCCGATCAAATTTTCAACATAGATGAATCTCGGGAACAGGATGGTTCTTATCATTTCACTTTGACGTTGTAGCTTAATGAAGAGAGAGAGGAATATTTAAAAATGATCGAGAATAACCGATATTAGAGTCGAATCCATAGTTCTCGGGGTCGCTGAGATGAACAGTGACACTTCAAATCAACCCTTTATGTTCAAAGTGAAATGTATTCTCTCCTTGCGAAGAACGGGTATTCTACTTGCATCATGAATCTTATAAACTTTGAAAGGAGTTTCAGATAGACATATTAAACATAATATATGCCCTAAATGACCAAACGTGGACTTGATTTCTTTTGCACTGAATGAGAAATTTGAAGACAGAATTACGTTTCACGTTTTAGGGGCACGGTGGCTCACTAGTAGAGCGCTTACCTCTTGTGCGTGGAATCAATGGTTTTATCCCCAGTGGTGGTGTGGTAGACTTATTATGCCCATAGGTTTTCTCGGAAAAGAATACTACCGCTTCCTTCCACTTTCTCATTCCACCAATTTTTCCATCATTATTCATTTGCTTTAGTCATAATCACCCTTAGCGCAAAGGACAAAATCCTGGGACGTTAAACTCAAAGATTTCATTTTCATTTCAATGACGTTTCACATTCACCAACCTGCATAGATTGGTGAAAATTGTGCCATAAATAGAAAGCATTATTACAGTATGACAGAGGAAGCAAAAGAAAATAGAACGTGGTAATAAAAATGGCATTTTTATGAAGAGGAAATAACTTATACTGACAGCATTGCAATGTATGATGACCTTTTACGTTACAGAAAGAGTGAAATGGTCCTTAAAAGGGTGTGTGCATATTCTGCAACGTGCTCTTATGCTGCTCACAAAGTTGGTAATAAGCTATTGTGCTGTGGAGTTCAATTACTCCACCAGTGCTATTGACAATTGCTGGATGGTCCTTGATGCATCTGGCCATAATACAAGACATCTCCCCATAATATCTCAAACGTGTTCCGTGAGATTCAAGACAGGGGAACGGGCAGACCAGTTCATTTGCCGATTATCCTTCCGTTCCAATAGCTCCGCCACCTGCGCTGTTCGATGTAGTCACGTATTATCATCCATAAAGAAGAAGTTGAGACTGATTGCATCACTGAAAAACGCAAGTGCAGAATGAGTGCAGAGTTATAATATGATAACATTAACCAGTGAATGTACTGCGTTAAAAAAAAATTGGTATGTCCATGCATCATTATGCTTTCCTACACAAGAACTCCAGACCAGCAAAATGATCATGTTCAACAATGTTTCTAGGTTCATTGCGTGTTCCTATTCTTGGTTGGTGAGTACGCGTCCAGAATCACTACTCAGACTCAATCTGCTCTGATCTGAGAAGAGAATGAGACCTCATTCCTTTTAGGCCCAATTCTGATGTTCTTGGCACCATCAAAAATTGCCGCTGATGTAAGATGTCAACAGAATACAGCGTAATAACCTTGAGAAAACATATCATCTCTGTGCAGTCAACATGCCAGTGAAGAAACGGGAAATTGCTGTCTCCTTAGGTGTGTTAAAACTTGGGCCTGCTGTTTGACGTGTTTTTTCTTGTCTGTTTCAGAATGTAGTGGTCATCCTCTTCTGTAGTTGACCGTGATCTCGTTCGCATTGTCTGTGGTTCGGAAAGGTATTCAATATTCATGCGTGTGAAACAATGTTCTGACAATACCAAACTTCTGGCCACACTCGTCCTTTCTGTATTTTTCCGATAATCCTTCTGAACTCGCTGAAATGTTGTCTCTGAGTCATGTTGTTTTGTATGTGTGGAACACCTCTGCCAATCTTCTACTGATCCTCATTCATTGCTATTGAAAATGTAATTACTATTGAATATTACTTTCCGGTCCTTCAGTTTTTGAAACATATATAATGGATGTTTCGAAAGACCTCTGACATAGGGTAACTCCGTTATTAGCAGAGTTACAACAAAATATAGAAGGAAAACTCGTCTCCAAATATGACGTTTTCAAGCTAAAGTGAAGGAATTTTTAAATCAGACTAGCCGTTTGGGTTGTACACTCTTTATGCGCCCAATGTTAAATGAAAATGCAACGTTGCTATTTACGTGGACCCACAACATAAGTGAATGAAGTTGCTGTTTGAAATGGGGGCTGGGCATATACATGTTAGCGTCAAAGACATTAACTTCATTAATTTATGTTATGGGTCAAGGTAAATGGCAACGTTGCATTTTTATTTAATATTGAGTCCATAAAGAGTGTACAGCCCAAACGGGTCGTCCGATTAAAAAAAATCTTCACTTTAGATTGAAAACATCATATTTGGAGAGGATTTTTCCTCTTACAGTTTGTTGCAATAACGAAGTAACTCTATATCAGGGGACTTTTGAGACACCGTGTATATGGTAAACCACTTAAAATGGCCCCTAATCGTAAATTCTAAACTAATCAATAGAAATAGTTCAAATTTTTACCAAGCAAATATCAGAAGGGGGAACCTTTGAAATACTCGACAATATCACCACATTTACAGTATTGCCATATCAATATATAAATTTGTATTTCTTTTTTAAACAGCAACTATACGTCGAGTTATTACATATTTGAAACCAACATATAAAGCTAAACCTTAAGATACTTCAATTTTATTCAGTGTTACCAACTAAGGATGCTACAGTATTATAAATATCCAAATTTTGGAGCCTCTACAATGGTAATAAAAGAACTGAGATAAACAAGGTGATGCATATCCAAAGTAACTTAGTGTTGTTTACTATGACCATGGTACAAAGACGCATTTCGAATAAAGAGGTACAAAGTTACAAGACATTGAAAGATTTGATTTTTTATACATGCTTTCTTTTAAAAAGTGATTAGATAAGTATTATATTAAAGGAGGTGGATGGTTTTCAACAGATAAAACGATCACAATGCAGTTTACAGCTATTTGATATGTCAAATCATTTCGGAGGTATAATCAACCTAGATAAAGTTTGCAATACTATTTAAAATTATTTTAATTACAACTACGAAATACTTTATCTGGAATGTTGTAAATAGATGAAAAAACAACGATCATTTTAAAATTTCTTTACAAGTTCGTCGTTGGTTTTGTAACATACATTACATAAACGTAGTTGTACAGATTTGAGTCTTAGCTTCATTTCCTTTAATTGTATAAAAATAATGGTAATAAAAAGAACAAAATGTACAATAGTGATAATTGCCATAAAACAGGAATCTGACTCAAAATAACTAATACTGAAAGAAGTTTTATGATTCTTTGGAGGCACGAAAAATGTTATTACATGATTCAAGCAATAGAAGGTTATATACCAATGCAAAAGTAATTAGTAAAATCTAATTATACTTACACTGTATACATGAGAAAGAAAAGAAGGTATTTTGTAATATATTCTTTACACACTGCAAACTAAGGAAAGGGACCTGAATCTGTCATCCGGACATCCGAATCAAACCTAGTCCACTCGATAAACATAAGAAAGATATGTTCGTGCACAAAAAAATTAGGTGCCATGAACAATGGAGTAAGTTGCTGGGGCCTATTAACCCTGTTAGTATAAAAAAATCGTAGACTCGCAGTGAAATAGCTATTGCATCAGTACTGTTCATTGGAAAGTCATGGTTTATAGTTCATTCTCTTCAGCATGAAACAAGCTTTCCAGAGGTGCTACGTATGGGGCTCATAACGTACTTGAACAGGGAAAATTGGGAGAGTGTCTGGAAAATTCCCTCCAGAAATTCCTCCCATCAACTTTGGACCCCTCTGGAGTGGCCCTGAGTAAAACCACACAATCCAAATGTATCTCGAAAAATACTATAGGGGATAAGAAATGTGTATACGAAGTTTTATATTGATAGACAGAATAAGTATGAAGGGAAAGCATTTATGTATTGGTTACAAGTCGATGCAATAGCTATTTCACTGCGAGTCTACGATTTTTTTATATTAACAGGATTGATGCGCCCCAGGGAGTTACTTCGTTGTCCATGGCACCTAGTTTTTTGTACATGAACATATATTTGTTATGTTTACCGAATGAATTAAGTTTGATTCGGATGTCCGGATAACACGTTCATGTCATTTCCTTGTGAGTTCAAAAGTCAAACACGGCACTTCTGAATACTAACTGAATGTTCTCCATACTAATGCAAAATTGATATCTTTACAATAATCTTCAAATCAAGCAAAAAAATCTTAACATCAATTATAAAACTAACAAAAAGACTTACTAATATACAATATATATGGAAGGTCTTCCATGAACATATTACTTATTAAATCTCATTAGATAGCTGACTATACTTGTTGAAACACAATCAAAATGGGCAAAGGTGATGGAATAGCGTCAATATCTTTCGCCAAACACATTTCACTATCTATCTATCTATATATATATATATATATATATATATATATATATATATATATATATATATATATATAGGGGAAGTCAGTTGAATATGAGCATAGTTAATGAAAATGCTAATATATCTCAAAAATGATGTATTACAGAAAGTATAAAGTCACACCAAAAGAAAGCCTGATCTTCCGTTTACAAACGCTAAAAAATACAAGGTTATACATGTTTTCGTTCGTGAGTAATAAACAGGTTAATAAGGTATGTGCACAGTGCTCATATTTTACGTAGTACATGGGTAATATGAGTACTTCGTAGAGCAAATATGAGCAGCATTTATTTTCTAATATTTTCACATAAAATACAAAGCAGATACAAAAATGTACAGAAGAAGAAATAAAACGATTATGATGTAAATGATTACAATAACGAGCAACAGATAGTTGCACATACATCGTTCATTTCAAGAGTTCTGTCTATTGGCGTGACGTAAGTAACTACGCATTAAATCTGCTACAATAATCACAAACAAAGAACTCAGGACAGTGCACGTTCACACAAAGGACATGATACCAGTCTTGGCACATATCACACTTGATCCATTCTTTCTCATTGGAGTCTTTACTAAACTTCCCTTCATAAATATGGCAAATACTTTCATACTCCTAACATTGTGTGGATGAGACTGTTCTCTTACTTGGCGTGACATTTCTGGCGTTTTTCTCAGTGAAATTATTATTATCCACTTAAGTTTTAGATTTATTTATCGATGTCTGCTTGTTCATCTTCTCCGCACAAATAGACTGTGACAACACCCATCCCACACAGAGCTGGAGTGATACACTGGAAATACGTGAAATGTATCCAAGCTGATTACAAACTTGAATAGTGTAGAGTTTATATTATCCATGTTATTACAAATTATGTTACTACGGAATGTCTACTTTAGATAACATCTGCAAAAGCTCCTCACGTCCATTTTTCTCATTACTTTCAAAAATATTTTGTGTGCCCATATTAAACTGAATTCAAAAGCTCATATTTCACTGGCTGTTAATGATATTTTAACGTGTTGTGGTTGACAACTCTTTTTATAGAAAAGAAGTGAACAAAAGACTGGCGTTGTGCTACTAGACATATCTGACTATAAATCCAGTGACAAATTATATATAACGCATAGATATAAGTTTCAGCTTATTATTCATTACTCTGATTTAACTATAGGTCCAAAAAGCTACATTTTTTATTCTGTATACCTGTAAACTTGGCTATTATTTCACAACAACTGCAGCGAACGAACTTGGGCTACTCTCTGCAAATTCATGAAACTCCAAACAATGCTACGAACTTCGTTGTTTTCCCCTTGCGCAAGATATATGTGTGCTATGTAAGTTTAAGCTTCGTGCTGCTATTATTTTCGGATTGCTCATATTAAACTGACTTCCCCTATATATATATAAAATATGGCCGTTAATTTTCTCACAGTGAATTAGACAAAGTAGGATTTCAGTGTAAATTCATACATTGTAGTCTAATGGTTAGAGCATTGTACTTAAGTCCGCATGGTCCCGGGTTCGATTCACGGCCGGTGTTTCACCAATTTTCGGCGTCCACCCAGCGTCGTGCGGCAAAACTGGGGAGCCACGTGAATAAAAGACGTGACGACCACTAGGTCTAGAAAGCTTCCGATACACCGGTTAGTGATAGGACGAGCGCTGACCACGCGTTCGTCGCTAGAATGAATGTAGTTCCATCAATCGCTAACAGGCCCACAAATCGGGCCGTTACGGCAAGTGGTAGTGGTAACGTGGGGAAGTTTAAAGAACATTTATACCGAATATTTTTTTAAACAATCCTCCATACCGTAAGACGTTACTTTGCACCAGATTTAAGGAATTTTAAAGAAAATCGCATGTAACTTTCAAACGTAATGATTTAGAACACTGCATTTTAAACATGTAATAGCTAGATATACAGCTATATAAGGAAAACATTTCTGCAAGTGCATTAGTAAACATTCACTATGACCATAGTAATTGAAATATAAACTTTGGTGCAAAGTAACCCCATAGATGAGGACACTTTGTACCACTACATAATGTTTGTGCAATGTTTTCCCTTCAGTAGAAAATATTTATTAATTTCACTTCCTACACAAAACTGCATGCAGTCTACAAATACTGATATTAGAATGATGGTACCGGTACCGGTACTTAGTATGAATTATCGATATTTGTGAAGAAAATTATGTATTTACTAGTACAGGCACATGAACCACATTATGATAGTTTAGCATATGTCCTACAAAATTGCCAACTCAGGAACAGAAGAAAAGTCCCCAGTGAACCGATTTGCTTTGGTTGCTCTTTATGTCCAAGAATATCATCCAGGGTTTCTGGCTTTCAGGCTGAAGACCATCTAAATTTCATGATTTCTTTTTTTAAAAAAAACTAATGTCAGTCATTCTTATGCGTATAAGCTTCAAGCCCACACAAATGTGCAGTGATTTCTTTAAAACAGAAAACGAAGCTTTTCTGAGTGAAGCTCCTCTCAATCTATTTTTCTGGATACGCCACTCTTCGTACGAGTAATTTATTTTCCAACAAGAAATCCATTCTAGCATCTACCTAAATAGGAAATTTATCTAAAATTAGAAGGCAGGAGTTACCAGCAGTAATAATTTCCTATGTAAGAGATTACTTTTGACCGGTGCAAAGTAACTCCAATTAGAAGCTGAAACCGCCTTCTCCCAGTTTTATTTTTTATGATTTTAAATATTTCACACTTCAATTTTAACTATTGCTTCAAAATCCCATTATACACAGTAGTATTCTACGAAACTGACTTAACTTTGATGGAAAATCTTGTACGTGATCTCTTTCAAATTTTGTCGGCCTTTACAGTGACTGCTTCCTATACCTCTGAAACAACAAACCCTCCGGGTAAATAGAACTGTGTTAACCGCCAACATTAAAGCCAAAATACAGTTAGATGTTCTATCTTACGCTGGCAGTTGAAACTTTCTCTTTGCAATTCATGATTTTACCCACAGAGGACTGTGCAACTCTTTTCATATTTTGTGCCAAGTTACCCCTGAAGTGCAAAGTAATTTCGTCTTACGGTATTTCAAAAATTTGGAGCAAAATCAATTTTAAAAATTGAGATTTCTGCTCTGAACCCCTTCACTTCTGCAGAATATGCCATTTAACACTACCTTGAAGATTAAATTATTAAACATTTATGGCCTTAGGGAGAGTCGTTCTGACGCGTGGTTAGTGCCATACTAAAGACTTCGACTAACATACATTTCTTGCAGTAGACAGGCCTTTAGTACGACAGTAATCATACGTCAAAACGACTCTGCATAAGGCCGTTAATATTTTGATAAAATTAACGTTCCCTTATTTTAGAAAGGTCAAATTAATGATTTCCCGTATATTAAATTTATTTCTCCCTTACATGTTCAATGAAATAATGAAGCATTTTAGAAAACAAGTTCGAAGTAGAACTTTATTTTCTGGTTCACACCAGATGTCTGGATCAAATTTACCACTCTTAAATTAAAACGTTCGACTTTCGGTTTCAACGGACCACTTTCGGTAGATTTTGGAATTTTACTCCTACCGCAGTTAAAATATTCAGATAACTAAAGAAAGTACTTGTTCGTGTAGGTACTACATGCCACTATCGAATGGCGCCAGCAGACAACAGCTGTGTTTTTCATGGGAGTGACTCATACCATTGTTTTTCGGATAAGCGATTTGTAATCTAAGAACATTTTCGTGCGGTTCTGAATGTTCGAGATCACGTACGCCCCTTGTCAGAATATAAAAGTTCTGTATACCGTTTCGCGTGTTGTTTATTTATTTTTCACCACAAATGTTTCGATTCAACTGAGGTAATATGCAAGATGAAACATGAGGGATAATACATATATGAAGTATTACGAAAACATCACAAAGAGTTGACAGCCACAAATTCTCTAAGAGTTAGGTTTGAAGTGATAGATGTCGAAAAAGGACTGAACTGTAGTGCAAATATCGTCTACCTTTACCAGATTCAAATCAGAGTAGAGAAAGAGCACTTACATATATTTTAGAACGCTACTGGTTACTGTTAAGTTTTTAGCTTCACATAAATTATCATTAGATAGCCACAGACAAAATTTGGTAGCTAATTGTGATGGTAATGTTTCGAATTTAGTCAAATAAATTGTTCCAATTGATGCAACTTTACACCCAATGGCTAACAAGAGATCTCAAAACAAGAATATTAAAATTGAATTATAAAACTCATGGCAAGCAAAAAGAAAGGAAGAAAATGTATTAAGAAACTAGTACTACTCTATTATTGTTGATTGTTCTCGAGACATCGCTTATGTTTAGCAGCTTTCTATAATATAGCGACTTGTAAGCAAGCACCACTGAAATCAAGAAGAATTCTATGTTTGCTTGAAGATATTTTGACAGGCGATATTCTATCGTCGACACTTACTTTTGATATTGTGTTACGGAACCAGAGGAGTGCTTCGCGGGTTTACTTGCTGTAAACCTAGCAGTAGCTAAAACTGCCCCTGATTCTACAAAGAGTAAAGACTACAACAACCCCTACGGTTTATTTGGATCTACTCCCTTAAAAACTGCTTTAGAAACGTATCTAGCACTTATTCTCATTAATATCCTATGGATATAAGTGTAAATTTATTATTACAAAAAGGAAACATTCTGAAATAAATTATATTCTTTTCATAAATATACCTAATTTTTCATATTCAGGCAGAAATTCCGCTCTATGGTTATCGTTAACCTAAATTTGTTACTAAAGCCGAAAACTTATTGATTTTTGGAAACATATGGACAAAATAACATAAAATTGAAGGAATATAAGTTTTCTAGTGAGAGCAAAGATTCTGGATCTAAATTATCAAGAATCATGCAACCGAAATTTCAATTTTCCTTCCTCGTCGTTTTATATTTGTCGCTGTATTTATATTTGAATCTACTTTTTTAACAATCGGAAGTTAAAATTGCAAATTATAGGATCCAATATTGGTTTGCTGTTATATACGTAGTATGCCACTACAAGCAAAAATATTGCATATTAAATGATCCGATTAAGAGAAACAAAACCACAGAAAATAAAATCCTTATAATGAATATATATATATATATATATATATATATATATATATATATATATATACCCAAGGCAACGAATTGTTTGGTTTATCGAGAAAATAATTTCATCTGAAGTAGCTCCCGCTAAAAATAGATAAGTTTATTGGAAACTTTCTATATCCGTGTGTGTAAAAGAATACAGGCCATCCAACTGTATTGTTCTGTTAAGTTAAATAATTAAAAGAAGTTTTTTTTAATTAGAAAATGAATTGATTCCTGCAGCCTTTTGTGCTTCAGAATTCAACAAGCTAACATTCTAAAGGAGATTACGTAGCCATCGGTCAATTTAGGTTTTTTTCTATTAACTAGGTGATGTAGAAAACATTGAAACGTTGCTTAGAAATAAATAAAGAGAAATTCCCGAAACTATAGGATCTAATAAAATAAAAAGAAGCAGCAAGAAAAAGAGGTCTAAATTAAAGAAGTTAAAAATAGAAAACTTTTACTTTACAGTATGGAATGAAATTTTGAGTTCAATAATATATTAAATAAACGAAAAATTTATTTCTTAAATTTTGAAGTTATTGTTCAATAAATACGTAATTTTAGTTGCTGATATATATTTTACACTTATTAGAAATCTGAATTATTTAGTGTTTTTTCTGCCCGAACACAGAGTCTAGACTATTTTCCAAGCTGTGATAGGAGGGTATAAAAACAATAGAATATAAACCGTAGGACGCTCTGTCCCTTTTCTTTCCGTGATTTTAAGAATTAATGAAAAACTGGAAATCAGAGAATTAAAGTAAAGGTATAAATTAGAAATGGATGAGGAATACGCCAGATCGTGTATACAAAAGTTGATTACCAATGATTACATTCCCTAGATATTAGCTCGTACATTGCACACATCGATTAAAGTTTCGAGATATAAGAGTCTATGACATAGGAAAACTTAATTAATACCAGATTCTTAATTGTTATAATCTGGTTGTGATATCTTGGTATGTTTAGATAAAGCTTTGGCTGTAATACTCAGATAGATATTTATTTTCTCCTTACACATATGCTGTAAAAACTAGCATATACTGGATACGTTAAGCTTATTAATATACCTTTAGCCGGTATCTCAGGCTAATTAAGAGGATTTAATAGATTTTCAAGTTTTAATTATTATTAATATATAATTTTCTAAATTTAATTATTATAACACAATATTGATCTATTTAAATTCTCATATACCACTATAAATAATTATTAAATAATAAGATGCCTGATTAAAGGATTATCGTGATAGGATAAATCAAGTATTTCAATATACTCTTATTACATCTAAAAGAATTAAACTTTCACCTTTGACATCAAAAATCAGCGTGCACCTTACACTAAGATGTAGAAAGATAAGCTAGTGGGCTCATACCCCGCATATGAAGATTATTCTTCTCTTTCTAATGCTCACTAATCCTAAAACTCTTTTATTTTCTACAACACTTGTGTTAGGAACCCTTATTTCCCTAACCTCCTCATCATGATTTGGTACTTGAATTGGTCTAGAAATTAATCTCCTATCATTACTTATGTCAGTTACTTATGTCAGCACCACAAAATCATCCTTACCACCTTGTTGATCAAAGTCCTTGGCCACTTACTGGGGCCTTAGGTGCCTTAATTACAACTACAGGACTCACTAAATGATTCCACCAATATGATCCCTCCTTATTCTTCTTAGGTATATTAATCACATTATTAACTATAATTCAATGATGACGAGATGTAACCCGAGAAGGAACATATCAAGGATTACACACTATACAAGTTACATTAGGTCTTCGGTGAGGTATAATCTTATTTATTATCTCTGAAGTATTCTTTTTTGTTTCATTTTTCTGGGCCTTCTTCCATAGTAGACTAGCACCAACAGTAGAAATTGGATCTTTCTGACCTCCAGCAGGAATTGTACCATTCAACCCAATACATATTCCTCTTCTTAATACTGCAATTCTACTAACCTCAGGAGTTACTGTAACATGAGCTCATCACAGACTAATAGAGGGCAATCACACTCAGGCTACACAAGGCCTACTACTCACAATCCTTCTAGGTTTATATTTTACTGCTCTACAAGCATAAGAATATTACGAAGCACCATTCACCATCGCAGATGCTGTATACGGGTCAACATTTTTCATAGCAACAGGCTTCCATGGTCTTCACGTCATTATTGGTTCTACATTTCTAGCCACTTGTTTATTCCGCCACCTTTTATCACATTTTTCTCCTACTCACCATTTTGGATTTGAAGCCGCTGCTTGATATTGACATTTTGTAGATGTAGTATGATTATTCCTTTACATTTCTATTTATTGATGAGGAGGTTAAGCCTATTTAATATATATAGTATATTTGACTTCCAATCAAAAGGATCATTAAATGAAATAGGCAATTAATACAGTCTTAACTACCAGCCTACTAACTATCATTATTTGCTTAATTGTTATAGCCATTTCAACTCTTCTTTCCAAAAAAGTTATTAATGATCGAGAAAAAAATTCTCCCTTTGAATGCGGATTTGATCCTAAGTCATCGGCCTGAATTCCCTTTTCCCTGCGATTCTTCCTAATTGCTGTAATTTTCCTCATCTTCGACGTAGAAATTGCCCTTCTACTACCAATAACAATTACTATTAACAACACTAATACACTATCCTGATCTTTGGATAGATTAACATTCTTAATAATCCTCCTAATAGGCCTTTATCATGAATGAAATCAAGGGTCCTTAACATGAGCTGATTAATGAAACGGGATAATAGTTAAGTATAATATTTGGTTTGCATCCAAAAGGTGTTGCTATCAACTTATCTCATAAGTAGGAAGCAAACAATTGCACTCAGTTTCGACCTGAGCCTTTGGTCTCTTGGCCCCTACTTGTTAGTTGAAGCCAAAAAGAGGCATTTCACTGTTAATGATATTATTGGGATTTTCCTGCCCCAACTAAGGAGATGTGAATTAATCAAGAAGAAGCTGCTAACTTTTATCTTTAGCGGATTAGACCGTTAACATCTCTTAATAAAATAATCATAACCCTCTTAGTATAAATATTACATTACCTTTTCGAGGTAAAAAAGAGAGTACTCTCAGGGAGTATTTATTTAGGGAATATAATTCTTCTTAGTATCTTCAATACTATGCTTTCAATATAAGCTACCTAAATATACAAATATAAAGAAGCAAAGGAAAATTGTAAAAAATAAAAAAATTAATAAATACATTTTAAATAAATTGTCTTGCGATTGTTGAATTAATATTGAACCATCCTTAAAGTTACTATATATGCCCTGAGCACCAAGGCATTCTCTTCATCCTTGAGCAATATTATTATAATATACACCCCCTACATATAAAGGGAATTTAATAATATAATTTGTTGACAAGTAAGGTAAAAATCATATGCTTCCTATTATTGTAGAGCTAAAATAAAACTTCACACACATTAAAGACTGCCCAATAGAATAACTTGATAATAAAATACCAACCCACAAGCCTACCACGCTTACAAGTAATGCACCCGTTTTTAAATATAAAGGTAAAACAACACAATTAACAGTAGGAAAAATCAATCAACTCAATGCCGCGCCCCTTAAAACTGCTATCACTACTAATCCTAATATTCCCTTACACATAGTCCAACCTTCATTATCACTAATAGAATGAATATTAGTGCCCCCAAAGCCCTTACCCGTTAAATAAAATCTTAAACGTACTGAATAACATACAGTTAGGCCTGTAGAAAAAAATAATAAGAAAAAGCTGACTACATTAATTAAAGATAAAGAAGAAATCTCCAAAATTAAGTCCTTAGAATAAAACCCAGCTAAAAATGGCATTCCACATAAAGCCAAGTTAGCTACATTTAAACAAGACAAAGTAAGAGGCATCTGACTTACAAGTGCTCCTATTCTACGAATATCTTGTGTATATCCTACGCCATGAATGATTGCTCCCGCACATAAAAAAAGTAATGCCTTAAATAAAGCATGTGTCAATAGATGAAAAAAGCCAATACAGGAAATCCTATAGACAAAATTATTATTATAAGACCAAGCTGACTTAGTGTAGATAAAGCAATAATCTTCTTCAAATCATATTCATAGTTAGCACCAGTACCAGCTATAAATATTGTCAGTCCTGACAATAAAAGTAATACATCTCCCGCATAAACACTTAATAAAACGTCTCTAAAATGAATTAGCAAGTAAACTCCAGCAGTCACAAGTGTAGAAGAATGTACTAATGCTGATACTGGCGTAGGAGCGGCTATTGCTGCTGGCAATCACGCAGAAAAAGGAATTTGTGCACTTTTTGTTATTGCTGCCAAAATAATTAAGCTAGAGATAATTACTATCTCATTATTATTTAAAACTCTATGCAAATAAAAGACATAATTTCAACTTCCATAATTCAATATTCAAGCAATAGCTAACAAAATTGCCACGTCTCCAACACGATTAGAAAGAGCAGTTAACATACCAGCATTATAAGACCGCACATTTTCATAATAAATAACTAAACAATATGACACTAGTCCTAGCCCATCCCATCCAAGGAAGATTCTAATTAAATTAGGAGAAACAATCAATAAAACTATCGAAAGAACAAATATTAATACAAGCATAATAAATCGATTAAGATATCGTTCAGATCCTATATATTGTCCACTATAATAAATTACCATTCTAGAAATATAAACCACAAATCTTATAAACATAAATGATATTCAGTCAAATAGAAGAGTTATAATAATTTTATTTCTATTAAAAGAAATAACTTCTCACTCAATAAATACACTATATCTATTGATTAAAAAATTCAAGCCTGTTAGAAACAAAGAAACACTTATTCTACTTAAAAAGGCAAATCTAGTTACACAAATTGAAAAAGATCAAACCATGGCCTAAGGGCAATAAACCTTCTTTAGTTCCACAAACTAAAATTTTATTCTAAACTACTCAAGCAACTACAATCATAAAAATCTTGGCCCTGCAAAAAAGATCAATAAATTTAAAGGCAATCAGTGTAATATCAATAATAAATATTCTCGCACACTTCCCCCTCAACAAGAATATAAATTAGAATAAGGCATTCCGTGTTGAGTATATGAATATACATACAATCTATAAGCAGCTCTAAAAAAAGATAGTAAAGCTAACCCTAACATACTCAGTCAAGATCAGCCAACGATTCTATTTAACAAACTAATTTCTCCTAATAAATTTAATGTTGGTGGTGCGGCCATATTAGCAATTCTTAATAAAAATCATCATAGCCCTAGACTCGGCATAAAAGACAATATTCCTCGATTGATTAACAGTCTTCAACTCCCTAAACGTTCATAAGAAATATTTGCAAGACAAAATAATCCCGAAGAACACAGGCCGTGGGCAATTATTAATGTAAGAGCACCTCTAAATCCTCATAATCCCATCGTTAGTAATCCTATCAACACTAACCCTATATGTGCAACAGAAGAATAAGCAATTAAAGACTTTACATCAACTTGTCGTAAGCACACTAATCTAACCGATCAAATGCCCACAACTCTAATACCAAATCAAATTAAATTTATATTTACAGCTACATTTTCTATAAAATATAGAATACGTAATAGCCCATATCCTCCTAACTTCAATAAAACCCCCGCCAAATTATTGAACCACTTGCCTCAACATGTGCTTTAGGTAATCAAAGGTGAACCAAAAATATAGGTATTTTAATTAAAAAAGCAACAACTAAAGCAAAATATCATATATAATATGTAATTCCTAGATCTATTACACTTCTCATATTAATTATCAATAAGCTACCCCTAACATATTCTAAATAAAAAATTCCGATCAAAAGTGGCAACGAAGCAAATAAAGTATAAAACAACAAGTATATGCCTGCCTGCACCCGTTCAGGTTGATAACCTCAACCCAAAATTAAAAATAATGTAGGAATTAATGAGCCCTCAAAAATAAATAAATAAATAAATAAATAAAACATAAATAATCTAGAAGAAGAAAATCTCAAATAAAGTAATACAAGTAATAATAAAACTAAACTAATAAAACTCGTAGTATAAAATGAACTTCTTAGTACGCCTTCTCTAGCTATAATTATAAGAATAACAATTCAAATACTTAATAAAATCAACGAATATCTCAGGCTGTCTCTCCACAAATAATAGCCCACCTCCCAGAGAACCAGTCCTATACTATTTCTTATTATAAATAAAAAACAAACTCTAATAAGACAAAACTGAACAACTCATCATAATTTAAAATTAAAGCCCAAAGGTATTAAAAACAATATAAACATTAAATATTTTAGCATCGCAATACAACCAAAGAATTTAAGTAATCACCTCCATGAGTTCGAACAATAGACACTAAAATCGATAAACCTAAGCTACCTTCACAAACACTAAAAGTTAAAAATAATAAACAAAAATAGTTTTCAACATACAAGCTTCCTAGAGAATAAGACAAAAGTAAAAAACTTATCAACACAATAAATTCGAGTCTTAATAAAACTATCAATAAATGCTTACGTTGAATAACAAAACAAGCTATTCCTAAAATAACTAGAAAACAAGAAAACAAAATAAGTAATATTTTCATAAGCTTTTATAGTTTAATTAAAACGTTGGTCCTGTAAACCATTAATGAATAAAATTCTAAAAGCATCAAGAGAAAGTATAAACTTATCTTTAGTCCCCAAAACTAATATTTTAATAAACTATCTCTTGAAATTAAAATAACCTGAATATTACTTATAATTTTAGTAGTTCTAAGATTTATTCTAATTCAAATATCCCATCCCTTATCAATGGGATTAATACTCATTGTCAACACTATTACCACCTGCTTAACTATTTCAACTATAAGAGAATCTCCTTGATTTTCTTATATTCTCTTCTTGGTTTTTCTGGGGGGCATATTAGTCCTATTTATTTATGTTACAAGACTAGCATCAAATGAAATATTTACTCTAACACCTAATCTTTTCCTACTAATTTTCCTAATTCCATTGCTCCTAATTCTTATAATGATTATCGACCCCCTTCTACTACCAAACATAATTTCATTACCAGATCCTCACCACTATACGACTAATTATCAAGAAATTCCCGGTATGAAATTTTATATAACATCAATCTTAATGAATACTATTATATTAGCAACATACCTATTTATTACATTAATTGCAGTAGTAAAGATCACTTCATTATATCAAGGCCCTCTTCGGCCTTCTAAGTCATATGTCAACACCAATCCGCTTACATCATCCTCTTCTTAAAATTGCTAATAACGCCTTAGTAGACCTCCCAGCTCCTATTAACATCTCATATTGATGAAATTTTGGCTCTCTTCTCGGTTTATGTTTGATTATTCAAATTGCTACAGGCCTATTTCTAGCAATACATTATGTATCAAGTATTGAATTAGCCTTCAATAGAGTAATTCATATCTGCCGAGATGTAAATTTTGGATGGCTTTTACGCACTCTACATGCCAATGGAGCATCATTTTTCTTCATTTGCCTTTACTTACACGTTGGTCGAGGAATATACTATGGTTCTTATCTTTATCTTCATACTTGAAGAGTAGGAGTTGCAATTCTACTTTTAGTGATAGCAACTGCTTTTGTACGCTACGTCCTGCCTTGAGGTCAAATATCCTTCTGAGGTGCTACAGTCATTACAAATCTATTATCGGCCATTCCCTATCTAGGGACAATATTAGTACAATGAATTTGAGGGGGCTTTGCTGTAGATAATGCCACTTTAAACCGATTCTTTGCTTTTCATTTCCTCTTACCTTTTATTGTAGCCGCCATATCAATAGTACATCTCCTATTCCTTCACCAAACAGGATCTAACAACCCCCTCGGCCTTAACAGAAACCAAGATAAAATCCCCTTCCACCCTTATTTTTCAACTAAGGACACTATTGGATTTCTAATGATAATAATAGCCTTAATATTACTCACCCTCTGAAATCCCTATATATTAGGAGACCCTGAAAACTTCACTCCAGCCAATCCACTAGTTACGCCAGTACATATTCAACCAGAATGATACTTCTTATTTGCTTACGCTATTCTTCGTTCCATTCCTAATAAACTCGGAGGAGTTATTGCTTTAGTAATATCAATCTTCATTTTAATAATTATACCATTTTTCCATACTAGAAAAATACGAGGCCTACAATTCTACCCTATTAATCAAATTATATTCTGAATTATAGTTAGAACAGTAATTCTTTTAACTTGAATTGGAGCTCGACCGGTAGAAGATCCTTATATTCTAACAGGCCAAATTCTCACAGTTATTTACTTCGCTTATTTCCTATTTGTGCCTTATCTATCCTCTTTATGAGATTTCCTATTAAATAAAATTTAGTTCTTTGGCTGAGAATAAGCATATGTTTTGAAAACATACAACAGAGCAAAGCTCTAAGAACTTATCCTCAATTTAATACACTTAAATTAAAAGAGAAATAAAAAGAAGCTTTATACCCCCTAAAAATAAAAGATAATTAAGAGATAAAGGTAAAAAACATTTTCAAGCAAGATATATTAATTTATCATACCGAAATCGGGGTAACGTTCCTCGTACTCAAATAAATCCAAAAGAAATAAATACTACCTTACAAAAAAACAAAACAGAAAAAATATCATGCCCTAGAAACAAAATACTAAATAAAGTTCTCATAAACAAAATACTAGCATACTCAGCCATAAAAATAAGAGCGAATCCCCCTGCTCTATATTCAATATTAAATCCAGAAACAAGTTCTGATTCCCCTTCTGCAAAATCAAAAGGAGTACGGTTAGTTTCAGCTAAACAAGAAGCAAATCAAACTAACGCTAGAGGAAACGTAATTAATAAAAATCATAACTCTTCCTGATAATAACCAAAACTCAACAACCCATATCTCTCAGCTAAAAATACAAAAGATAACAAAATTAAGGTAGAGGTGAGTAGAGGTACCCTTGATGAGGCGTGATTTATCTCAGACTGTGGTAAAATTTGTGCAATTACCTACAGACCTGTTGACGTCAAGGGCAGAAGTGCATTCTCCCGCCAGTGCGCAGAGAGTTTTCCAAAAGTTTCGTGATTGTGATCGGTTTCTCGTACAAGGGCAAACTACACCTCCGGAAAGTGGAGCAAAATGTCAAAATCAATGCTGCGTTCTATCAGACTCTTGTCCTGACTGAAATGTAGCAATATGAAATCCCAGCATTGTATGGACAAGACACGAACCAGGTTGAGCTGTACCAAGAGAAGACATCTAGCATACATCGAAAATATCGCTGGAATTCTATCGCAATTCTAATAGAACAGGAAACTGGAATTTCAGCAATTCCCATTTCCAGCATCCATGTCAGGATTCAGATGCCAACCCAATGGACTATGTGCTTTTGGACTCCTCAAACAGCACCTGTCCAATCGTTGAGTCCACGCCGTCTCCGACCTGTGGAAAGCCTGTAAAGAGGAGTGACGTCCAATACCCATGGCCCAACTGCAAGAGTCTCCTGCAATACAAATTCCAATGTCAGGCAATAGTCAATAGAGGTGGGTTGTAGATCGAACACAACTATAGTACT
The DNA here is from genome assembly GCF_964235325.1 of Thermobia domestica. NCBI lineage: Eukaryota > Metazoa > Arthropoda > Insecta > Zygentoma > Lepismatidae > Thermobia > Thermobia domestica. The sequence goes on from NC_137454.1 coordinate 221,737,514, forward strand.
CGCGCTGAGTCGTAATGCTTGGGCTCTAAACCAATCATAGAAATATTTTGCTTGAGCTCTAACACATGGAAAACTTCGGTACAATTCATGGAGCCGCTTCCCGAGGGCACACTTGGGGAAACGTCCAACAGCTGAAATTGACCGACAATGTTGCCAAACTTTGAAGACATAGTAAACCAGTATATAAAAAGGCATTTAAAAATTACCAATAATGACACTGCACAACAATAACTACTGTAGCAACTATTCTAAAATGGTAACAATAGCACAAATAGTAACAACGAAAATATAACGTAAGAAAAAAGAATTAACAAAACGGAAATTGACGCCAATCCGACAACACTGTATTCTCGGGAGATGTTTCCCGTGTAGCGCGAGAAACGACACTGACAAAATTTGATGGGTGGAGGTTGACGACTGGAACACACCCTCGCGTTCTATTGGGTGGTGAAACTGGTAGATCTAGGTCAAGCTTCACGACTCGGCGCGAGTACTTTAGTGGCAGAGGCACGGCATTTCCTAGGTAAGTGGCACATTCAAATCCGGCTCAATATAAATGAATCACCCTGTTTATTTCTGTTTCCCTTTAAAGGTTCTCTTAAAAGGACGTTCAAATGTAATTTACAGAATAACCACCGATCTTTACATCTAAGTGTAGTATAGTTCATTAGTATCATATGTATATTATTTGTTTCCATCCATTGGTAATAATTAGCGCTATCATCCGTTGGAAAGAAACAATAGACACATAAGTTTCAATTGCTAAAGAAATGTCAAATCGAAAGTGTTATAGTTGTACATATAATGTTTGCAACAGTTGAGTTATAATAAAATTAAATATCACGAACGATACGGGTATTGGGAATATTCTACAAAATTATCAGCTTTCAACGGGAAGGAAGAGTCTAAAGATGAGATATATAACAATCGAGAGATCTCACTATGCTGATCAAAATGATATAGGCCAGAGTTAATCCTCATGTGCAATTTTCGGAAAGATAAAAATGAGTTTTATTTTTGCAAACCTGAAAATTAATACTGTGTAATAGTGACGAAACTTATAAAGATAAAACAGAGTCTGAGGTATGCCTTTATCAAACTTTCTATTACAGCAATCACAAAATGACAACACACAATATATATATTATGAGAAATTTCTCGTATTATGATGAACTATTAAATATACTTTTATTTAACTATAACTGTTTAAAACGAGGCAAATTGATACATAACATAGAACTGAAGAAAATACTTCAGAGTATCTATTCAGTAGTTTTGGAGAAAAATCGAGGGAAGAAAACAATTTACTGCACTATAAATATTACGTTGTTCCTTTAGAATAATAATTCTAAAGTTTTATTATACTGGATAATATTATTAATTAATTTGTATGCTGAATAAAAGACTGTTAACTGGCAAATTGTATTGTGGTTTGTTGTCTAATAATGCTAACAACCTTATTAATAATAGTGGTGCATACACACTCACACATACTATTTGTAAAACACTGGTTAAAATAATCTAAGAAAATTTGTATCTTGTTACACTGAAAACCAAATCTAGCATTGAGCCCAAACTTTTTCACATAAAGTATGGAATGCTGACCACTTAGTAAAGCGAGATATTAATATTTTTGCTATTCTATAATACTGTCCAATACTAGTAATAATTCGCAAGCAAAGAGACCAAGTAAAACTATAGCTAAGCTTTGGGTGTATGGAGGGTAAAGTGGATACCGCCCGTCGTTGCCTACCTAATCGCTTATCTTTGACATTGCAGGGGATACAGGCGTCGTTTTATCATAAAGAATAACCAGGGTGCTATTTGTGAAGACGCAATACTAAACTAGATAACAGAACTAAAGTTAAGAGTGTTGAAGTGATCTTATTGAAAATTCAAATAACATGGGATACCAAACTATAGATAAAGAACACTAAGCTTGGATTATGATGCTTCTTTTTTTATAAAGAAAATATTTTATAACTACTGATGAAGCACCTTTCTGTTTTTCTGTTTGTGTTCTCTGAAATGAATAGATACAGCTGTAGAATGTGGAATTGCCGAAGGTCTCATACCCTCTCCCAGTCTAATGCTTAGAGGCTTGCATTTGGTGCTCAAGATTCCGAGTTCAATTCCCAGTCTAAGATCATGAAACGTATTGGAAACTTGTGGAAAATATTCTCAAGATGTGTGTGTGGTGCGCCATCGCATGTAACTATGAGTTTTGATTCCTGTCCTTCAAAGACAAATAATCACATACTCAAATCTAGTATTGAGATCCTTCGTGGCTAAGCGGTTAGCGTACGCGCCTTTGGCGTGGGAAACACGGGTTCGATTCCTGGTGGAAGCTCATGTTGATCGGGTTCCACATTAATCAGTAGGTCTCCTCTTATATAGCTTCGCTGCTGAAAGGGACGTTAAACTCAAAATCAACTGAACTCAAATCTAAACTTGGGCTCAAACTTTTTCACATAAAGTATCGAATGCTGACCACTTGGTAACGGAATATACGAGTATCGTATTAATATTTTTGCTATTCTTTAATTGTATTCAATATTAAGAGTCATTCAAAGAAATCAAGTAAAACTATAGTAAAGTTATGAATGTATGGATGTTAAAATGAATAACGATCGGCGTTGCCTAACTTGAAATAACCTTGCATTGCACTATTTTGTAATTCGATTAATTATTTTTCATTATTACTTTGTTAGCATTTCCACTTGCTTCACAAAACGTAATCACAAAACATTAAAATAGTGATTTCTTTAGCTTCATTCTTATTTAAAAAATCAAATTTACTTTGTAATAAATATATTGATTGTATCATATGATATTGGTTTTAAGTGACTTCATGGAGGTTCATTTTAAACAACTAACAAATTCCGACACGGATCTTTCCTCTACCTGTTCTTTTTGTACTGATTCACAAAAGGTTTCCTATTTTATGTGGGTGTTAACTCAAAGGATCGTCTGATTTCAAAAACACTCTTTGTTCATCATCGTTTCTCTATTATCATGATTAAATAATACCAACGATTCGCATACAATATTTCTGAAAGGATACGTTTGCTCTATATGAACATTTTCAAATGAAATCTATACTTTTGTAGAAAATACTGTTAGCTTATTTATTTCATTGTGTTTAAAATTATATAAATAACTATCAATCATTACCTATATTGCTTATGTCTATGATCCTATATGAATTTCGTTATTTTCTGCATATTTTAACGTTTAGAACATGGCTGCGGTTCTTACATTGGTTGCGGCTGAGGCATAAATTTAAAATTTATAAAGATTAGTTAAGTTATCTCGTAGTTAAGTGGTTAGCGTCCACATCTGTGGCGTATGAGACCAGATGCGATTCTCGACAGGAACTCATGTGGTTTGAATCCCACGCTAAATTGTAGATTTACATCTCATGTAGTCTAGCTTCTGAAATGTACACTGAATCCAAAATCCAATTCAATCTAAAAGAGATTGCTAAAATTGAAATAGCATAGAATTAGCTATATTTTAAGTGCATCTTAAGCTTTGGAAAATTCACTAGTATGCTCTCTCAGAACGCAAGTTTTGGTGGGGATTACAAAGGCATTGTCCATCACAAGCTACTGCCGCCACTCAGAATAATAGACTCCGATCTGTACTGTCAACAATTTGCGAGAGCGTACCTAGTAATTCAAACGAATGGTCAAAACTTCTTGCAACAGAAAGGGTGTCGTATATTGCGCTGACGACGTCAAATCGCATACATTTTAAACTACCTGTCAGAAATTAAGAGAACATATCTGGGAGGTTCTAATCCCTCAATTGTGTAACTTGGACTCGGTAGTGTCAGATTATCATTTGTTGTGGTATCAGCAGAACTCCCTGAATGGTGTTAATTTGAAAAGAAGTACCATATGTGAAAAGAAATTTGGAGATGTTTTAGTTGCGTTGTCACTTATTTTTACTAGAAACCACAGAATATATACAGCGACCAGATGATGGTGTAGCCGTAAGATTCACAAAAATTTCATGGAACAAAACGATGCATATGTTGTTTCATAATGGTATAAATATATTAAAATAACAATAAATATTATCAGTTTTGACTTCCAAAGGTTCAATATCTTTTAGAAAACCAGATATGTATGAGTATGATGGATTCTCACTTGGAAATTAATTTCATTTCAGTGGCAAAAACGAGAGACAAATTTGTCGTTACTATTATGTTTTGCGTCATAATGTAACATCTAGACTCATACCTTATATTAAAGGATCTAATTAAGGACTAAATTTGTATCCGATGTGTTGTAGTCCCAATATTGTTTGGTATTGGGGCAATGTTACTTTCGGCAGAATGTAATTAAAGTTTCGATAGATGCTTCCTGTTTCAAGATAAATATTATACATAATTTGAGTTTACAAACTGATTTGGTTTTATTCGTACATTGATGGGGGCTTTCTGAGTTGTATGAATTCTAATGTTGTAGTAAAGTATGTAAGATAGTCGTCAATATGGCTTGTGATATTAGATTGTGTAAAGGTCTTTTGAGTTAGAGTGAAAATCCTCTTCGAGAGAGACTGCCACTTTGAGTAGACTTTCTGTTTAAGCTGAATATCGTTGCTTCAGTTGTCCTGCGAGCGAGGTCACTGAACACCTGCAAGGAGTTCAATCAGGTGCAAGGATAACTACCGAATGAGAAACATGATAAATCACAAATCTGAAAGTTACGGAAAAGGCATGTCTATTAATGATTTTGTTTTCTAATGTTAAGTTTTACAATTATATTATTTGCTTAATATATTACTATACTATTTTGTTAATTATACTATACTATTTAGTTTTCTGGCTGAAGAAGTATTATAGCAGTTGGTGCAGTGACTAGTGCGCGTGCTTTGATTCACGAGATCTCGAGTTTGATTTCCGATTGAACAGCTTTAAAAATATAACAAATTATGAAAGTTCGAATTCCATCTTAAACTGTAGCACTACGTTTCATCTCTAAGCCTTGGCGTTGAAAAGAAACGCTAATCTTCAATAAACAAACAAGTAAATTAATACCTAAGTAATAGTAAGCTAAGTCAAGTCTTCCCCACTACTTAAGTGACAGGACTCGTGCCTTTGATGCACGAGGTCCGTTGCTTAATTCCTAGTTGAAGCCCACATTGTTCAATTTTCACATTAAGCAGTAGTATCATATCTCGTATAAGCTTGATGCTGACAAGAGTCATAAATCTCAAAATAAACTAAAATTCACAAGTACTTTTAAGTATCAGAGAGGGGGAGCCATTAGTCTCATTTCAACTTTTGCCGGGAAGGGCGCAAGAGTGTTCACTGACATTAGATTTTTACATTTTTTCATTAGTATATTGATATACAATTTATTAAAAAGCATGCGTTGCTTAAACTTAGGCGGCAATTGCTCCCTGATCTCCCCAAATTATTCTCTTGTATTTGGACAAAAACTATTAACAACTTTCGTTAAATACTCTTGTAAAATACATATAACAAAACGTTCAGTCCTGATTATTTCTGAAGGGAGTCATTAGAAATACAAGTCCAGAGGTATATAATAGTATCAGAAAGTGCTATAATTACGAAACAAAGGGTTTATGCATAGACTATGTATATAAAATACTTAACTTCTTAATTTGTTAGAGTAAAGCGTGAGCTTGGGGGACAGTCAAGGGAGCCCTCCTACATACCTGAATACAATCTTGCTAAGACCTATATGATTTAATATGACTCCCTGGTGACTATATAGTTAGCGTACGCGCGTCTGACGCAGGAAACTCGGGTTCGATTCCCCGTGGAGCCCACATGGTTCCAATTCCATATTAAGTTATAGATCTACGACTCATACAGCCTCGGTGTGAAATGGAACGCTAAATTCTGAAACAGACAATCAATCAATATGTGTAACATATCCACCCATGTCACTCCCGGCATTTGTCTTCTCCTTTCCAGGAAATGTTTCGAAGAGTTAATATCTACTACAATTATTCTTTTTTTTTTTATCAGGAGTTCCCTCGTTGTTAAGCGGTTAGCGTACGAGCCTTTGGCGTCGGAGACTCGGGTGCGGTTCCTAGCTGAAGCTCATGTGGTTCGGATCCCACGTTAAGTTGTAGGTCCACATCTCATATAGCCTCACTGCTCAAAGGGACGCAAAACTCAAAATCAAATAAAACCAAACAAGAGATCGAACTTGAACCGCCTTATCGACTACGCTGCGACGACTCTTCACTTATCCTGAGGCAACTTGGAAAAATAAGTGAGTATCTATACTGGAATTTTACACTCGGTACTGTAACTTGAAGCATTTAACTTAAGATATCTCTAATGATTCTAAGTAAGTATTTTAACAGTAAGTTCTATGAGTACGTAGATACAACAACAATTTTGTAAAACTTGTTTCACAAACCTAAAATAATGAAATGTTATATTACTGTTTCATTATTTTCCTACATAGATAAAATGTTTATCTGCAAAATAATCATTCCTAATAGTCAATTAAGCAGCATTTCAAGCAAAACAACATTAAAATAATAGTGAAAAATACTTTATACATCTGGTTGTGACTGGAATATTATCGTGTTCGGTATCGTCCAACCGCAGCTACGCTGTGGATTGCCAGTGGCCCACGAACTACTCTTTGAGAAGCACATTTTTTTATATGTTGAGAGTAAATTTAAAAATTATATAATTAAATAAGAAACTAATTGCTGAGCAAACAAAACAAATTTAGCTGTCACAAGATAATAGTTTTATAATAAAATTAGTTTGCATTGTTCAGAGGTTAGTTTATTATTTAATTATAGTTTACGTAACAGGCAAGCAAGTATAATGGAGAATATTATAGTTGAAACTTATGTACTAAAGTGTTAACGATGTTGCTGCTTATCCTTCAATTATCAAAACATACTTAGAAGCTATAGTTACGATGTATAATAAAAATGTCTTCGTTTTACACGGCCAGCTCAAAACTCATGTTGACCTATCAGCAGTTCGGTCTACTCAAACTGTTCGATATACGAAATGAAAATACTAACGTTACTTCAGCGGCTTTCTCATACTACCTGTAGCTACTTGTGTGAACAAATCCACTGACAAACTTTGAGAGAACAAACAGAAATTAGGGGATGCCTGCTCTCCGACACATTAAAAGACAAATAAAATTATGGTAATGAAACAGGATGGTTCTCTCGTTATCACAGTAAATATTGCTCACCTACAGAGTTCATCTGCCCAGTTAGTAAATTACATCCTTCCAGATATACAGAATCGGTTTGTGTGGTAAACAGGTTTGTGGAAAATATTTGAAAGGTATATCCTTCTTTGGATGTGTACTTGAATGTGAATGAAATGTTTACAATCCAGCAGCTATGTTCAAACATTGATTTCAAGTTTTTATCTTTGTAAAACCAACCAAACAGAAACACTCTTTTTTTCCCTTAGGATACGCATTTCAAAGAAAGTGAATCAATCGACTATAGTGACCTATATTCAGAATTTTAATTTAAACTTTTGAGAAGCTTACAATTATTTTTTCATAAATTTAATATATTCTATCCTCCCCTTTCTCCTTTGAAACTCCTTCCCCCCTTAGTGTACTTAGGCAATACAGACAATTCTAAATAGCCTCTGATCTCTTCTGGATTTCTTTACTTTATGGTCTCTTCCCTACGGCTACCTAGTGTAAGCCAACAGTGTAAACTTGTATAAATGTCAAATAAATAAACAAACATTCAGCTTTATACTACATAAAACTACCTTTGTGCTAATAAGGAACTGTTGGGTCTGCAAAAAAATACGCATTATCTATGGGTAAGTCATGGTAAAAAGTTGGTTATTAGTATAACAGTTCACAGAAGTGAAATGGGTTATAAAACCTAGTTCTTTATTTCAAGTTTAATATAATCCAAAATCATTCACAATTTTACTGCTGGAAGGCAGTAGTGTCGTCAATATTGACCTCCGTGAATACTGTGCCATCGTTAGATTGTCATCTAATTTCTCGTATTGCTTATTTCAACTAATCATTTCATCCGGACTAGGACTTTAGCTTTAATGTCTTTACTATTCATACACTTCTTCCTTATTATCCTTCCGGTAAGTCTTCAGCCAGACGTCCTTCTGTATATGTCATCCTGAAATCATGTATTGCATTTAAAGATTGATCTTCTGTAAGTTTAAGTATCAGCTGGAATGATCGTAGCAATGGCGTTTTATTCTTTACAGGTCATTGATTAAACCATGGCGTTGCCAAATGTTGAATTCACCGAAGGGGTCATGAAGTTATTCTTCCTGCAAAAGATGTCGCCAAAGGAAATCCATGATTGCGTGTTAGACACTTTCCGCCTTATGCAGAGTCGTTTTGACGTATAATTAGCGTCATACTAAAGACTTGAGTAGTGCAGGAAACATATGTTAGTTGTACTCTTTAGTATGGCACTAATCATGGCGTCAGAACGACTCTGCATAAGGCACATTGTGTGTATGTTGCTCTTCATATTCTACTGTGAGGAAACCATGCTCAAACTTGGTGAGAGATGATGGTGAAGGGTGTGATATGTCAGTATTGGTGTCAACCTTGAAAAATGTGGATCAGGACCATTACCTGATTTTGAGAAACAGACTAAGTTCACGTCAAGAGATGGCTGAGATTTTGCATTTATCCAAAGAAGTGTCTGGTGAATAATCCAAGATCGGGTGGACATGAACAAGCTTCCATCAAATGGGTGCCTAAATGTTTGAACGTCGTTGAGAAATACATACGTATGACATCTTCTCAATAGATTTTGTGGTATTCTTCGAACTCTAAGAACAATTTTTAAACTGTTTGTTACCAACGATGAAAGTTGGTTCTACCACTTTGTTCCTGAGACTAAAGAGCAGTTATGCGAATAGCAACATTCAGGATATCCAAGACCAAAGAAATTGAAAGCATAGGGAGGTGCTTGCCTTAATATTTTAGGATAAGGATGATATACCATATCTTTGAAACGGAGAAACCCTAACATCAGAGTATTATTGCAAACTTCTGCTAAGTTAAAAGGGCTTTGTTGAAGAAAATCGCCGGGGAAAGTTGAGAAGTATGTTGTTTCTGCAGAACAATGCTCCTGTTCACAAGGCGGGAAGAACAATGGATTTTCTGAAGAACCTGGAATTTCAGTGCATTGACCACCCACATTACTCGCCAGACCTTGCGCCCTGTTATAATTATCGCTTCCTTAGACTAAAACAAGTTCTGAAATTGTAGAAATTAAGTAGTGATAATGAGGTTATAGCAGGTGCGAAACAGTGTTTTGCAGGCTATACGTTTTCTTTATGTAGGTGCTAGAGAAGTTGGAGCAACTATGTGTGTTGGAGCAAGTGTGTTGACTTCTGGGGAGAATACGTTGAATAGTCTGAAAAGATTCGTGCCTGTAACTAAAGTCTTTCTAAGTTGGGCCTAAAACTTATCAACCTTTCGTATAATACCTCGCACTGTCCTTTAGGATACAACTGCTGCTGGCACAGTGTACGTTAAACTGTTTCATTACCTTTAGTTCCCTCCTGGCTATGCGACGTACCCATGGGATACCCAAGTTTGAATCTGACGTTATGCAGTAGGCCCACGTATCAAATTGTTTTGATTCTGAAAGGACGCTAAACTTCAACAACCAATAATCGATCTGTTCGTTTGCCTCATGTTACACTTCCAATATTATTCCTTTTATGTTACTGCTTCTAAAATTTTCTCAGTTTCCGTTCCATCCGATTAATTTTCTCCTTTCTTCCCCAAGCTCATCTTTCGAGTGCCTCTAAGCTTTCTTTCCCATTTTCATAACTTCACGTTTCTGTTCCTAATATTACAGTATTTCATACAATACACTTGATGAGATTTCGTTAACTCACTATTTATGCAACGTTTTCCTAATGATATTTTTTAATTTTTTTAAAGTTTCCAATGCGACCTGTACACGTTGTGAGCATGTTCATGCATACCGTCGGCAGAGATGTATCGACTTTGATCATTCTATTTTAGTTTGAAAGAGCATTTACCAGGTGACAGCGTATAAATTTCATTAAGATATGTTTATACTTTTTGGAGGTAAACCATGAAACGCCTCAACGGGTGATTAATGAAAGTTAATTATTATGGAAGGAATGTGAATGAAAAAGGAAACACACATCACAGACATCCGAGAAAACACACAGACATCACAAAATTTACATGGTTGGGAATCGAAACATGGACCCCTTGCAACAAAGGAGAACGCTCTAGTACTGAATCCCTATGCTCTTGTTCTCCGTTTTTTAGTTGATTTTGAGTTTAATGCCTCTTTCAGCAGTGAGGCTATATGAGACAAGACCTACTGATTAACGTGGAATCTGAAACACGAGCTCCCGCTGGGAATCAAATCCGGGTCTCAAACGCTAAAGACGCGTACGTTAAGCCGCGGAGAGCTCGCTCTGCATTCATGTTGCTGCTTTTTACATTATTAGGATATCAACATTGCTTTTGTTTCCCATTTATACCTCAGAATAACAGAAACTACCAAAATAACCACTACAAACAGTTATGTTTTTCTATTATGATATGGAAAAGTGTTTATGGTTTTAAAAAGTGGCACCCTGATCTCCCTTTAACCCTTTTAGGATTTCCACATTTTGAAGTAAATCTTAGACTTTCACTGAAACAGCTACTGCTTCCTCACTATTTATCGTAGGATCATAGGTCATACCTCTGTTTTTCAGGATAGATCATACTTTCCAACAGTACTACTCGCTTGTCCGTTTTATAAAAAAGAAACGGGAAAATAGGAAAATCCAGATTTTTCTATTTTTTTTCAAAATTTTTGTTCCCCTCTGTCCCTGGCCTGGGTTTAGATAGGAATCTGAAGTTTCCAAACAAAATATATTGTTATGTGCATAGTACGTATGCAAAATTGCATTCTTGTCTCTTGAAAACTGAGGCCGGAAGAAATTTTTGAAAGCCTGAAAGTGACCCATTTTTTCATATATTTACACCAAAAATGTACTGTGTCATTCCTATTTGACCTAGAGTCATGGTTCTAACACCATTTTCTTCAGCATAATGAGCCCTTTCCAACGGCATCAGTCACGTATCCGTATCATACACCTGAATTGGAAAATTATTGAAGAACCTGTAAGGTTTTTTGAAAAATCCCACCTACGCACTTTACCCCTCTCTCTCAGGCCTAGGTTGACATAGGGATTTGAATTTTTTCCTGAAACTACATTGTTCTGTACATAATACGTGTGCAAAATTTCAATCTTGTATCTTGAACACAAAGGGCAGAAAAATTATCGAAAGTCTGAATTTGCGCTCTCTCTCTCTCTATACACACACATATACATATACAAATAAAGATTTACTGCGTCGTTTTGGCTAGATTCATGGTTCAAACGTTATTTTCTTCAGTATAACAAGCTCTTTCCAACCATACCACTCAGACGTCCATATCATATACCTGAATTGGAAAAATTATAAAAAAAAAAAGAGAGAGAGAGAAATATTTCTGAAAAATCACCCCCTCGGAACACTTGTGCCCCTCAGGCCTGGTCCCGGTTTCAAGTAGGGATATCAGAAAAAAAATAGAAATACCCGATGGTACACCAATGCGTACGCAAAGTTTCAGTCTGATATCATGAAAACTAAAGGCGTGGAAAACTTTTGAAATTTGCCCTAAGAAAAAAATAAGAAGTCACGCCCCTCCGACCATATTTGACGCCGTCAAGTTGACCATCCGGTTCCATAACGCATCTGGAGTGTTCTTTGGTTCATCCTTGTCTTGACTAATAAAACACCTGGCTTTAATACATGTTATAGAACCTACATAAGCGGTCAAACGGCATGGTAACAAAAGTTACCAAAAATCCGATAAGGGTTACACGCTGAAAAGAACTGCGGTGGACAGTGGTATGAATCGCTATAAACGTGGACAAAAGTAATTTTTTTAACTACATATTAGAAGCGCAAAATCATTGTAGAAAACACACTCTATTGTCATTCTATTAAAATTAAATTATTTTTTTACAATTATTTATATCGGTTATTGTAATTATGATCGTGCCAGAGTAGCCCCAACTCGTTCTTTCAATAAATTCGTGGTTTGGTAACTTTATTTGAAACATTTTTCTCACGGGACGAATATGCACAAAAGTCTATCTGATAATAAATAGAATGTATAGTGCAAGAGTTTTGTAAAAAATACAAAATGTTTGTAGAGCTACAAAAAATGATACAAAAGGTCATCACCAACCTTATACATTGTAAACAGTAGACCTTTAGATAAAAATCGCAAAAGGTTGCATTTGCCGAATCTTGACGAATCATGAAATAAAAACTGAAAACCAACCACCTGTACCCACACATGAACATGTGCGCGCGATAAGAATTTTTGAACGATAAAGTTTATTGAGGTTGAAACTGGGAGATTGCATGTCTCAACAGGTTCGTAACATTTGCTTGAGTACCTTAGTTTGTGAGGAACTGTCTTTTGGGCAGTTTGTTTCTCTCCACTGCGTAGCACGGGAACTAGAAAATGAAGTTTCGTGTTTCTCACCGGGAAATTCATAACGTAATTAGAGGAAAGAGGAAAGAGAGTTGTGCATAACAAGAAGAACGCTTTGTGAAATATGTAACAAATTTCGATTAAGTATAGATAGCCATAGTTCAATATCTGTACACAGTAAACTGAGAATACGGTTTTATGTTCCATACTATCAGCACTGGAACAAGTGTCACCCCACGGAAAGTGAAATTTCATAAATATGCAGACTGGTTGCAAGAAGAAATAGACTTTCTAATTACAGATATTCTCTTCACTTCTTCTGCAACAGCACTTGGACGTCCACCGAAATCATTCCAAGAATCGGATGGCAAAAGTAAGAGTTGGAAAACTAAAATTCTTAGAGAAAATATAGGGTACAGCGGAGTAATTTGAATAATTTCAGACATTTTCTCATATATCTCAGAAACTGTAATTGGTACTCAAACACAAAATTGTGAACAAAAACATTGAACATTACTATTACTTAACATTTTTTTAAGATAGTATCTCAGATACATCATTGTGAAATTTGGGTATTCAATTTCCCCGCCGAAATTCCGAAAAACGTAAATGCGAGGGGCAATTTGAATAACGAGTGGAGTAATATGAATAACCAACAAAATAAGCATGTCTTATAGAAATAATGTATAAACTATTTAATAGTTAGATTGCAAATTTTACTGTAGTTGAAATATACTAATTTTGAATAAAAAGAAGTACATAAATTGTAAATATGCGTTACCTGTAGCTATGTTTCTGAACGTAGCTCTACACTAAAAAATTTGTTAGGAACAGTGTCTAAGGCAAAGAGCCGTAATAGGTTAATTCATCTTCCATCGTTATTAACAACAACGACAACAGATAAACTGTTTTCGACTTTCTGCACAGACACAGATTTCGTGGAACCATGTCTTACAACGCTGGCAACGAATCCAGTCTCCCTTCCTTGCTGAACGTTCTGAATAGTAATTAAGAAGGCAAAAACAGCAATTACATGTTTGACTTTCATTGCCTGCAGCCATCTTTAGACTTAAGCCTACATCTTCGTGAGTGGAAGGGGTAGAGTATATCAATATCTTTCGAGCTTTCATTTGTTTTTTTCTTGGCAGGTTCTGTATTAGCACTCTTCTTTCTTTTAGTGTCCTTGGATTTTGTTGCACCCGATGCTTGCGTCTTTCTTCGGCGTTGTTTTATTCTCATTGCCCGAATATTTTGAGAAGTTGAGTAACATCATTTTCCTATGACACGACGTCTCTTCTGCACACAAACTATTTCTGGGATGGGAAGCACTTGTTGTATGGGTTTATCTATACGCTTCGTTGGGACAAAGTTTTGAGAGCCATGACCGGAAAAAGAAGGCGCGTTGTTAAGATTTTCTTCCCGAGAAGACTGCTCCTCAAAATGTGTAACAAGGCCATATGTTTCCGAAGGGGCGAATCAAAATTCTTCAATAGCTTGTGGACTAAAGGGGTATATACCGGTACACGAAAACCCATTAAGTGCCAGTCCAACAGAAGCTGTCCGCTTGCAGGCTTTAGTGAACAAAATGCAGAACTGAGATTTATTATAAACTGAGCTCGAGTTTTAGTGAATCCAGAAAGTTGCCTTTTGGTGGTAACCGACTTTAAGGGCCTTAAAAACAGAGCGAACGAGTGGTTGTAATACGTGTGTTGTGTGTGGAGGTAGGTAAAGCATTTCGATGTCATAACTTTGGCAGACCTCTAAGGACAAAAGTTGTGAGTGAGATGTTGGGTTTTAAAGTTCGGATTTTGGCGTATGCCTTTTAATATTACTCAGGAGGTATAAAAGACCCTCTGGCATTGCAGCATGCTATCACCGTTACATTTTCCCCGCGCTCAACAGATAAACTTATCACCTCTTTTCTAGCCTTTTCTACAAGCATTTTAGGGGTCTGTTATTTAAAGGAAGTCTACTTTCGCCCATGTTATAAATACGATTAGGATGGTTAATAGAGATCATACTCGTTCATTAATTTTCCCAGTAAGTCAAAATAAGAATTCACAGTTTCCTTGTTAACACCAGAAGCTACCGCTTTTGACAATATATATAGTTCTAATTTCACTGGTATAGTTCTATAGTTCTATAGGCCTATAGTTCTAATTTCACTGGTATTCAAATTGCCCCGTTTTGAATTATCCGAATTGCCCCGCAGTCGACGAATATGCCATTCACAACGTGGTATGAAAACTGCTCATTAGTTGACACCAGCGTACAGTATATTAATGCTCCACATGCTACTGATACGATTATAATCGGTTTCATTCTATCCAGTTAATAATAAGGAAAGCTTAAGGAAACAAAGTTGAAAATTATAACGACTTAAAAATGGACATATTCATACTTACCTTACGGCAAGAAAAAAATGTGTACGCCTTCAGAATTGCAGGAATAGTTTGTATTTCTGAGAGCAACTCCTGCAAACCACCACCTACAAATCCACCACAGGTTCACTAACATGGCGAGCCGCGTTTCCACTCCAGCTGGCAAAATGCTTAACATTATTCAAATTCCCTCCTATTCGAATTACCCCGCTGTACCCTAAGTACAGTTTAACTTTCTTATGCCACAATCATGAATTTGAGGGCTGTAGGTGACAAAGATGCGACAAAGTTGCTCTAGGAGATGATGACAACGCCTACAAGAACTAAGAAAATTCGCGACACACTATTCCTTAATATTGTCAACGATTGATGGAAAAATATACAATGTCATTACTCAATCTTCCAGCATGAATTGTTACATCTGTGGAGCAAAACTTTCCAAAATGAGTGTTTTGGGGAAAATTAAACAACTACTTGAAGATTCTTCTATTCTTGTGTTTGGACTTTCTATATTGCATGCCCATATACAATCTTTTTAATGTATCCTGGATATATCTTTCCGACTGGACTTTCAAGAATGGAAAGTGAGTGACAAAGATGTACCACTGAAATGTTGAAGAGGAGAAAGAAAGTTATCGAAGATACCTTAAGAATAGGTTATGACTTACTGTAGATGCGCATAAGCATGGTTGTAGTACAACAAATGATGGCAGTACTGCTCGGAGATTCTTCGAAATACCTGAAAAAAGTACAGTATTGACAGGAGTAAGTCAAGAGCTAATCTCTCGTTTCGGAACAACATTGACAACAACATCATGTGGGCAGCAATAAACAGCAGCATTCCACACTTACTGCATGGAAAAAGCGGAGTGATATGTGATATTATATCCTTGGTACTATATGCCACCAACGGTACATAAAATTCTTATTCATGGAGCAGTAATTGTGCAACCAAGTAGGTTACTAATTGGAGAGCTTTCCGAAGAGGCGATTGAGTCCCTAAAAACAGATGTTAGAAAATATAGAGAACGATATACTCGGAAAATTTCAAGAACTGAAACTAATTTTAACCTTTTCCGTAGATTAATGTTAAGTTCCCTAACAGCACAAGATGTGCTAGGCATGTGCCATTTAGATGTGTCAGGTACTTTTTAGGTACCCGACACTTGGTACATATGATATTCATGTGCTAAGTATGTACTTCAGCTACCTACAGTTTTAGGTACTTGTTATACCTAATTGATATTTGCAACTATGTACCATAAATATACCATTTATATACCTGGCTCAGTTTCGCACTCTAACAGTCATTTGTTTATATGTCGTCACTTGGGACATACATATATCTGTCATGTTCTAGGTATGTCCTTTAGGTACATACTGTGTCAGATACTCTAACAGCACAAGATGTGCTAGGCATGCATTTAGGTGTTCTAAATTCATCTCCCACATTCCATCTCTTGTTGCTTCATTTTTCAAGCGATTGTGTACTAGAAACAACAAACGCATCAACTTTATTAGATGGAAACTGTCGTCGATCATTTGAAAGTGAATATGGAAGAACCATGAAATAAAGTAAATAGACACTCGTCATTTTGTTATAAAATTACATGGCGAGTAGATCCCAAACGGTTGTCCTCGAATATACGCGGTTAAAGTAGCACTCTGATTAGCCAAATTAAAAAGACCTAAACAATTTATCCCTCTACAAGTGACATTGTCTTCATCGCCTCCGCGGCGAAGTCGGTATAGCACGCGACTAGTAGTCCAAATGTATGTGTTCGCGCCCACCATGGGGTACATGTTTTTACTTGTTTAAAGTGTTTTTTAGACCCACCTTGATGTAAACACTTTACGCATATAGACGATTTAACATATTTTGGAGGAGTAATTTTGTGGTTCATTGACGCTTACGGCATCGGGAACATAACTAGAACATACTAGACATGTTCCCCAGGTACATGTTAGGCATGTGCCTAGGGGCGGACATAGACTGTGACTGTCACTTGCCATCTATGTGATTTCTCTCTCGGAGGTACATAAGGCACATACTGGACACATTTTCATGTACCTGAGGGAACATGATAGGCATATGCCTGCTATGTGATTGTACTGTTAGGGTTGTGACACACTAATTTCAAGTTTAGGTGAACATCAAAGAGAAAAAATAGAAAGCTGTCTTCGGAAGTGACTGGTCTTCTGTGTATATCTAAAGAAATGGAGAAGGAAAAAGAAGACGATTAAGATTTTGCAGCGTCTGCTTCCGAAAAAAGTGAGACTGGATAACTAGATACTTCTAACTTACTGTGAGTACTTATTTTACTAGTTCAGTAAATTAGAAGTATTATTACACAGTATACTGTAGTTTATGTATTACATAGTATACGGTATGTAGTTTCTTTAGTCAATTGTGTCAAAATATTTTTGTCCGTGTTTTTCGCTATCCGGACCACTGTACGGTGTTGCCACGTCTTTCGCTACTATGTAAAAGCAGAGAACGAGGTGTACTTGTCACTTACCCACCTGCTTGCGCTATAGTGTGTTTGTCTAGCCACACCCCTTTACGAAATGACAATGTCGTGCCACCGCCCTTGTTTCATCTGCATAGCCAAAAGGCTGTCAATTGTGGCCCACGCTTTAGTTACCTATTCTACTCTCTCTTTCAAATTGTATGGCTGGTTTAGCTTCCTTTGTTTTAATCACGATTCTTTTTATTTTCACACGTTTTATTTTCATTCTATTTCCTCGAAAGTTTCCTCGTGAGACTTCTAATTAAACAGAATTAAGACAAAAAAAAAATCCTACTCGAGAGAAGAACCCGTATAGTTGTGTTCACTCAAGTGCGTATCTTCTAATGAGTAATCGGCACGAAATGATTAATATTTGGCAGTTTGAACCTAAAAGTTGGCCGTAAACAATACTCAGAGTAAGAATAATAATATTATTGAAGATTTCGATTATAAACGCAATCGTGGATTAGTGATAAATAAATCGCTTCCTTAGAGCGCAAAGGTTCCATGTCCAATTTTATAAATTTTACAGGGGGAGCAAAAAATAAAGTTCAACTCTTCATAAAAATTACATTTTTTTATTTGTTTAAATAAATGTTAAATTATCGTTTTGTATGCCTTTATTAATAACAACATTTAAAATACTACATTGAAAGTTAATAATTGCAGCAAATAAAAATGTCTTTTAGGTATAATGTCTTCCATCATATTTAGCTATAATGCTTATAATAAGAAGTAAATGCTTTCAAACCATTTCAATTTGTAAAATAATGAACTTTTAAACTAAAAACAAGACTTAGTAACTTTAAAAGAGGGTTATGAATGTAAATAGTATATTATTACAATGTTACTGTTTTGACGGAATTAATATTCTTCATCATTGTCACTTTCTGTCACGTACGGCAAAGTGTCTTCAAGTTGAGTCGATGATGGAAAGTTACTGCAAAAGTGATAATACTCTTAAGGTATTACTCCAGTATTTAACATAGACATCAGGTCGACTTTCTTGGCTGCAGATATTGGAAATGGATTTTTGTATAGTTGAGGCACTTCAAGATGACTTGGTCTCCCAGAACTACTACGTCCACGAACATGAATTTCAAGGAAGGTAGTCTCAGAAATTCTTTCCTTGAATTGACTTACATAAGGTTTACTTTTTTCAAACCGTAATCACTTAATACGCATCCAATTTACATTATTGTTCATTGTATCTTTTGTTTTGCTCTTTATAATCATACTAGCAAGTTTTTTGTAGTCCTTAAAAGATTTGGGTTCCAAACGAGTAACTTTGTAGGGACGCTACCTTCGAGCACCAGTAATGACAACTTCCCTTTCACGAGTGGTGTAAACCTTTTGATGCCGCCTTGCTCTTTTCACTGTAGAAGGAATGGAATTAGCTTCCAAGTAGTTGTGACCTTTCTCCATGAACTTCAAGTCAATAATGTTCAGGGTTGGATAGTTCGGAATTAACAGCAGAAGTGCTGCCGTTATGTGCTGGTTCCTGTTTTGTCCTGCACATGTATCTGAAAAACACGAAACTTGTTTAATAATTGGCGGTAACTGTTCGAAGTACATTACCAACGATGTTGCAATTTCACATGCTCTTTTTTTTTCCATCACACTCACTCCATAATAACAAAACCCATCGGAAGTTGAGTTTTCATAAATGGTGAAATTGTATACTGATAACTTGCGTTTATAGAAGATGATGCAATCGGCAGCAAAGGGTGTATACAGAACAGCTTGAAGATCAAAGGACATACTTCGAAACGAATCATCTTCTTTTGCTCTTGATTTATCTTACTCTCCGTGGCTTCTTTCTCCCTTTCTTTGTGTTGTTTCCATTCAGGAAACAAACCTTCCTTGTGCTCTTCATCTGCTTCGTAGTAACTATTGGAAATTGTGCATTGTTCTTTTACGGGCTGAAGTGCATTTTTCTTGCAATAATCATTCACATATACTGAATACATCTTTGACAAATTCAGATCTGGTGATGACAAATACTCGAATGTAGAATCTCGGCGACAATAGCGTGGTTGAACTCTAGGAAAAAGATTAATATGAGCACGTACATGCATTATTTGTTCCTCTGATATTTTATTACTTGGCACTTTTCCTCATCGACCATCATTTCCACTGTAGATTCCACACGTATTTTTTCGACTGCACGCATTGCGCACAAAGTTTTGGCTAATTGATAAAGTGCCACAAAGAAACTTTTTTGCAAACTCTGTGACTCTTTCCATCCAGACACAGAGCGTACTGAAATGATTGCATTTTGTCTTTCACATGGGTGCGTTGCCGTTTCCTTACAACGGGAACCTTAGACGCACAATTACAAATATAATCTTTTTGCCTATTGGAACCTGCGAGTGAATAAAATTGCTCGCATAGTATGTGACGTTATTGTTAATTTATTTTCACGGAACATTTGAATCGACACTTTTCACAGTCAACTTCTTTGGGCAACTTTTTAGGAATAACTTTACCACTTCTTTTTACGTACTCCTTGCCTGTGAACCTGTTCATTTTTCTAACATTTTTCTTCCATGAATCATGAGAAGCTTTCTTATTTCTACCTTTCACTGTACCTGAAACTTCCTTTTCAGATTCATTTTCAACTTCTTCCTCCTCAACTTCTTTGTGTGATTCAGCTGCAAACACTACAGATGAACTTCCAGCATCGCACACTTCAGGATTGCTTTCCTCTCAAACCCATAGTGACACGTACGTAGATTCATTGTCAGAGTCATCTTCAAGTACAGAGAGACCGGCTGAATCCGACGCAGATAAATTACTGCTATTTGTATCCACAAGCTCGTTTTCTATTTCACGGTCACTAAGATGGTTGGTGCGCAACATCTTCCTAAAAACAATTAGCGTGGTACTTTTGGATATTTAAACAGAATTATTGTCCTAAAAAGCGCGAGATTTTATTTCTTCCGTTTGATAATATCACTCTGAAATGTTCTTAGATATAATTATATAAAAATGTTTCATATTTCACTCTTTAATAATGTAATAATAGACAAAACTAGATCATTTTGAAAGCGGAAACAAATTTAGAAAACATCATTTCTTGTAGAGCTATTAAGTACCATCTAGTGTGCTAACTACAATAATATAGAAATACAAAACTTATTGATGTACTTCGAGTATAAAGGTTCTATGTCTATGTTTGAAGAATATGATGGAACTAAAGTTTCATGTCCGGACGTACAACCGTTGTGTTCTAAAATTTTTTTCAGAGAACATAGGTAAATGTTTCATTCATTATTTCTCGCAAACAATAATACATATAGGTATTTATAACATTTAAATATATATTGAAATAAAAATAAAAATATGTATTCTAGTTTCAATTTACAGTTCAAACTTTGAAATCATGCTAACATACGGCTAAACATACATTTACCACATCAGTATTAAGTATTAAATGTCATTATCTAAGCATTGGCCTTCACAGGAACACAACAGTGAGCAAGGTAAATTGTTCCTTTACACGATACACACTGCTTACGACAGTGGCAGGAGACAAATCCTTGGTAATCACGAGAAATATCTAGAGGCGTCACTCATATTGGCTTGTAATTCTTTTATCTATTGTCTTAATTTCTTCTCCATCCCATTCTGCAAGTTTTGTAGCTGATATTGTGGCAGTAAACATTTATTCCGTATTTGACATTTAAGTCCTGTACGTTTACAATGTTGTCCAAGAGCTTTTGCGTAGGAGAAACATTTTCAATTGCACGATTTCTTTTAGTGACTAATACCCGTCTGCACTCATTGATAGTTGTAAGAGTAGAGCAGCGATCATACATAGAATAACAAACCTTCTATCAAATGTAACACACGATCCTCTAGGGAGGTTTCGTTCATGTGCAGCTGATCAAATGTAGTGCTAATATCTTTCAAAGTCATTAATGCATTCCAGGCTTTTCGTTTCCCAACGTCGCAAAAGCTTGATGCTGTACCACATCCTGTAAATGAGTGAAAAGCCGGCAGACTCATTTGTAAATCAATTACCAAGTTGTTACAAAATTCATAAATGGAAAGAAATTGTCTATTTTTTCGTATATCATACTCAAACCACAGTTCTGACACGTTCTGAATCTTTTCGAAAAGCTATAATGGATAACATAAGTATATCGGAGTCTGCAGTTCTTATAATTGCTTTTGAATGCCCATTGTCCGCAGCATGCTTTGTGTGAAGAGGGAGGAGGGATGTCTTTTGGTACTGCTTTAAGAAATCATAGGTACACAGAAGTTGCTTTCCTTCAAAATCTCATTTCACAAGTTCTTCTGCCAACAGCTGAAAAATCAGTTGTTTGTTTTTATTCAGAAGCAGGAATTTATTGAAACTTTTAGGAATGATTGTGGACATATTTACCTTAATATGAGTACGATTTTCACTGCCATGGAATACTCGTGTATCATTTTTCAAACTATCCTTAAAATACTGATCGCACACAACATCAACTCTATCTACTTTGCTAGAAAGATAATCAGTGTGCTTCTTGAAAATGTTTTCAACATAATCTGCAAAACATCTAGTAAATCCTAGTTTCAACATGTGAGGCATAGCTGGCCCATTCTGTTTCGATAAGCCTGTTCTGTTTCCACCTTTCTGTTTTGACAAGCCACATACATTCTGTAAAATAAATTTGAATCAGTTTGTAAACTTTTGATTTTACTCTTTCGTTTTGATTTTCCCTTCTTTGCTAAACTAAAAATGTCAATATTATTTCTAGGTATAATTTCGTGGATTAAAACCTGATATTGTATAAGATAATGTAACATATAATCATTGCATTGTTTGATACCTACTTTATGAATTTCTTTCACAGCTTTTACTGCCTCCTCACTCATAAGTAGTTTTGTACCACTTACAGGTTGGTTCGCCTTCATCAAAGGGATTTTCATTGGTCTCAAAAAGTGATATCACTTCATTAACATTATTAAGAAATTTTTTGTTGAATGAAACTGTATCTACATGATGTTGATCCTGTGAAGCGTTTAGTCGAATACTTGACCCGAATATATCCTCAAATTATAATATCACTTGAGTTATATGAGGACCCCCTCTATCAACTGCAGTAAGGCATTTTAATTATCAAGAATATTAATGTTTCCAGATAGTCCTTCCACGAACTTATTATTCTGCTCATGAGATTGGTCATATGATATTGCTTAAATTGGTGATCCTTTCCTAGCACTGGTAAAGTGACCAAAGAGGAATGCAATCTGAATATTGTAAAACTTTGTCTCATATAGGTATAGGTGGAGCGTTAATAAAAAGAGTGTCCGGAATCGATCTCCCACTACCAATTTTATTATAAAATTTCTCTATAAAAGTATTTTCACAAACTACTGTACAAATTAATCTCTATAATATCAAAGGTTAGTTATAGGTGTTCTTTGACCGTAAGGTCGCAGACAGGATCTCTGCAGAGCCCCGAAGCAGGCTAAGCAGAGTGGAATTAGGTGACCAAAGCTCCGAAGCAAGCCGTGGGTAGGTTATTTAGCCAACAGAGCCCCGAAGCAGGCTAAGCGGCTGAGATTAGGATTCCCAGTCAGAGCCCCGAAGCAGGCTAAAGGAGGGTCACCAGAAAACTGGTACTGAATTGCCTTTGTCCATCCAATTTATAGGGTTCCTTGGGTGGCGGTGGCGCTGCTGCTCCGATGTCGTCTTCTTCTCTGTGGAAGGGGCTAAAACCGTCGTCTGCAAGTGATTGTAGATCCATCTGGTGAAGTCTTCTTGCCGAACCACGTGGTGGTTTTTGTAAACACTGACATGTAGAATTGTTTGTTTACAACATCACATGGGATATTACAATATGAATATGTCTTACTGGAATTTCTTGTAATGTATTCATGAAAACAGGCAACCATTTTGAATAATAAATTGCATCTAGAGCAAAGATCCATGGACACAAGTCTTTCAAAATTTTGACAAAAGGTGTAAAATTAGAGGTACGGATACCAAAGACAAGTTGTAAGAGAAGTAATTCTAATTCCATGACAATACTCCAATATCGAAATATCACCGACTCAGCAGCTCTTTCTTTGATCCAAGATTCAATGTCTTTTGTTGTATCTTCAGAAGTCATGTTCTGCGAATACCAGAAGATTTTAACCAACGTTTCGCACCCTGAAGCTTTTAAGAGGCTCGGGCTTAATAAGGGGTTGATTGTCTTTATCCTGACATAGAAGACACAAGTCCCAATCTATTTGCGCAAGAACTAAATCCAACGTTATCAATCAATTTCTGTTTTCCCAGACATGACATAGCTTTCTATCAATTCGTAACAAACAAGAACAAATTTATAGTTCAGGGACATTCGTTGCACTTGCTCAAAAGTACATTTCACTTAATACAATGTAAGATCTAATAAGAGCAAATATATAATGATACCTATTAAAATTTTATTGTTGGCAGATCTATTTTAGAAAAGTAATTAGCTCTACACCACATATTGTCATTTGGTTAGCGCGTGATTTCGTTTAGCAATAACAGACATAATGGCTGCCGTATTCACGTGTGGATCTTGTGGGGTACAAAAATCAAAGAATATATCACATCTGAATGTTTACTTCTTAGTGATACTGAGTTCAGAATTTTATAGAAATGGCATTAGAGATAAAATTTGCTCTTGTGCTTTGAGCTCATATTTTTTCATAATCAGGTAGCAATATTGGCCAGTATATTGAGTTTTATACGCGATTGTGTGAAAATCTGTGTCATTGTCACATTAAAGTTCAGCATCATTTATGTTTACATCTAGTTGTGAGTTACATGAAAGGAAAATACGCTGGAATTCATATTCTAAATAATCACTTTATTATTTTTTTTTACTGTTTTCGACAGCCATTTTGACGATGTCATACAGGAGGTAAGAGGCATAGAAAAATTTGTGTTTCGGATTTTTTAAGTTCAGGTATTCATACACTAACTATATTCCAAATGGCATGTTGGTAGCCAGATGTGAAATATTTTCTGACTGTTCTACCTTACTATCGTCACCTTCCTCTTTTCTTTTTCTCTCCTTGACGCAAATGTGCTTTAAAAAACTAAATGAGGCTGAGATAAACTCATGTACCAACAATCATTACTATCGGTGCAATGGTTTAGAAGGAGTTAGCAAGCGAACTCCGTTACATACATT
This sequence comes from Thermobia domestica, assembly GCF_964235325.1. Taxonomy (NCBI): domain Eukaryota; kingdom Metazoa; phylum Arthropoda; class Insecta; order Zygentoma; family Lepismatidae; genus Thermobia; species Thermobia domestica. The sequence goes on from NC_137454.1 coordinate 221,762,078, forward strand.
TTTAAGCTTGTAGATAATTGGTCATCTTGTTCGGTACGGTTCTTCAACAGATAACGTCACTCTCTAGTGAACTTGTATAGAAGTAACGTATGACAAGTAATTCCCCATATACACATCCAAAGCCTGTTTCATTTTAGGCAATGACGTTTTGAGGATCTGATTGCACCACGTGTAACAATCCATAGTGATTTATGGAGGTTAGAGTTGTACAATTCTGAAAATGTACTCATTTAAGTACAGGACCGTATTTAGACATTTTACTCCCGTGAACTCAACAAAATTTTTCGCGCCCCTCCCCGTATTTGTTCGAATTTAACTATATGTAAGCAAAAGCAACACAAAACAAGTGAGTTTTGTTTCGTATTGGTTAACAATGGAAATTCAATACTGAAGCCAAATATAGTAAACCTATAACTTCCAACTGGAGTAGGGCGATAATGTGATAAATGGAACCTTTCCATCGGACGCTGAATCCACAGCAGAAACAGTTTCTCACTATTCCCTATAACTATTAATATGTAAGAATCAACATTAAAAGCGGAAGTTATATTTGTTCTTACTAATTCCGCGTAACGGGGCACGGTGGCTTAGTGGTAAAGCGCTAACCTCTAGTACCTGGTTCGATCCCCGGCCCAGCAACTTTGTATTTGATAACACCGTGTCCGTATGGGTTTTCTGGAAACATTCCCGTTTCCTCTCGCATTAACATTCCACCAATTCTTCCATCACCAATCATTGGAATTAATCATTGTCTCCCTTAGCCTAAAAGGGATAATCGTGGAACGTTACTTCCAGCTTCAGTAGAAAAATAAATTTCAAAGGAAATATATCCTTAAGACTCGGAACACATATCAAAAATGTTACCGTTTACCTTTTTCTCTCTGTCGAAGTCAATAAAGTCAATATTAGGACCAGAAGTGCTAGCTACTTTCTACCAATTTTGCTTGCAATAGAGGAATATTGTTTGGAATTGAACCTACTCTTGCAACACTGAATCCATAAAAATAAAGAACTGCTTCTTCTTTTATCGTACTGTTTACATGATGTGGATATCAATATGATAACTGGAAGTAATGGTAAATTTCTACCACATTTAGTTTTAGATCAGAATTACATGTTGAGATGGTGTCTTTTCTTTGGACGTTGAATCGATTCCAAAAGACCGATTCTTGTTATTTCTTTCCACTTTTGATCAGTGGTGATCAAGGTTGCAACCAAAAATATTTCTATGGTTTGAATAGAGGATTAAAGAACGCCGTGTAACCTATTTTCGGGACGCTGAATCAATTCGAAATAACTACCTCTCGCTATGTTTTACATTTTTACTCTATGCAGATCAATATTGAAACCGGTATTAATAAGGAGATAGAGCGAAGTCATTATTTTTTCGTTAGGTTCCAACAAGTGCTTGTCACTATCTATTACTGATTTTTTTCTAAAGCGATCAACGTTGAAACCTTAAGTGGATCATTTCTACAATATCCTGTTTGAATATATATTTAATGAGTTAGATGAAAGCTATTTTTGAGACACTAAATCAGTTCCAAAAGGCTGTTTCTGGATTTATTATGTTTGTTATGATACCTATCGATGGATGGACATAGCTATTCAATGCGACTTCCAATACTCATGCATAGCATACTTTGCAAGTCTAAAACTGACTAAACAAAAACATCATGGTGAATCTCCTAGGATACAAGTTCAACAATACCAGCAATTCCATTAGGGAAATTTCACTAGCCCATGAAACGAAGGAAAAACAAACCAATTCTCATGCTGATTTTAAGACAAGATGAGAAATTTCTAGAGACTCATATTCAACACTAGTTAACGCAAGTCGTAGATCTCAATACTGTTTTAGTGTCACATGATTCATAGTGAAATACTATAAATTGATTACACGTAAAGGATATTGATAATGGAGAGCATTTATTAACGTTTAAAGATATGCAAGTCACTACGCAATTTCAGCCCTTGCTATGCTAGACATTTGTGTATATGTTTGTCGTCAAACTTTTGCATAGAAAGAAGCCATCTAAAGTCACTAAAGTTTGTACATAGACAGGTGTCCACCAGGTGCAATTATGTACGAAGCTATATTGTTCGATGTTCGACTCGAAAGGGGATTGAGGGGTCAAACGTTTGAGAAGTTTAAGGAAATTGATTGTCTCAGAAGTCTCGAAGTTAGACAATCTACACTCTTCTACAGTGTTGCAGGTTGCATACCATTCAAATATTGCGAAGAACGTACACTTCTACTAGTAGGTGTGGTTCAAATGTTGTTATATTAGACTCTTCTGGTGACCTGGAAAGATTTTGATAACTTCTACATGAAATTCAGAAAAAGTCAGGACATAAATTTTGTACACAAATTCACAAAACGAAATGAAACGAGAAATGATCTCCGAGAATCGAGATAAGACGGAAAAGAGTTCTTTTAGAATCGAGACCAGATGACAAAAAAAAAAAAAAAAAAAAAAAAAAAAAAAAAAAAAAAAGCTAGACTAGAAAACTTTATTTTCTGTCTCGTTTCGTCTCCTAGGTAACATTATTCAGTACTATATCAAACGCTAATCATATTTTCAAAATCGAGCTTTACAATCAAGAAATTTTCTACTGTTATTATAGCTAGACGATTCATGAGCTACTGAGTTTGAGGAAATTTGCTCCTCTGAGTACTGGCTGTGAGAGTTCGGTCATACGACGAATCTACGTTGTAAACTTTTATTTTAGTCATACGTGTTGCCATTATTATTATTCAACTTTGTTCTGGAATACGCTATAACGAAAATCAAAGAAAGTAACCACGTCCTAGAGCGCTGAATGGTGTTCATCAGGTTGTGGCTTATGCTGATGGTGTAAATTTAATAGGAGATGATAGGAGAATAATAGAAAGAAATACAGAGGTCTTATTAAACGATTGCAAGGACATGGCAGAAAGTAAAGTAAATGCAGAGAAAAATAAATACATGGAACTTCATCGGGATAGTAATCGGCAAATTATAGATGCGTTAAAATAGCAAATAATACTTTTGATAAAGTGGATACATTCCAATATCTAGGATCAGTATTAACAGATCAAAATCATAATTACGAAGAAATTAAATGTCGACCAAAAATAGGGAATTCGTATTATATTCACATCAAAATCTCTTGTCATCGTAAATTCTGTAGAGGAATTTGAAAGTTAAAATATATAAAACGATAATCATGCCTGTTGTTCCTATATGATTGCGAAACATAGTCGCTTACTCTGACGGAAGAACGCAGACTGAAAGTATTTCAGAACAAGATCGAGACGAATATTCAGACCCAAGAGGAACAAGAGTGGGAAATGGCGGAAACTTCATAACAAGAAACTACATAATTTATACCATTTGCAATCATTGTTAGGATCATCAAATCTAGGAGGCTCAGGTGGGCCGGGTCATGGACGTGGCAATGGAAGAAAGTAGAAACACTTTCAAAGTCTTAACTGGAAGCCCAATCGGAAAACTACTACTAGGATGACCTAGGTTCAACTGGGAGGACAATGTTAAGATAGGAATCCAAAGTAGGAAGTGTGGCTGAGGATAGAAGTTAGTGGGGAGCTTTTGTTAACGCGGCATTGAATCTCCAGGTTTCAGAGGCCATACAGTTAGTATTTTTGTTGGTATTGGAATTTTCGGAAACAACATAATGTATAATGATAAAAACTACTTTGCTCTAATTCCTTTCAATTCCACAACGCCAGAAGTTAATCTATCTGCACATTTTTTCAAAAGTAGTTATTTGTTTTCCGAGAATTTGTAGAAGTTCAGTTTATAAGATATTATAGACATAAATTTTGTCATAAGGTTGTCCAAATAGTAGTCATTTGACATGAAAACATACGAAGCTATGAATGATAAACAAAATTGTTTTCCATAACTTTCTCAGTTCTTTTACGGAGTGCACTTCAGATCATGCCTTGCTATTCTTCCAAATATAATAGCATCTTTGGAAGTGTTTTCACTCTTTTAAAAGCCTTCCTTATCTTTTGAACTTTTCACTTTGACCATAACCAACAAAGAAAACAAGAGAATAATAAATAACAAGTAAACAAGGTATAAACTTTCTTATTATAGATCTTCCGTCTTTCGTATTCTTCCTAAAGTGATTTACGGAAGAAAACAAGAACTTACTATCGTCTGGATATAACTTTTTCAAATATACCTAAATCTGTCTTTTTGTTTTCTTTGCTGCTGCTTGTTTAAAGTTTTTTATACTTTATCTTCGTATTTCTTCGGAAAACTTTAGAAAAATGTAAATTTCGTTGTTTGGGAGCATATTTTACTGTTTCACCAAGAAAAATGGGAATAAACTGAAATTCATAAAATTTTTACTCCCAAAATACCAATTTTCATTACTTATTCACTATAGTCATTCCATATTATAAAGTGCAATAGTTCTATTAACGCCTATCACGATAATACAGTTAGATATCACTTTTATAGAAGGACGTTTCTGTTTCCATTTCTTCTACATTGGTGTGAAAAGCAACGTAAAAGAATAGTAAAGATTCACAAACAACCAACATACAAACTCATATACACAAAACGACCGTTAGGTTCCATCATCAAACAAGTGCATAATAAACAGAAACATTGTATAATATTATTTGTTATTATGATGCTCACATTATCATTAACATTTCCTTATATACAAACTATTCTCAACATCTTCGCGATTGTCTCAGAGGAAGATGGCGTTCTATATCTATCCTATTTGCCCTCTTTGACCTCGAATCATAATCGATCTCTTCACCAAGCTCTCTTCTCTTTGAAGCTAAACGGACTACACGTCGGCATCTTTACATACCTTAATTCTGAGCACTAGGCTCCAAACTTCCTGGTTGAGATAAAGCACTCTCTCTTTTAACACACAGCTCCCTAACAACGAAGATCCACACTCCCTGGTTCTTCACACTTCTTTCTTTAAACACGCAGTTCTCTGACCACTAAAATTCAAACTTTCTGGTTGGTCACACAGCTTCTTCTTTAACAGGCAGCTTCCGATCTATATGAATACTTTACGAGACTACTAAACTTCTCAGTACATAGTTCCTTCCATCTTTAAGATCCATCAAACCAGCTTATATGAAAACTATATTATTATTATTATTATTATTATTATTATTATTATTATTATTATTATTATTATTATTATTATTATTATTATTATTATTATTATTATTATTATTATTATTGTAATCATATTCAATCGTAATAATAAATACACTTGTTTTGTTTAAAAAACCTAGATTATTTTTTAAAACAAAAATTATAAATTCCTTATTTAAAATGTTTCATATTTATTAAACTGTGTGCCTGTAATTCCCAGTGTGCAAATTATTGTCGTTTTAACATGCAAGGGTAGCAGATGGAGCTGCAGAGAGGCAATTGCTCCCTTTAAGATTGATAAATTTCAATCATTAGTAATTATACGCTAATGTAAAACATGAAATGTTACTTTTATCGGAGAGTCTTGCTTCCCCCTCCCGCCCCCATCAGCAAAATCTCAAACGACATTATTGTTAATAGGAGTTGATGGTAAAATGTACTTAACAAATAAATGTGTATCTTGCATAATACACAGTTGTATATAAATATTCTAGTTTTAGTTTCTAATCATAACAAATGAAAACTTCCTCTCTAAACTAGTAACACTTACACTGAAACATGGAACTCCAACAGTAAATTTCCTGTTTGTTTGCTATGGGAAGGATGAGACGAGCAAAAACACAGGGAATATGATACATGAGGAGTGTTATGCTAACCCTGTCAAGTCCACTTTTCTCTGAAAATGTTTTTTATGCTTAAAATAAACTCTGAGATGTCTGTTAGCTATGGCTAAAACAATACAACCTCTCTAAAGCGAACAGCCGTGGGGAATCAAAAATTGTCCGCTATAGAGAGGTGTCCGCCTTAGAGAGATTTAAATATTTTCTTACCTATATTAGTAAACAAGGTATTCTGCAAATAGAAAAAATGTTTGAATTAGGATTTATGAATACTACCAAAATGCTAGTGTACCTACATTATCCCTCGCCATCCAATACTCCATGTTCCTGGAACAACATGGCAATAAGATGGAAATAAGATATTATAGTTCTGTTCACTTTACATTTACCACTACTTACTACATTTTCAGTATGTAGCTTTAATTTGTGGGTTAATCGCAGTCCAGTAGTTTTTTTTTTTTAAGACAATATGCGTACCCGCGGGCAAAAAATACCAAACTTGTCTTCTGCTTGGTTAGAGATTCCAGCGGGACAGTAGAATAACGTGTCATCCCAAACGGCGGGCTACTGTCAATCACTTTTGTGTCTAAAACAGCTTGAGTGGGATGCAAACAAAGGACATGACAGTGTTGTTAAGTAGAGATGCTTCGTCTGGGTTGCTGAGCAGATAGTTGAGGAGGCAAAATGTTGTCACAATATTCCTTGGTGCCACATATATGAATTAATGAAAATGTACTTTTACTGTACTTTTCAACGTATTTTTAGAGAAAGTGTCTGTAATACGGAGATAAATAATACCCATAAAAGACAAGAAGGACTGTCCGTCTCCGTAGTAGAGAGTGTCCGCTTCAGGAAGATATGCTATTATGTTTTTCCCTATTACAGTGTTTGGGAATTACAAAATCTGTCCGTTATGGGAGGTGTCCACTTTATAGAGGTGTCCGTTAGTAGATGTTTCACTGTATAATATAAGACTCATTATATCCAGATAAAAATGGTGTCAAAGTCCTATTATGCTTAACTCAGTTGAGTCGGCAGTTGATTTTCTTCTTAAACCCCTTGTGTTCCAGGTGTCATTTTCCTATGTGCACGTTGTAATATCAGGTTTTCATTTACTGTTAAAAGACTGTCTAGATCGTTATATAGGGAATAGTTATTGCTCAAGCGCGTGGATAGCATTCACATTACTGACAAAAAAACATTTGCATTATGAAAAATTTGGACTGAAAAAGGGAAACAACACGACATCCACATGGATGTCGCTGGGACGCAAGGGGTTAGATGTATCTGGGTCATTGAATAGTCATTGCAGTATCATCAGTTAGCCATTATCAATAAAACTGCTTCAAGAGAGCGTAGTACTTTGATCAAACATTTGACAACTAATATCCTGAGGAAAGTGCTTCGAATTGAATACATTATAAGGTTTTGCTAATAGTCATTACGTTTGCATCACAAACACTGCGCAAAATTATCGCACAACGAATAGAAGGAAAAATCGAAGAACGGCTATCCGAGGACCAGTTTATATTCAGGAGGAAAAGCGGAACAAAGGAATCAATACTGAGTCTACGGTTGATCATGGAAGAGCAAATCAGAATATATAAACCTATTGAAGAGTAAGGGGAAAAACAAGGAATGTCCATGTGTGTGCTTTAACGGGTGCTTTGCTCTGTCTGTTGACGATTCTTGTTAGTATTTGAATGTATTTGCCATTCATGCGTAGATGTAGAAATATCCAGGGAAAGGGGCAAAATAGTTTTCTAACCCTAATCATTTTGTACGCGGTTTTCAACATTAAAACGTCGTTTTCTCGGAAATACAGTTTTGTGACATTCCTCCTTTTTTCCCCTTACCCTTCAATTGTGATAGCATTTGTGGATATAGAGAAACCTTTTGACAACGTAGATTGGAATATCATGTTCACAGCATTAAATAATCTAAAAGTGGATTACGGAGACAGAAGAATAATATACCAACTTTATAGGACCAGACAGCTGTTATAGGAAGTGATCAGAAGGAAGCAAGAATAAGTAAAGGAGTAAGGGAAGAACGTGGAGTTTCACCTCCCCTGTTCAACGTCTATATAGAAGAGGCTATTAAAGAATTCTTTGAGAAAAACGAGAAAGGTGTAAAAACAAATGACCGAGGTTTTCAGCACAATAAATTTTGCTGATGACATAGCATTGATAGCAAAGAACGAAAAGGATTTGCAGGAAGCACTTTCAAACTTGAATGACCAACTGAAAAAAAAAACATGCAAAATGAAGATAAATAAGGAAAAAACCAAAGTGATAAAGTGCACAAGAGTAGAACAGGAAAAGGCAAACGTATGGCTTGATGGAGAGAAACTCGAAGACTTTAAAACGTTCCCCTATTTAGGAAATCGAATATCCTCGGAAGGAAGAAGCGAAAAAGACGTAAGTTCCAGAATAGTGCAGGCTAAATAAGCATTCAATAGGAAAGGAGGACTACTAACATCAAGAAATGTGTCGTTGGACGTTCGTAAACGATTTATGAAGACACTGATATGGAGCGTGGCGCTTTACGGATCAGAGACGTGGACATTGAGAAAAGCTGAAATATCCAAGCTGGAAGCATTTGAAATCTGGTGTTGGCGCAGAATGCTACGCATATGCATACTGAATGGGAAAAGAATGAAGACGTACTAAGGGAAGCTAACGAAGGACGACAGATCATGAAGATAATAGGTAAAAGAAGAAACAACATGCTTGGCCATCTTATTCGGCACTCCGATTGGATCACCGTGCTGATAGAAGGAAAGGCAGAAGGAAAACCAGGGAGAGGGATACTAAGCATAGAATATTTAAACGCAGTTACGAAGAAGAGGCCTTATCAAAATATAAAACAGCTCTCCCAAGCGAGAGAAAAGTTTTAAAATTTCCATGTTGCCCACCAACCTATGATTGAGGTGAACAAGAAGAAGATGTTTTTAATGAAAATATGTTTACAAACCCAATTTAGTAGACTTTAAGAAACATAACATTAACAAGCGACACTAAATGCAAGATGTATTTATTTTTAATAGAATTTCAAACTCAAAACGTATAACGCATTGCACGAAATTTGTTTCTTTCGTTTCCTTCAACTTTCATAATTTAATGTATTATCGTCATTATGGTTTTCCTTAGACTCGGTACGTAATGATGAAACCTTAAACCAAAAATTTTCTTTCTTTTCATACTTTAAAGAAATTACTATCCACTTGTTTATATTTATTCCATTATAACGTTATATTTATATTTACATTGTGTTTATATTTATGCCATCCGATGGCATTTAAATCATTATCGTATGTTCATGCTATATGTGTGATGAAAAGCGTAACAGCTTGTGCTTTCTTCAACAGTCGTTCAAAATTTAGAAAATATTACATTCATTATTCTGAACACTTTTTCATTTATATATATTCATATAGAATCTGGGGGCATGGTGGCTCAGTGGTAGAGCGTTCACCTCCGGTTCTTGGGGTCCCTGGTTCGATTCCAGCTTGCGCCGTGTGGACTTTGTGGTGGAAAATCACCATGATCGTGGGTTTCCTCGGGCTTCTTCCGTTTTCTCACACTTTCTGCATTCCACTATTTCATTCGTTTCTCATATTCACCGTTTCCTTTAGCCTAACCGGTATATATATAACTTATGCTTCTCTAACTTCTACATCTATATTTATGAAAAACATTTTTCTCAATTTCTCTATTAACGCTGATGTTAACGCCATTTCATATCAATATTTTCATTTATATAATATATACTTTATTTATACTTACGTGCATAATATCCACCTCATATAGAACGTATGTTTGTACAACTGTTTTGCAAACCATCAACAATTTTGGAAATCCTTTTACGCTACGATCACTTTCTTCTGAAGAACTAACACTAATCCCTACAGAATACATACTGGTACATCAATGGCCTTTACTCAATTAACTTCCACACTTTCAATACCCTCTTAAAGAGTGAACTTAAGAGTGAACTTATATTAGTTCTTTGAGCTATAATATAAAAGATCCCAGTTATTATGATAAAACTCGTGAAATCAAGTACAATCAGGAGTACGTAGCCAAAGGAGAATTGGAGGGATTCGGATCTAACCTTCGAAACCAGAAAAGAAAAAAAATTAAGGAAGGATACAACAAAAAGAAACGAGAAAAAGAAGAATCAGCGCTAAAAATAAAAAGCTAGTGCAAGCGTTTGGTTACTCTTTCTTGTAAGGAGCTTTGTGTGGAGGAAACGGGAGGTGAGTCAAGTTAAAAAATTATAGTGTTGTAACAGGGTTATTAAAAAAGTTACGGAATTCTCAGAATTTGCGCTGCTAGTCAGAAAAATTTCAAGCTTTCGAAAACGTAGTGTTGTTCTGTAATAGTGTGAACATTTTTTGTCATTCTTTTCCGAAATCGCTTCTCTGCAATATGAAACATATTATTTCAAAAACAGTTTTCTACTGCTCCTTTAACTTGTCATTTGGAAGAGACAGTAGTTGACGGAATAATAAAAACAGAAAAGTTATGTGGAAAGAAAGTTCTGTTAATGTTTTATTCAACAGAGAAAGGAGGGCAGGCATTGTAAAACATTTTACAAGACATTATTGGATATGTACTTTTTATAATGGTGGATATGTACGTTCTAAAATAGTTGAGATCATAATGAAAAGAAAATTGTTATATTTGAATGAACAGAGGAAGGAACGTAAAGTACTGTAAAATCTTTTTCAATACATTTTTATACAATTTTACTCGAGATTTCTTAATAATTTGTTATTAAAGTACTTACTAACATATCCTCATTTTATTGTCTTAACAAACCTATTTGCTGTCAGTAAACTAGTTTAGACTGATAGAGTCTCTGGTGATAGCCACAGTATTTCATGTCACGCCCCCCTTCCCGTTACGAAATACTGACTGAAGAAACCAATATATGTTGCCAATAAAATAGTTTAGAATGATCGAGTCCCTAGTGTGATAACCACAGTATTTTATGTTACGGAACCCCCCATTACGAAATCCAAAGCTACGTGCCTGCATACATATACCACATTTTATAGACCACTAAAATCATAACTGCATACCAAAGTGAAGCTCATATAACGAATTTATCTATATCTTTGTTGTTTAAAATATTATTTTGTCATTGAGCATATTTTTGGTTCTTTCCTCTTAATATTTGCCAAAGTAGACTTAACGGGGAGTAGCATAGCAGTCTTCACACATCTAGTTCAAACATCTTGCTTGCAAATGTGACTGGACAAATAAATATAAACAAATGGAGAGTACGAAATGAAATGAAATTTCTAGTGCAACGCCCCATGATTATGTATCGATTCCAAGAGAGACCGTGGTGATGATAACAAATAAAATGGTGGAATGATGAAAGTGGGAGGAAACAAGAGAAACTAATTTCGTGCAGTGGATTATACGTTCTGTGTTTACTCTCCTTATTAGTATGTTGTAGTACGGTAGTTATTTCCTAGATTATTTCAATATAGACTCAGGATGTTTCTCCGGATTTGTGTTTCCTTTCTATATTGAATGAGTGTCACAGTCTTTCTGATAGAAACAGAACAAAGCCACGACGGCTGATGAATTGATTTATTAGATGCGGTTCATATATATATATATATATATATATATATATATATATATATATATATATATATATATATATCCTCCATAAACGTAAGTGGAGTTCCCTGTCAATTTCGTTTATAGTAAAGCACTCTTGTAATCCAGTGGTATACCCACATCCCAGGCACTAATCTCACTCTCATCTTTGTTACTCTACTTTCAACAAAGATTTGTCTCTCTTGATTAATACCAATCCCAAACATCAATGGTACTGTATTAACGATATGCCTAACTACAAAAAACACATAACGCTGAAACAAATTTTAAAAACATTAAATAAACAAATATTTAAGTCAACGAAAGTTACAAAATGCTTTTGTCTCAAACAAGTTAATAAAATAAACAAGAATTTAATACTTCAGTTTTGACATACTTCTTTTAGCAAAATTTAGTAACTAAATGTTTTAATTGAAAACATGTTTACAAAATTCATTACCTTTCGTCTTAAAAACTGTATTTTTAAAAGAATAGGTATAGGTATTTTTAACGAAAAAATCAATATTAAAAAATATATTATCGTATTTATCCGAATATAAACACTCTCTTTTCTTACAACGTACGGCTAAAATTCTCTTGGGCGGTTATAATCGCATAATACATTTTTTGAAGAAATAGTACAAATGCCTGTAAATGTATGTAATTGTTGTTTTTTGTCTTAAGGATGTTATGTTTTTCTGTTTTTAGCTTTACATTTTATGTTTTATAATAAAAAATACGTACATAACCATTTTAATAAGTCACTGCTTTTGTCTACGAACGTAATCACATGAATCAAAAAATACCAAGAAATTGTAGCCCATAGCATACAGAACCGGCGCCATGTACATCGATGGAATGACCTTCGTATTAGGCCGGAATCAAAGGACTGGTGATCCCATGGAATTTTTACAGAGGACTTGTGAAGAAATACTGTGAACTGTCAAATCTGCAGCTTGCTTCCCAATAAATGAACCAACTGGAGCCGTAAATGTACGTGAGCGTTATAAGGTAAGCTCACCTCTTCCTTGGAGAACATAGCTCCAAGTTGCCGAATTCCACGGTATGACCAGAGACCGATAAAGTCCAATCCAATTCAGAAACCCTGGGATGGCCCGGGGGGGCTTGAATCCTGGCTCTGTTACCTACTTGTCGTTCAACACCGCCAAGAGGTACTGAGCAGGTGCCTATTCAATCTTCTCCCAGACACAAGGAAAAGCCTTAGTCCATCATTTGGGAGGTATTCAGAACACTTCTGTCCCCCGGTATAGAGGGTAGAGCCCCATCACCTCACTTTATGGAAGAGGTACACCATATTTATCCGTACCTATGGGTCATATACTCCGTCCCCATTTGATAATGGTATTCCATTTGAGAGGCACTAACTGTACTCTAAGGTCCGTTACATAGTCAAGCGGATCTCCGCGCACCGCCGTCCGCGCTACGCCTGTGTGCTTACACAGTCATCCGTAGCTACGCGCTATGCGTCACGTGATTATATACAGGATTCTTCTCAGTCAGTGTTGCAAGTCAACATGAAAAGATCGAAACGACAATAGTGCCATCTTAATATTTCTGTAAGAAGAGAAAACGAAGAACACAGAAAAATAAATGTCTCAAGATTCATCCCTTAGTTTCTCAAAGAAGTCTGAAGGGAGCTTTTGTGTCTGTGTGTATAGATTTGCGGGAGGACGAGAAAAAGTACTTCAATAATTTCCGTACGTCAATTCAGTCGTTCGATGACCTAATCCAAAAAATTCCATCGAAATCATAAAAATGTAGTTTAAATAGGATCCATATGCACGCTCTTAAAATACAGCACTTCCCTTTAAAAAATATCATGATACTGATTTTTAACAAATGAAAATAACGAATGTTTGTACACTCGGTTAGAACTTGACATGCAATCACTTTTTATCCAATCAACTATTTAATAATAGAGATAAATTAGTTGCCCCAATGTATCTTTTTTCATTGTCCATACCTTCATTTTTTTACAAAAAAAAATCTTTTACATATCTCGTTCCATGCCTATTCACGAATATCACGCTTTTTGTATTTCTCACAAGATGGATCCTATTAACATGGTGTTAATTTAAACTCCGTGATAATTGAAACTGAAACTGAAATTTGAAATGTGTTGAAAGAAAGACAAAAAATTACAATAGTCACGCACTGTTAACAATGGTACATTAAAGGCACCACATGTACAGTTCAAATTAAGGAAAGACATTAATTGGAAGTTCCAATTAAACGAAGACATTGTAGCTAAATTAAAAATAAAACTATAAAATTATGAAAATAATATTATAGAACAGTATAAAATATTATTTAGCAACTCACTATCAAAAATAAGAAAAGAAATCTGGATCACTTTTCATTTTGCTTTTACCATCATGCACGTTTCTTTTTTAGATTTTAAAGAGAAGTGTCTGCTCCGCGCGCGGAGCTCCGCGTGACTGTGTAACGGACCTAAGACTCCCTGATGAGCTACCACGCAAACTTCTGAGTTCAATGGTCTGCATCATTGACCTACGTAGAAGGGTGGCAGCCTCATCCAGTAGCGGATGCCATTAGCACTCAACCTACGTCGAATGTCATGCTATACTATCCTACAAAGAAGAGTAATTCATACGGCACAGAAATGTTTTAATTTTCTCAAACCAATATTTTGTTCCAACAATAGAGTGCACGTACTCACCTAAAAGGTCCATGTAATTACCGACAGTAAGTATATGAACGTAATCACATGACTGAAACAATATAAGGAAATGATAGTCCATAGCACTGCATAGCCGGCGCCACGTATTACCGTAGGACCGAAACGTCAATACGATCTGAAGATAAACAAAATGGGATCATTTTATTCTTTTTGAATCACTGCCGGTCCACTTTGCTTGTTAGCAATAACATTTTTAGGCTAAAGCATTCCTTGCAATTAACAGTTTGGGAATTTAAACTCGGTTGCGGATGCAACTCATGTAGGAGTGTGATTGTCGTAATTGGCCGTTATTGGTACTGACTTAGTTTCAGATTTCACTTGCTTCATTCGATATTCTGTCCTTAGTGACAATACTCTTCAATGCTCGGCGATACCTACCCCTGAAGAGGCTTTTCTAATATTACTCTTCGAAGATGTTATTTTGTCATGATATCTCTAGGCTGTCGTCACGATTCCGTGCATTTTCACACGGTGCAATCTCGCACGGTGCTCATTATCGAGCAATTTCACACGGTCCTGGTTATCGCATTAATCAGTCAGCACGTGTGGTGCATTTTCACACGGTCCATCTGCAATCACGTGATTCACCCTGAAACTCCTTTCACTACAAGGGGAGGGAGGACAGAACAAGTATGAACTAAGTAAGAACAGAGAAAGAGCAAATACAAGTTAAATATGAACAATTGCAATTAATACTAGAGAAGCTAGAAAAAAGAAAAAATTAACAAACACACGTTATAGTAAAGAAGAGGAAAATAATTACAAAAATAAAATAAAACTAATAACGAAAATAATAGCAAATTAAAGTACATGAAAATAAAAATTCAGAAAAACAAATAATCTTGCGAAAACAGACTAAAATGTGTTACTGGTTTCCACTCCAAATTGATATCGTCTCTGCAGGTCGACTTTCAAGGCATTCTGCGGCTAAGTTGATCAAGATCTCTATTTTCGGAAATAATGTATGGACAATAAAGTCATTCTCCACAGCAAAGAATAAAATAAGCACTTTGTTAATGAAGTCGGAACCCATTGTTTAAAAATAGAAAGATGAGTTAAATAAACTTTTATTTTGTGATTATTCTTTTCCTGTTACTGCTTAGTTATCTCTGCAGGTGCGTATGACCATGGTACACCTGTGAATCATGTCATTGGAGGGTGGGGGATAAATAGGGTATAAAAGAATCGCCCTTGATGTCTAATTCCTTAATTTTAGTGTTTTCGTTGTTGGGTGAACATAGTGATTCAACGTAGAAATGGAGTTTATAACAACTAGCAGAGGTAATCGTCTCTTAGTTCATGAAGGGTTCCAGTACTACATGCAGAGAGAAAACAGGGATCATATAGTATGGGTAAGTATCGTATTAATAGAATTAGGATTTTCTGTAAAAATTCATGTTTCCTTTTTTTATGTTCTTAATTTCTTTTCTTTTTTTCGGCGGGGGGGGGGGCGCGAAGGCTTCATATAATATGACTAGACATCGGACTTTTATGCAAATGCATTGTTTGCTCGTATGCATCTCTGTTAAATTTGTTAGGGGTTTCTAGAAATAATAATATAGTCCGAATTTGAAGCTTTGTAGTGCATATAAATGCATATTTCAAAGGTTAGAGCATATATTAGTACTCAAGAGCATATTCAGCACATTTTATAAGTTTTTATTTCAGATGTATGCTTACAACATGGAATAAATCCAGTTTTAGTTTATATTTTCAATACATTTACATGCCTATGCAACGGAAGGGCTTTTTTGCATGAGAAGATGGAAGAATTCCTAATTTATAGACGACCAATAATGTTAGAAACCGATCACCAGAGCAGAAATGCCCACAATTACCAAAACGTTAAGAGAAATCTGATAATAATAATGACATTGTAATATCGTGTCGACATCAATTCAGAAACAAGAGATACGAGTATTGCTACTCAGTGAATGCTTAGCTCTAGTTGGTGAAGTTCGACACGAGCTCCGGTCATTTTCTGGTAAATTCGGGCACTCCTTGAAAAAAAAATGACGGATCTTATTGGGAGAAACTCCAACTAAAAATAATTGAAGCCATGGGAAAATATCTCCAAGGGTTAAATTTCAATTTGCCAGAATATATATATATATATATATATATATATATATATATATATATATATATATATATATATATATATACTACACTTGCTCCTCTGCGTAAATATTGTATAGTAACATCTATTGATGTTAATAGTTCATTTTCTGGCTACAAATGTCATAAACGGATACCAAAAAATGAAGAGAAGCATCTTGTGATATACTGTAAGGCTAATTGCGGGAAGAGTAAACCCTTGAAAACGATTATTATTATTATTATTATTATTATTATTATTATTATTATTATTATTATTTGTACAATGGAAACGTGTAGACTCGTATTATTTCGTCCCGGCGGGAGCTCATGTGGTTCGGATTCCACGTTAATAAGTAGGCCCACGTCTCATATAGACTCGATGCTGAACGGAACGTTAAACTCAAAATCAAGTCAACTCGTATTATTTCGTGTTAATTGAATCCACTGTAAAATACAAATGTCAAGAAAACCAGAGATCGTGTTCTCATATAACTTAATTCCATTATTTGTGTGTGTTTTAAAACGTTAAGAGTATGTAACCTATAACTATTATAAAAGTAAATTCTAAAAAGAAGTCCCTGAAGTTGTATGCATATTTCATAAATTTTAAGTGCATAAAAATCCGATGTCTAGACATGACATGTTCTCGTAATACATGTTAGTCTCTTTTAATGAAGTAGGTTGGCTTATATTGTGGATTTAATACATTCTTAGTTTTCTTGGTGGTTGTTTCCATAAACTGGGCACCGATCGTCTAAGGCACTCGAAAATATGCAATAATGTATGATATCTTACTTTATGATATCTTACATGTATGATGGTATTTTGAAAATTTCGTAACTTTTAATCTTTATCTGAATTACAAGAACAGTATCTGTATTACTTTTAATCTTTATCTGAGAGGACAGTATACTTGCTTCTCTAAAGCATAAATATTTTTTCACGTTGTTTTAGTACTTCTAATATAGTAAAGCCCCAATTATCCACGGAATTTGGTAGCAAGGGCACCAGAGATGGCGAAAATCTCCGATAACCCAAAAATATTTAAGCATAAACACTGTTTTATTGTACGAACAAGACATAATAAAACTTTTAAAATATGTACAATACAGCAGAAAATTGGAAATATTGATTTTTACAATGCAATTTATTTTTATGTATTAGAACATACAGTACATATCTGCGTACGGATTGTCATCCCGCAGCGACTCGAGTACTTATGAAAAATAATAGTAGGCGGCTGCAGCAGGGCTTAAAAAAAGTACTCGCGGATAATCGGAGCTTTACTGTGTTTAAAAATTAACTTTCTTTCATGTGATATTTTGCCTAAACAAATATCTACACATATATAATTGCGTAAAAGGAAGTAATAACACAAATTCGCATGTTTTTATGTTTCATTTTTTAAACAAAAGATACTTATGAATAATAATTTATTTTGTACATTTGTAACCGAGCAAACGCTTTTTTATGTGTGTGTACGTATATGCGATAACACATTTCAATTGTTTATTTCAGAAGCTGATGTTTTATTATTATTATTATTTTAGCTATGCATCAACAGACAGAAGGTAAATTGCCATGGCAGGCTCAATCCGCCCAAGACAGAAGATAAAATAGCAGTTGTGGAAAGAGATCATCAGTGTGTACCTGATGTTGCAGTTTGCGAGATACGAAAGCGACTTTCAAATTGCAAGAAGAGAGCAAGAGACGAGATCCTTACACCAGTGTCTGTTATCTTCAAAGAAGAAATGGCTGTTCCAATTAATCAAGGTCTGGACCTAGTAACCTCCATACCATCGTATGATCAGAAGAAAGGGGGTTTAAATGGTGTTAGAAGGAAATCACTCGGCATACATCAAGGTGCACCGACTTCTAGAAATATCTGCTTTCCCGATTATATGATTCGGTTTGAAGATGGTACCTCGTTTTTACAGTACGACGCACTGGAAGGAGACGGACGAATTCTGTGTTTTGGTTACGAGGGTTTGAAACCAGCACTGAAGGAAAGCGAACAATGGTTTTTTGACGGAACGTTCAAGAGTTCCTGTAAGTATTTTTCCCAGTTATACACCATACATGCAGACATAGGAAGCACACATGATAAGACACTGGTTGTACTGGTCTTGTATGCATTGTTGCCAGATAAAACAGAGCGAACATACGAACAACTGTTTACATTTCTTAAAACGTGGTCTGGTCAGAACGAACCTCGAGTGTTAAAAATAGATTTTGAACTTGCTGCAATCAATGCGTTGCGTGCAGTGTTTCCCAATTCACAGGTTTCCGGCTGCCATTACCATTTCAACCAGAGTATCTGGCGGAAGATTCAGAGTATAGGTCTCGTCGAAGAATACCTCCACAATGAAGATGTACGCCATCATGTTCGCATGTGTAGTGCATTTTCATTAATACCAACAAGCAGGATCGATGAAGGTTGGCTCCCCGTCATGGAGGACTGTCCATCTGGCCAGAAAATCGAAATGTTCAACGATTATTTCATTGAACAATGGATGGATAATCCAAATGTTCCAAGAGAAATATGGAACTGCAACGGTCAAAGGCACAGAACAAACAACCCAGTGGAGGGTTGGCACAATAACTTAAATCGCACCATATCTAAGAGTACACCACATATCTTTGAGCTTGTGAGCGTATTAAAAGCAGATGCGACAGCTAGTTTTCATGCTTTCGCGAGACAGGGCTTAGACTGCAATTCGGAGAAGCGTAGAAAATTCACTTACATCCGTCTTGACGAACGATTGCAATTAGTACTGGAGAAGCTAGAAAATGGCGCAGACCTTAAAAATTGCTTGAGAAGCTTGAGCTATCTCCAAAAGATAAGATAATGGGCTATGAACTGTAAAAATGGGTTGACGACGTACAAAAGTAGAAGGTTCCATCTTAACGACGTGCTGTTCGCTCGGAAAATAACAAGATGACAAGGTTCTTCTTAGAACTGCCTTGGAGTATGGAGCTAATATTGTGTGTTTTACAAATCACAACGTTTTTCTATGCTCTAGGGCGGGCACATTTTTCTTCGATTGTTGAACTACCTGTCTGAATTCTCTGATGTGCTGCTTATTTTATTCTTTATTTATTTTAATATGTGATTATTCTATCTTCTGTCCCTAATTATTTTAATTTCTGATTATTCTTTATTTGTTCTTATTTTCATTTGCTGTTCTTTATGTATTAATATCAATTTCCGATAGTTTCTGTTATTTTTTTTCATTTATTTCAATTTCTTATTGTATATGCTATTTTTCTCTTTTTTTTACTATTGTTTTTATTTGCTGATTTCTTTGTTCTATCTTGTTCTTTGTTATTTTAATTTCTGCTTACTTTCTTCATTATTCTTTTTGTGAAAGTGAAACATTTTCTAAGCTCTCCTCCTCTAATATTAATTGCAATTGTTCGTATTTAACTTGTATTTGCTCTTTATCTGTTCTTACTTAGTTCATAGTTGTTCTGTCCCCCCTCCCCTTGTAGTGAAAGAAGTTTCAGGGTGAATCACGTGATTGCAGATGGACCGTGTGAAAATGCACCACACCTGCTGACTGATTAATGCGATAACCAGGACCGTGGGAAATTGCTCGATAATGAGCACCGTGCGAGATTGCACCGTGAGAAAATGCACGTCACCGTCGTCACCTTGGATACTATTCCTTTCGAACAACTAACATATTTGCTCCAACCCAAAATTTGGCATCTTCTAAACTCAGATAAATCTCCCATTTTCCACCATCAATGTTTGCCTACCTCAGCTCTATTTTACTTTACGTACTACGAAGGATCACTTAACACCACGCTAACAACAATCAAGCACTGCATTCTTAGTGTTACTACTTTACATGTAATAAACTATAAGAGTTTAAATAATTTAGTAACCTTTTGTATCTATTTCCGGTTTTTCCTATAAGTTATCGTTGACTACTCATTGTGTAACTTACCCATCTTTACCTAAACCAAAACAAATCATTCTCAAAATTCTTACTTTGTTCTCACATAATCCACTCTTTAACATTCGAAGTACATTTTTTAAATTACCTACTCTATACTCATTACATTCCTTTGTGTTGTTTTCATTTTTAATGTTATCATTACGGGAAGCAAAAATCCTTAGATATTTTCCTTTTTTACACACCAATATTTTTATTCCTTTTTCTCCAAATTCTATGTTAGCTCTGTATTTGCTTTATCAGCAGTTGTTTTAGTAAATAGTATCTACTAGCCCGTTATATATATATATATATATATATATATATATATATATATATATAAGTTTACTACGATGTAGGTATGTATGATCAGTATGTTGAATATCATGGAAGACGTGATAGAACTTCGATAAACTTGTTAATAATTAGTATAGATTAACCAAGCCTCAAGTAAAATCTTCCGGAATATTTATCATACAGGAAATTGTATTTTGAACAACTTTTCTAAGGTAATCTATATTGTTCGAGGAAAGAAGAAGTTTTATAGTTACAACAAAGTTATATGTAACTTTTTTATGAAGTTTACGCAACTAGCCTCTGTTATTAACATTTAGTATTTTCATCATGCTCCCTTGTTTCCTTACACTCACTGAGTTTTGTTCCTAATATGTCAGTGTTCGTTAACGTCGAATCTTTTTCTTCCTGAGATATAGCAACAACATACTTCATCTTTAATTTCTCGCAGTTTCATAAAACAAGCTGTTGTAATACTAAATTTTTCTACCACAAATTTACACGAAAACAATATTTATATCTTTCTCTTTTAAATTGTGTTAAAATATTGGTTTAACACAAATATTTAGATGCTATTTTAAAGAATCGCATTACTGGAGAAACTAACACAGGCAGAATATCAAGCTATGTGAGTAATGTTTAAGGTTTAGGAAGTTTTAATAGCTTTGCCATCTAAGTCAAATGCAATTGAGCCCTCTTAAGGAGTTCCATACTTTTTTCTCATGGTATTAATATTCTCCTTGTACTTTCGGAACAGATACTCTATCATAACAAAGCTCGCACCCTCCACTTTGTCACACTACATTCGGGTTTAATAACAGATTGTAGTAAAGTCACATCAAAGGAAGGGCATTGGAAACCAGAATAATTTCTCCTTATAAACTGAAGTTCAAACTGAGTGAAATCGCATTTCATCTGATTTACAACTCTCTCCAAAAAGGATGGGTGGCTGACATACTGAGTATTTCGTTACATTTCAAATTAAGTGATGTGATAATTTAAATTATTACCTGATGTAAATATTGATCTTAACAATATAAGTTATCACCTGAACAAGATTAGTGATGAGCGCAAGAGTCTTGGTCTTGCAGTTTTTGCAAGAGTCTGGCATACAAGACCAAGACCAAGACCAGGAATCCCGAAGCAAGACCAAGACCAAGACCATGGGGTACAAGAACAAGAGCAAGACCAAGACCAAGACCAAGACACTTACGCAAGAGTTTTGTACAAGTACTGGTACTAATTGATTTTTTTTTTACATATGTAAAAAAGAAGGAGATGGATTTCTTGGCTTCAGTACAAATACTGCTGAAGTGAATGTGTTCCTAGTAGTTTATGCGATCCGTGTGAGTCGATCTGCCTCTGTAGCTTATAGCAACAGTATGTCGTTTTCTGAATTTGTTGTACGCGTTTTCTGTAGATATTACTCGTTTTCAAGCCACACAGGTGTCATCTCGCACCACGTGAGCTTTTTTGGTGGATAAAAACCGTGTGCGTGGGTTTTCTCGGTATATTTTCGTTTCTTCCTACTTTCTTCATTCCGCCATTTCAGTCATTTCACATCATCACTGTCTCCCTTAGCCTTGGTGCACAATCGTGGGACGTTAAACTAGATATTCAGTTTCATTTCAAAGCATATTAGTGGTGTTCTGCTTCCAAAACTAAAGAGAAATGTAGTATTGAACATCGGTAATACCGTTCACCATAGGTGTCGACTACATGGGTATGGCCTTGGCTCCGAGACTCAAGCATCCGTTGAAAATTTTCAATGTGTACTCTTAAAACTAATATCGAAATAACATTTGCATGACATTGACAAAAACTTAGTGCATATGACCGCAAGTTTGATTTCATGGGTGGATGCTTATACATTGAAAAATTGTTTATTAATATAACTTTTAGCCTCCTTAGGTACACGGCACATCGAGGATTGAACGATAAAACATTATACTACAACAATAAATTTATATAATAAAATTGAAAGTGACTATTCTTGTGACTCATAATCTCTTGAACCAGCCGACCTATCTCGATCAAATTTTCAACATAGATGAGGTTTGGGCCTGGAAGTGTTTTCATCATTTCACTTTTATGTTAAAACTTCGGGGAGGGGAAAGGAGGAGTTATAAAATAAATAAAACTTAATAACTCTTGAACCCGAAGATTATATATCGAAGTGGAAGATGGTTTATATACCAATCGAAAGCACTAATGACGCCTATCACGAAACTGCAATAAAAAATTTCCGAATGCATATGCTGTGCGAATTATATGAACATACAGGATGTCCAGAAAATTCGTTTACACCACTAAAAATCGCAAACGATGAGACAGATGCCTAAACTGGGAAACACGTGTTTGATCATTTTAAAAGTACAATGTATCAAAGCAAAAAATGTTGTCCGAGGACCATCCGTAGGGTCCCAGTCGGGGTCCAACTCAAAAATTGCAGAGCTCATTCGTGGCTAAGCGGTTAGCGTACACGCCTTTGGCGTGGGAGTCCCGGGTTTGATTCCCGGCGGGAGCTCATGTGGTTCGGATTCCACGTTAAGCAGTAGGTCCACGTCTCATATAGCCTCGCTGCTGAAAGGGACGTTAAACTCAAAATCAAATCAATCAAAAACTGCAAAAGGTAGGGAAGTCAAGAAGCATATCATTGAAAAGCTGTTGGTAAATGAAAGAGTACGGAATAGGTCTCGACTCTCTAAAATTACCCTGTATAAAATAGCCTCCGTTCAAAATGTCAGCAAAAACATTGTAAAGTCTATGTCCACCCCCACTAAAAAAATCCCTGAAACGGTGAGAGAGAGGAAACAGGAAAACACGTGTGTCATCTTTTCAGAAGCACAATTATTGAAAGTAAAAATATTTGTCCCGGGGTCCCAGATGGGGTCCTACTCAAAATTTTCAAATGACAAGAGGGGTCAAGTAGCACACCATTTAAAAGTTTTAAATGAAAGCAGATGGAACAAATCTGAACGCTCTCGATAAGACTGTGCAAACATCTTGCGATTTAGTTGTTCTTTCTGTATCCGGGTTTTAGTTTATTTTCGCTTTAATTCTTGTACTCAACAGAAATAAAAGAAATGCCAATACTGTGAGAAATGCCAATAATTATCTTTTCTTTATTTCTGCTCTTAGGGCCCAGTAATATCTAAATAAATAAATATATTATAATAAAATGAAAGCAAATTAAGAAATAAGGAAAAGAAAAGACGTAACATTTGACATCTTTGAGTATAGAACTGACCAGTTAACGTATAATGTATGTACAATCAGGAACATAAACAAGTAAAAGTTGGAGCCATAAGAAATAACGACTCTTACCTCTACTTATTTATGTTTATGATTGCACAATAGTGGTACTTATGCTCGTTGTCTGGATTATCAATTATAAAATGATTCAAAGAAAAAAATATTGCACCAATCACAGTGAATACGTGCAAATATCTCAAATGACAAGTGCCGATTTCAAAATAGAAAGTGAATGCGCTCAGAGAATCGTCGAAATGAAGATGTACATTTTATCCGGCCACCATTTTACACAGATAATTTGAGAGAGTCGAGACTTGTTCCGTCTTCTTTCATTTGCCAACAGCTTTCCGACGATATGTTACTTGACCTCCCTTGCCATTTGAAAATTTTGAGTGGGACTCCATCTGGGACCCTGGAACAAATATTTTTACTTTCAATAATTGTACTTTTGAAAAGATGACACACATGTTTTCCTGTTTTGATATCTGTCTCACAGTTGCAGTTTTTTTGGGGGGGAGGAGGATGACCATAGACTTTACAATGACGTTTTCGCTTAGGAAGGCTGAGGAAGGAAATCCATTGCAATCGTTCGTTGCATCACCAAATTTTAAAGTTTGTAATAATAATAATAATAATAATAATAATAATAATAATAATAATAATAATAATAATAATATAGTTAAAAAGATGATAATACTATACGATCTTAATGCAAGATTGTATCCCCCAGATTTTTTGAACACCCCCCTAAGTTCAAAATACTGGTTAAATCTCTGTTGTTTGGTCGAGGAGTAGAAATTATTGCACAAAGTTTATTATTTGGTGGTTGTACTAATGAAGTTAGGAAATTAATTTCTTGCAACGGAGATGAAACTAACTACAGGGTGTTTCAGATAAAACGTCCAGTGCTTATAAATCCGAAATGGCTGAGAATAAAAAGATGAAACAAAAACTGAGATAGGAAAATGTCATAGGGCACATCACATGGTGTTGCTGTGGAGACCCCCAGGGCCCTCCTTCAAAAGGGCCCAGGGGCCAACTTCAAATTTTCAAAAGGGAACACGTATTGAATCATACTTCATTCAATAGTACTTGAAAAACGAAACAACTTTTGTAGGAAATCATTTTCGATTTGGGCCACCGTTTTCAAAATGGCCGCAAAAAGAGAGTTCTGTATGAGATAAAACGTCCAGTGTTTATAGGCCTAAATCAGAAACGGAGAGAGATGAAACAAGAACTGAGATAGAAACGATGATAAAGCATATCAAGTGGTATTGTTGTGGTGACCCTCAGGAAACTCAGTGAAGGGGGCCTAGGTGCCAACTTCAAACTGATACAGGACTTTTTGCGGCCATTTTGAAAACGGTGCCTCAAATCGAAAATTGTTTCCTACAAAAGTTGTTTTGTATTTCAAGGACTATTGAATGAGATATGATTCCATACATGTTCCCATTTGAAAATTTGAAGTTGGCACCTGGGCCCCCTTGAAGGAGGGCCCTGGGGGTCACCACAACCACACCATGTGATGCGCCCTATGACATTTTCCTATCTCAGTTTTTGTTTCATCTTTTTATTCTCAGCCGTTTCGGATTTATAAACACTGGACGTTTTATCTGAAACACCCTGTATATGTCTTCTAAAACAATGTAGTTGCGGTGAAATGAAATGCAGTTGGAATGAGAATAGTTATTTTGACGGACATGTAAATGAATATCATAACAAATCCACCAAACTATACTGTGAATAGCAATGAGTTTGATGGTAAGTAAGTAGAATGTTTATAAATTTCTGTTATGTTCTTTATCCTTCTATTTTAGCAATCTCACTCATTCTTTTGTTCATTATTTGCTTCTACTTTAATACTTCCTTTTCTGTTCAACAAAGTATTACATCTTAGCTTTCAATATAGTAATTTTATTCATTTTTATTGAGTTCCATTGAATACAGTAATCTTAACTTTAACTTTAATCTTAATATATTATGTTTACTAACCGCTAAACCAAAGATGAACTAGAAAATACGCCCTGTTTTCAGTATAATTAATAACTTTACCAAATTCTTTAACGAAGTAAAAATCAAGATCTAAAATTAAAATTACAGGAATTTTAGAATTGAGAACTATAAACGAACGATCCTAAGAAATGAACTGTTTGAGTTATATGTCACTTGTCAATTGCATGGCAACGACGATACTGAATTCAGTAATATTGTCACACGATGAATGTAGGAGGAACAACTTTTAGTTGGATATATTTTTAATTTCATTACGGTTGTATACTAAGAAAAACGATTGAATTGTCTAGTCTTGATATCATAAGTATGTTAGAGAAAAGTTTAAAGCAATAAATGAGCTTACTTATCATAAGTAATTCTGTGTAAATGGAAAGGTATATTTACGTTTATAACTAAAATTAACTTTTACGTATCATAACGAGGTACACAAGTGAAACATGACTAAATAGTAGTTATGTTTAGCTTGATTTCATCTATCCCTTTGGTCATTATGAGACCGATAGATGACTAGATTTTGGGGTATCTTCTCCACCACCAGCAACTAGCGCTGGAATATAAAAATAATTCTCATCTGAAAGATAATTCTACAACTAAAGCATGTGGGAAATGTAGCTCATGGTATTTAGAAATCATAACTCATGCTCAAATTTGCTTTTAAAAGTGCAGCAGATAAGGAAAGGAAAATTAAGTATAAGAGTAATTAGTCTGGCGTAGTCACTTATTGTTTCGACGAAATAAACTGTACCTTCTTCAAAGATAGTAACTCCATTCTTCCCTCCCTCTCGCTGGCTCGTTGCTGTTCTTACAACTCCAAACGAAGTACCCCGAGAAACACTCACCATCCAGTTTTGTTTCCCGGACTGAGGCCTCAAACCACACCTCCTGATTTCCTCAATACCAAATATGGTCACTCCATAACTCACCTTCTCCTAACACACGTCACATGAGTCAAAACGTTTGAGAGTCGAAGACCTCACACGCTGGGGACTTCACCTCCAAATCCTGAATTGTACTTTCTGAGGAATTCCAAGTGCAAAGCTAAACCTCAGCGAAAAGTAGAAAATACAAAATACACACTTAATAATCGTTGACGTAGTTACCAGACAATAACTTTTAGTTGAGGCAATTCAATGAGTCAGCTAGAGAAAAGCTAACTGGGCGCTCGAAATATTTACAAATAAGTTGAATGTGAGCAATGTCCTCAAACGCAGACTAGTGACACTGCCAAGAAATGGAAACGTAGCCAGACACAAGTAGAAAGTTGATAAGTTGCACAAAGGTAGGAAAACAAACAAGGGTAGTGACTTTATATGAGGTTAAAGGAATCTGCTATTGCACTTATCTTTTAATAAAACACAAAGGTATACAAATATGCTTCTAGGAAGCTTGAGACTACATAATTGAACTTTCCGAGGAAAGAAAAAAAAATAAAAATAATCCAGCGAAGTAGATGACGTAAATCCAAAAGTCTGTCGTTGGAATCGAACCAGGGACCTCCAACATATAGTATCGTAACACAAGAGATTGAAAACCATGTGCGTGCTTGTATATGGTACTTATCTAAGTTTTTATAGAAGTAAGACCTTTTGAAAAAAGTTAAATTTTTAATCTCTTGTTGTTATTTTCCTACTGATTCGAAATACGTCATATTCTGATAAAACGTCGGCACTTAGGCATTTTGGCCATCCATTGTCCTGTGCATCTCGCTTACGTTATTATTGTTGTAGATGACTCCAAAAATGTAGATGTTTGTGATACTGTAGCGGCTTTAGTTTGTAACACTGAAAATTAGTGTTCTATTGAAAATTTTCTCTTAATATGAAGATTTGAAACGTGTGACAAACTCACGTAGTGATATTTGAAAAATAAAGCTTTTGGTAGGTTGACAACACTATTAATTTGGAGAGTATGTCAAATAAATGTATCCTTGTCAATATTTACACCGTGCAAAATATCAGCGTTTTTATCAAAGAGAAAAATACAATTGAGATTAAAGTTAAACGGTACAACTTGTCTATGTGGTGAAACGAGAAAAGACGTCACACCTTATAATTGAATAGAATAAGAACATCTCTACTTTTGTGAAAATTAATCTACATGAAAACTTGACTACAGTCTACCACTGTAATAAAAAAACTGAAATGGCCTCCATCAGAAAAAAATTCAATAGGTGTTTTCTCCAATTATAGAAGCATTGAATTTTGAGTGTCCTGAAAACCACGAAGAGATATGATGTACTGAATCATTTCTGTTTCTTTAAATTCTCCACACGAAAAGTATTTCTTCTTTTTTCCACGCACACTGCTCCATACAGAATGCAAATTTCGTCTATCTATCTGGAACACGTTAACACACTGTATCCAGTCAGATTGGAAGCCGTGAGAAAGTATTTTCTCAACATTTCACACAACTATTTATGTCTAACTCAGTCACAGGTTTGATTATTCCGGTTGGTTTTACTCTATGTCCTGTCTTGATACTGGAGTTGATTGTGTGTTCTTGTTTTCATGCTTGCAAACCTGGAAGCAGATTTTACTGGCTGTTAGAATCTTTTAACTTAAAGAGAAACTGATAAAATGAGACTGAACTGGTGGAGATGCCTACTGGTGCTTTCTGTTGATGTGAAACTACATTTAGATGTTGAATGGTTTGATTTTTTTCTGCAATTCTGGGTGGGATGATAAACAAGATCGATTCCATTTTGTGAAAAAAATAAAGAAATTTACCTTCTTACCTTAAAACTGGAATTTTTAAAATAGTGGGTCACATGTCCACCTATTTGTAATCTGAAGTTTATGTACAAAGGTTTCTCTTCGTAACTTGAGGAGCTAATGAGATAATCTACTTTTTTATATGATTCCAAATCCCACTATCCTTCTTAACATACGCCTTTTAATAAAAGTAACGATCCAAACCAGCTCACGTATGTTCCAAAATTCACTTTAAGGTTTTCAGTCGTCTTCCCGTGATGCGCTCACTAATAACATAAGATCGCTTTCAATGAAGGAAAAATTTTAAAAACAAAATCCTTTCCCTTGAAACAGAACTTTTCAAGAAGCTAAAGCCAATCTAAGAATCCTATTTAGAGCACGTCTGGGAATTATGGCCTGTAGGAAATTCCTTGCGCACATATTGCACATTACTGAAATGTGTATTTTTGAATAGCGTATGTGTTACTTCTTTTACACTGATATGAGCAAAACTCCACGGTTTCTTGTGTTCAAATTAAAGTGCGTTTCATATAGGTATATAGCTTTTCCACTCTTTTGGATGGCTCCAGCTCTGAAACTATGCACTTATGCTCACAGTGCATAGTTTCCATCATAACTTAATTGTTTCGTTCCTATCATTAACAAACGTTAGCAATTAGTAAACAAGACTGAGTCTGCAAAAATAAATTAATAACAACGAAGTCAAAACCACTTGCTTTATTCAAAGTAGGAACATCATTTACCCATGCTAACCTTGCATAATTCGATAAGTCATGGAGTGGCTTCTGGAAGTCCCTGACTGTAATGTAGCTCAAGGTGCTCGTCACTACTTTCTGCATGATGAGAACATCGACACAATTAATAAAAACAGCAGCAGTACTTTTGCTTAGAAAGAAAGATAAGAGGGAGCAAGTCTGTTGAGTATGCGGGCTGAGATAAGATTGTTTTTCGAGCTAAAACTCACTAATAATCCCTGCGTATGCTGAAGCATTGTCATGCAACAACTTCCGATGGAGGCCACTCTGATACTATGGTTTCTGAATCAAGACCATTCCATTCAGCAGTTTGTGTTCATTAGTTTAAATCCTCCGTTTCACCATCACGAATCCTGATATAACGCTGAGTTATACACTTCGGTCATTCAAAATAATATCCTGAACTTGATCAATCTTTTCAGATGTTCTGGCTGATTTGCTTCGACTTGGGCGCTAGTCATTTTCCTCAGACACTGATGGTCTTATACCAATCAAAAAACGCGGCAAAGAGAGAGGCAATTGTCCCTAAAATCTTCCTTAATACTTCTAATGGTTCCGTATGAGTTTTCACTAAATGCGCACAGAGGCTGATATTTACTCTTTGTTTAATTGATGAAACGGTGACGAGGTATCATAACAATAGTCTATACTAATCGGTGATAAGCATCATACTGATGATCAATCGAGCTGGAAATCTTTTCTTATAATAGAAGTAAACTTCCATTATGAACCATTATGAACATACTTCTGCTTTTACTCTCCCTATATATATATCAGTCTCAGGAATAGTATATATATATATATATATATATATATATATATATATATACTATTCCTGAGACTGATTTTTTCTTAACATGAGGCCCAGCTGGGCAAGTGACCTGTGGTGTAAACAAAAGAGCAATATATTCATGAGTAACTGATACCAAGTGTATGGATTTTAACTGACAGTTACGTGTGTGGGCATTCTGAGTGTAGACCGGTGTTGCTAAGCTGCATCGTGAGTTCAACATGGATCAAAGAATTATTATCAAGTTTTGAGGGCGTCCGGGTAAGAATACTACAGAATTTATCAAATGTTGCAACGAGTGTATGGGACAACTTATTTATCCTATGCGCGCGTATTTGCATGACACAGGTGTTTGAGGGAGATACAGGAGACAACTGAAGACGACGAATATCCGGGTGCAGAAAGAACAGTGAAAAATAGGAATTGGTGGAGACACAGAGGACACTGATCACGGAAGACCGAAATATATCACAGCGAATCTTCGCCGAGAATTTACACGTGAGCAAAGACACTGTGTACCAAATAATAACAGACGATCCCAACAAGAGGAAGGCGTTTGTCCGTTTCGTGCCTTGTGACCAACAAAGAGAGAGGGTTAAACACTGTAAAAAAACTGATAGATACTCCAATAGGGGTCCTAGCTTCTTCCTAAATATTATTACTGGTCATAAGACATGGGTTTTTCAATATGACCCGTTGACAAAACGTCAGACTGCACAGTGGATGTATTCTTCATAAACCAAAAAATCTGCACCAGTCAATATCCAAAATCAAGCTATGTTACTCACCTTTTTTTACGATAGTAAGACCATTGTATATATGGAATTTGTATCTTTCATACAAATAGTTGATACTTCATTTTACCTTGAGGTATTGAAACGATTACTCCAACATATCACGTATGTGAGTATCTGGGCAGTGTTAAATGGAGTTTATTACATGACAATGTCCCAAATTACAAAGAAGTTATTGTGCAAGACTGTCTCAAAAGGGGATCTGGTGTTGTCACACCTTCCCTATTCACCAGATCTGGCCCCGTGTAATTATTTTTTTTTATTTTCTAAACCCAACTCTACACTCAAAGTTCGTACTCTAATGACGGGAGGCGTAAGTCACATTTTGAAGAGGACTGTGACGAGAATTATCTGCAACATTCAACAAAACGATTTCCAGAAGCCTTTCTATGCAGTGAGGGCCAGGGCGCAGGCCCAACGATAGTGGATTCAGAATTGTACTTTGAGTGATTCAGGGTAACAAACTTTCTATGTTCACTTTCGTTTTTTATATAGCTCCAGTCTCGATTTCAAATTGCAGTACTGTGATATAGATATGCATGATGTGTGTGTGACCTTTCTTAGTCCAATTGTAAGAGTGCGTATTTTTGGCTCATAATAACAAAAGATAAGCATAATTACATAGGTTCTGTGAGACAGTACCAACTGCATATCTCTCATATCTCTCGTTCTATACAACTACGCTACTGATAACGAACGTAAACTCAAATCAATATATATCTATATATATCTATATCTATATCTATATATATATATATATATATATATATATATATATATATATATATATATATATATATATATATATATAGTCAAGTGTAATGAGTTTATTAATTACACTCAACTATTCCTATAAAATCATTACTAAGATTATGAAAAGTCAGATTATTATCATAATAACCGTGTGTTATTCCTGATGGACAAGTAGGGTTATAGCACATGAAATGAGGTTTCCCTTTTCATTAAAAGTATCTACTTTTATTTTCCATATGTATGAATGATTCCAAATTTAATATCGTACCCAGTTCATAAATATATATAAATTGCGAGAATTTTTATTGTAATTGTTCCAAAGAATCCAATTCTCAATGTGATTTAAAAATTAAAAGATAGGTAATAAAATTGCTTGAAAAAGAAGCAGTAAATAAAAGCATCTGGCCGATATTAGAACATTCGCTTCGTTTCCTATACTAAATTGCTTTCACATCTCGGCAAGAGTTGACTTCCAGCAGGCAAAAGAGAGAAAGAGAGAAACTCGAGATCTGTAATTGAGTGTTCAGCTTAAAACCGCGAGCTACGTTCTAACTGGGGGGGGGGGCGGTAGATGGAATGAAGAATCCTGTATCGAATATACAACAGGAAAAAGACTGTGGAGTTTGTGCTTGTTCGTTTGAGAGAAAGGCATTTTCTGAGAACCGTATTTCGTTTTAAATCTAAAAAATTTAATATGAGGGTCTTAATATGGGCTACTGTAAAAGCACGCTGTAGTTTATAACATCACGTCACAACAATATTTTAAAATCCTTTTTAAAATTGCACTATCTTCTGCAACATATATAAGATTATACAAGAGTAAAGCACAGTCTCGTACCAGTCTTCGCAGAATTCAGCGTACAGTAACGCACTCCACGGGAAAAATGCAAGTCATTGTAACTGCTATTTCGATTATCGTAAACTAAATAAAAAAAAATTGCGTTCTATTAACGGAATTGTTAGAAATATTTCTGATTATCTTTGCACCAAGAATATCTATCTATGTACCTATCCATCTATGTATGTACGTACGTATGTATGTATGTATGTATGTATGTATGTATGTATGTATGTATGTATGTATGTATGTATGTATGTATGTATCTATCTATCTATCTATCTATCTATCTATCTATCTATCTATCTATCTATCTATCTATCTATCTATCTATCTATTGTGTGTGTGTGTGGTGTCCCAGAAGGAAATGGTAATATTTTGGAAAATGATAGGTTGTTAAAAGCAATAAAGTCTGCATGAACCATAAGTTGATCTGGCTTTATTTTAGAGATATCCATATATAGGAAATTAAGACCAAGTTATTTCATGCAGGTAACTTACAGATGTACAAATATGCGAATGAAAACTGATGTCCTACAGGGAACTTAATTGTAAGGGGTCATGTTTGAATTTAAATAAAATTCAATTTTGTATAAAAGTGACTACTCAGGAAAATGAGATGAAGAGAGTAAGGTTAGATTATGAAACAAAGGAAGAGCACTAGCCTGTGTAATTCCTGGATGACTGGCGTTATCCTTGTCATCTGGAATGACGAATGCTTCTTTTCGGTTTCTTTCACTCTCTGGATGGTAGCTGAAGAGATAAGAAGTATGTGACAGCTTGAATCAACTGTCAAACTGCTAGGAGCGTTGAATCAAATCTGCGATGAATGTTGTCTTCATCTCTGCTTCACAAATCAGGTGTTCTGCCAAAACGTCTCTGCAGCAATGAACCCGCAGAATGGTATTCCAAAAGGTATGGAGCTGGATTGTCTCCAATGGTGTGGTGTCTTCTTCACTCGATGTAATTTCTTATCAAATCTTCATGTTGAATAAGCATTGCAAACGTGTTCTCTCTGGTTTTGTTTAAACAGAACGATTACTCTTGCGCACGATGAACGACGAAGTTCTTGGCTAGGCGGAAAGGAATGCATTTTAGGAAGCAAGGGAAACTAGTCTGACATTTATTGGTAGCTTTTGTAATGATAGTAAGGAAATACATGCATACTTAAACTGTCTTAAAATGTACAACATGAATAAGAGTTTTGTCTTGATTAAATTGAAGATTTCAATAATTCTAATAAAAGTTACTTGTAGAATGAAAATAAGTTAATTAAATTATGAAGATTAAATTTAACTAATTATGACAGAAGTACACATAACTATGGGTTACTTCATTATATATATACAGGGTGGTTGGGAGATGATTCCTGTCACCAAGATAAAACCAATCTGGGTGCACAAATGCTTCCTTTTGGAGTTACAGGCTGCCGAAAACGTGTAAAAATGAACTTTAAATGTCCATAGCTCCAAAACTATAGGACCTATCGTAGTCGCGTCAAGACTTTATTTACTAAAGAACTAACATGTGCTCTATCCAAAAATACATGCTTCAAAATCCTGCAGTACTTCCGCAAATTTTTATAGAGGTACTTGGTGGGTACTTCAGATTATATGCCCGTAACCAAACTGCCTGTACAAAAATTGTTGCTTGAGTACGTTAGGATTCTGAAACATGTATTTTTGGATAGAGAAGATACTAGTTCCTAAGTAAAGTCTTGACCCGACTACGGTAAGTCCCATAGTTTTGGAGCTATGGACCTTTAAAGTTCATTTTTTCATGTTTTCGGCAGCCTATAACTCCGAAAGGAAGCATTTGTGCACCCAGGGTAATATTTTGGAAAATGTTCGGTTGTTACAAGCAATAAAGTCTATGTGAACCATAGGTTGCTCTGACTTTGTTTTAGAGATATCCATATATCGGAAATTGAGACAAAGTTATTTCATAAATATTTTATTAAAGTCACATAAATGTATTATGAAGATATTCACGTCATTTAGAAACAAGTGGGTAGGAAAGAAAATATAC
This sequence comes from Thermobia domestica, assembly GCF_964235325.1. Classification (NCBI taxonomy): domain Eukaryota; kingdom Metazoa; phylum Arthropoda; class Insecta; order Zygentoma; family Lepismatidae; genus Thermobia; species Thermobia domestica. The sequence continues at coordinate 221,796,454 of NC_137454.1, forward strand.
TTTTAGAGAATGTAACATTAGTTATACATTCAGATATTGGAGAAAACAATTCCGAATTTTAGAGTTACAAACTTTTACTTTCCAATTTGGAACCGAAGAAATGATATCTTAGAAAGTAATGAGGGTAAATGTGCAACGTCACTATCTAATGAATGCTATAATACATCACGTAAATGCTCAAATTAGTATCGAAATACAACTATTTCTGTTGGCGATACAGCAAGAAGAATGAACACATCGAATAGATAATGAAATCAATGTTATTGTAGTAACTCACGAGGAACCATTCCGATTTGATGTATTCAATTGCTGAAAATGATTGCTAGCACTGGGTTCAGCACTGAAAGAAACAGAGAAAGAGTTTTGTGGCAGATCGTATACAGGTTGGAAGATAAATGAGGGGAAAATGCGAGGATAGAACGTAGAAAATGTCTAGAAAGACCATGTTAAGTTTGAAACGAGTAGAGGGATTGAGGTCAACTGTTGGATATGAAGAATGCAAGTAGACGTCCACTGAACAGGCGTAATCATGGAGGACATTTAAAAAGCCGCCATGTTGGACTTAGGGAAAGAAGAATATACAGGAAAGTGGTCATGTGACATATGGCTCTTGACACACAACGTCTATTGAAATCAATAGTGGCCAATACAATTTGAGACCTCTGTAACAGAAAGCGTTCCACACTATAGCAATGTATCAATACTGTTGTTAAGGTGACACGAATGATGAACTAGAGACCCTGTAGTACAGTCCATGAGCAGGTTGTATGAACGAGAGGGGTAAAAAGAGATTGAATCGAATCCTGGAACATCAAAAGGAATGTTTGCAATGTGTAACGGAATGAGAAGTAGTTCACTGGATGAATACTGGCGTGGTACTCTATACAAGGACACCGTTCCATTCAGGATTCTGATATATTAATGACCCTCTCCAAGAAAATGTGTAATTTGTAATATTGATGACTCTTCTCACAACCAGTTTCATACAATTGGCAGTTAAAACACTGCTCATAATACGCCTATTCAATGGAGCTCTACATGCATTTCTCATATCCAACATTTGACCTCAATCTCTCTATTCGCTTCAAAATTAACATTTCATTTCTAAACATTTTCTACGTTCTATCTTCACACTTTACCCTCATTTATTTCACACCCTGCATACCGCCTGCAACTAAACGTCCTATTTTTCTCGGTTTCTTTTGGTGCTGAATCCAGTGCTAGCAATTATTTTCCGCAATTGAACTCACTAAATCGGAATGTTCCTTTGTCAATGTTGATCAATATTGAATTCTGGAGAGTTATATAGCCTATGCATCAATAACCAGATTCAGTAAGGTAATTTATAAAAATAATATTTCTTGTTTGTGAAAAATTTGCAGTATTGAGACAAGCCTATTAACTGAATGCTATGACACGACTAATGGTCAGAAGCAAATTAATAAAATTACTAAACGAAACAGTATTTTATGAAGCGAGGCTTACCATAGTCAACAAATATGTTACGAATATGTTACGCTGTGCATTTCGTATTGAGCATCTGAAACAATCTTACAACCCACAAGAAAGTGAATTATATTGTTATAGTATGTGTAGGAAAACAAAGTGTATGTAAAGTGGCAGTGCGAAGGGAATAAAGATACTAAGCGGTGATGTCAATAAATTTTAAGTGATGTAAGGAAGTTCAAAGTGTCGAAAATGGTGCGCTTGTACATAAATACTGAGTATATAGGCATGGTACGTTGCCTATGGTACTTTAATGCATGCAGTAGAAGAATACAGATGAAAATACCCCCATCCAAGAACACCTAATTGGCGGAAGTTCCCCGTGTGTATAGGGTATTACGTAATATGGACATGCTTCCAAGTGTGCAGACAGTTATCATATGAGCGTCTCCTACTTCGCACCATGGCGAGAACTAGAATATTTTGATCCGAAAGCTCCCTACAACCAGCACAGGTAGGATTCCCACATGTAAACATGTAACACAATACAATGTACTACGGTTACTGCTTGACGAACGTATACATCCGTTTCATCTACAATAGTTGTAATACCTTTATGCAGGTTACGGTGAGCTGTGTGTGGAATTTTATCGGAGTGGACTTGAAGAGGAAAAGTCTGGAATTCAAAAGTGTAAAGGTACTAGAAATACAAGTCGTTTATTTCAAGTGATCTTCAAAGTAAACTTTTAGGTAAATGTAAAGACTGAAAAGAAAAGTATGCGATGAAGATAAACACAAACAAAAAATACTAAATCAATGGTAATTATATAACAAAGAGAAGTATGGCAATTAAAAAGTTCAAGGGATGAAAGTGGACTATATGGCAACTGAAACTAGGAAGTAAAATTCAGGAAATGTGAACTTGATTAAAATAATGATAGGAATGCTGGAAGAAAACCTAAGAAAGAAGAAAATATATTTTTATCTTGTTGACTAAATTGACAGCTCTTTTATGCATAGTATTCTACATAAAAATGTGGACGTTACAGAAAATGAAGGAATGTGGGTAGAGGTATGTGAAAAGAATGGGGAAAATCAGCTAGGTTGAGTGTAAACATTGAGGAAGTATTATAATTATTAGAGGGAAAGAACAGTATTGGACATGACTAAAAATATAAATCTAGTATTTGAGAAGAAATCGTATTCTTAGTGACGTGACAGAGAATAATATGGAAAGAGACAAAAGAAGGGAAGGAAGTAACATCACATATATGCACAGCCTAGTGAAGCACGAGAAAGACTACAAAGACTAGCAGCACTTCACGCTCACTACCCTTCAACACCCGAAGTAAAATCACATTACATAAGATGATAATCCGACCAATCGTTACTTACGCTGTCCCTGCATAGGTCTTTGCGGCCATCTCATACATTATGTAAATACAGGCAACGTGGTTCTCACGATCATTTATTCTCCCAGATAAATCCTACGATCTTAGTCTCTTAACACTAGCTGGGGATACACCACATTAAAGATCACACCAAATGTCTGCTAATGATGTTTTACAATAGTGTGAAACGAGCTAGTACAGCTCTCAAAATATATGCCATTCCAAATAAATTACTATAGTTTAAGTACAAAAGACCACTGTACGAATTTAACCCGTAAATACTGCAAATAAAGTAATACATTTGCAAAAACAGAAGTAGATACATAAAGCATTTCTCTCAAATACTATACAAGTAGAGTATAGTAGAAAAAGCCAGTTATGACAAATCCTAGCAAGAAGCACAGATATAACAGTAAATGTGCTTAATATATAGCTTTGAATAAAGATAGGAATATCTACAAATGGAACCGTATAATAATTTATATATGATAGGTTGATTCTATTCAAATGCCCATTTCTACGTCAGGTGAGAAACTTGCCCTTGTAGTGTAACGAACGGATGAATCAGGTCATCCATACGACGTTACAAATTCCATGCATGGTCAGAAAACAGCCTGCAGTACCCAGTTGTCAGGAGGCATCTTGTTATACAGTACAGTGTAAAAGTGCACCATGGAGAATACACAGCTGGAAGTGTTTTTTTTCTTTCTTTACAAACTCTAAGAAGGGTAGAGCATTCTGCACATCTTACGGTGGAAAACAATGCACAATACGTCACTGGATTGTGAAATTTTGCATCCGTAACACAACATTAAAAAACGACCACAGTCACCGACCAAGACTATGTCTTTATGTGCTCCTCATAAACAACGTGGAAGCAGACAGTCAACATAGTATTCTTTCAATTGCAAAGGAGTTAAACATACCACTTTACCGTCATTTGGTAGCTCCGCCTAGCCGATAAGGCAAAATCGTTGAACTTATGGGTGCACATGAATTGATGCTAACAAACTAGGATTTACTGGAGATATGCAGTTCTCGTAGTGTAGGAAATAACTGGGAAGCTTTCCTGAATAAGATTTTCACTTCTGATGAAAATGGATCTGATATCTTAATTCTTAACTAGTAAGACAGTTGTTAAATTTTGTGAGCAATGTTTAGAAGGATTTCAAAAACCACTGCAACACCGAATGTGTTGTTGTTGGTATTCCGGTCTACGGTGAGGCTAATACGTACATCATATCGTCCTTCTTACAGGCATAATCATCACTGCTGATAATTACAATGCTGAATTATTTGACATACTTTTGCACGATATGTCCTCCCATTACATGATAATGTACACCAATATGCTGCTGAAAGCGCGGTACAGATCATCTATGAGATTCAGAAAGCAATCCTTCCTCATCCACCGTATTCTTCTCACACCTGCCCTTACTTTTTCCAGCATCTCGATCACTTTTTTGACAAGGAAGAACTTTCTTGTTGAACTGTTGACAACTTCCTCACATCTCAGATTCCAGACTTCTTACATTATAGAATCAAGTCCATTGTTGAGTGGTGACAAAACTGTATGTATGCAACCGGAGACTGCTTTGACTATCAGATTTTGTAATGTTATTTCTTTGTTAATCTTTAAACGTGATGCATACCCGACCAGTCAATCAAGTAAATATATTATATTTTTCTGCAATGAGAAAATGTAATTCCAAAGAATATTATGAAAATTTGTAAACAAAAATATATAAAAAGCAGGAGCAACTAACCCACCTACTTAAGGTTAATTGGAATGTTTTTTCCCTAACTGTCAGATAAATTATTGGTTTGGCTTTAAGTCCTTATACAACTCCATGTTTAAACAAAACGTAAGCTCCGAAACATTCTGAGACCGAATTCTGTGCAGTTGAAGATCCTTTCTCAATAAAGAACCCTATTTCCAAAAGCAACAAATTATAGATGTAGGACACATGTTTGAAACATGATTGAAACCAACTAAAATATTTAAAAATGCAAAATGAACTTCTGTATTGGTAATTAATTCCCAAACATTCTAAACACTACGAAGGCAAATATTAAGATAAAAAGCCATGCACTATGTTTTTAATTTAGATCGGACAGACGATAATAGACGGTGCTTATAATAAAATATGTTATAGATTAATCATATGCAAAGGTATATGATGCTGGGTATTATAAGTGCGCATTATCAAAAAGGAAGATAGATAGTTGCCACAAATATGGTAGCCATATAGCTTAAGATGCAAGTGTGATGTTACATTTGCCAGTCGTCACGGTTCTGACAATACCTCGAAACACTAGCAGATCCAGTGGTCAATAGTGTATGGGGCCATCATTTACGTCCATGAAGGTTGTGACTTGGTGATTCATGGAGAGGAAAAACCTGTGGATACCATCCTGGTGGAAGACGAGAAATGCATCTGTGGTCTAGTGCCAAATCTTATAAAATGTTGCAAAGTGTAGTATATGATATGCGTGGCAAGGTCAAAGTGTATTCAATCGGCGAAAGATCAGGTGAATGTGTCGACCGATAAACGGTGGAATATCTTGACCATATAGGAACTGTAGGAGAATGTACTCCACATGCTGTCGTTCACTGTCCTATTGAAGAATTTCCAGTAAAAAGACTATAATCATATGCAAATTAAATTAAAACAACAATCAATGCGTAAGCAGGCCAAAAAAAAGTGGCATACCATACAATAACGTATAGGTGATATGTTGGTGTGGCGATCGGGGATGCAGGTTTTTTCAGCATGTTCCTACGTTACCACAAACACGTGTGTGACCATCGCGATGTTGCAAACATACGCAGGAATCATTCGAGAAGAGGATTTCCAGCAATTCTGCTGTACACGTCTATTCTGTTTAGTCGAAAGGAGATGCAACAATGATGGCTCCAAATACTCCAACTTTTTCAAGATAATGTTGAACTGTTTGAGGTCACTGAGCAACAAATCCGAATTCGTGCGCCAGTGTTAGGGATATGACTTTGATCTGTCATAGGAAAGCTTAGAACGAATTTACCATCTCGGTCCGTGTTATGATTACTGTTGGTATTCTGTATGTTCATTGAATGTTATGTTCTTGGAGCCATCAATTCCATATTTTGGTTACTATAACTGCATACTGGCTAATACTGACACAGGAAGGATAACCCGTAGTCACGATATAACACAATTATTTTGCGATCAAGGCGAGCACTTGATGTAATTGTTACCGTAGTCAATGGTAAAGCAAAGTTCAAGTGTCCAAGCACGCAAACATTACCCCAACATTCTCTCCTACTGACCTGTAGTTTTATTTACCTATATCTACTTATGTTTGCGGGGAACGTGTACATGATGCGTCAGGTATTTCAATGCCAATATTTTTACTGTCCCTCCATCCTTTAGTTTTTTGCAAATGTGGTATCAATCCAAACCATTCGCACATAAACCATTACAAAGAAATAATAAAAATATAATTTCTAATACAATGCGAAATTATGTAGAAATATAGTCAGAAAATTATATACACTTAAATTAGCCCGAAAAAATATATCTGTATATATTTATATTTGAAGTTATCTAATCATCTATGGTTAGAAATGTAACCAGTAAGTAAGCTATTTATGTTTAAACTCTAGAAAATATTTAACTACGTCTACCTTCCATTTGACACAACTTGTCCTTTTTCTTCCCTGCACGTGGTCATAACAACCACGAAAGAAGAACTGTTTCTATTGGCAACAGCACGTCCAGCCAATTATAGTGGTTCATTTCTCTCACTCTGCAATGGTAAACATTCCACCCTTTCCGCTCGTAACCAATTTGAATATAAACAAATACACATCGTTTTAGTCGAATATCAACTTGAGTAATGGAACTGCTGGTTATTGAGAGCATTGTTTTAGTTCGATTTTGTGTCATTTAATTTTATAAAATTGAGAAGTGAATAATTTCGGGGTTCAATACTTGACGCAAAAGCTGGCAACACAGCATTGAGCACCATGTGGGCACAGTGAGCTGTCAGAAGGGACACGTAGTATCAATTGCAGTATAGTTGTACAAATAAATAGTAAAAATACGGATAAAGAACACATAGTTGTTTTTGTATACTGAAACGTAAAAAATATTTCAAAATGATATGATAAATGTAAACGTGACGCATTGCTGTATATACAAAATTAAAAAGACGTTGTCTAGTAGCACGTCCAATTGTTAATAATACCATAACACTCTCATATACATTACAAAAATTCCAATTCCAATGTAAAACTCGAATGTACTTCTGAAAGCGACAGTAATGAAAGCAAACAAGAAAAAAATAATAGCATAGACAATTGAAAGAACTGCAAAGCTTGGAAGAGAAACAATTTTCTTTAAACATGAAATACATTTACTACATAAAGCATTCATTTAAAACAGAAAGAAAAGGGTGATGTGAAGATACTCATGCAACCCTTGCCGTTCTATTTAATACTACAAACAACCACTAAAATAAAGCAGAGAAAGAAATATGTTAGTTTGCATATTAGTTCTGTGGAGTTGCTTTATCCATCAAAATATTTGAACCAAACCAACTACGTATACCATTATATCGTTACATGTGTTTTCGATCTTCTCGTAACTATACATATTCTTTTCAACAGTTTTTCTACTCTGTTGGTGTATTCATAGGAGAACAAGAGCATTGCTGAAAAGAATGTAACTTTAAAGAGAACCAGACAGTAGTATTTTCAATATCAGTAAAGATCAAAGCAATGCACACAACATTTTCATTTTTAGAGTTTAAATTTGTTTACCAAAAAATCTACCCTTGAGAAAGTGTTTGTTAGCTATCCTATTTTGTACATGCATTATTGCTTTTTTTGGAGAAATGAGCTAAAATACCCATTCCTTGAGCACGATATTATATTTATGTCATAAATGTTGAAACCCATACCCTTTTGAAAAAGCCCTTTTATCAAAAAAATATGATAAAAGTCCTAGCTTCAGATGGTTAGGTGCTATGCTTCACAATGCATTTTTCCTGTGGTACGATTACAAACAGTCAATGTAGTTTTGGATGTGTAAAAAAATGTAGTATACCCTTTAAAATGGTAATTTTCAAAAACGCTGAGAGATATCCCCTTAGTTTTATATTCTGGCTTTTATCTTCCTAACTTGGCTGCCTGTACATTTGGTATAAATTTGACCCCTTTCTACCCTCTTAGAATGTGCCTCTTAATCAAAGTAACATGGTAAAATTTCAGTTCTAGGTAGGTGATAGTCATATTCAAAACTTCATTTTAAATGATTCATCAATTTTCCCGTGATTTGATCGCACACAAAATCACTTTCTCTTTTACTATATATACACAAGGTGTTAAAATTGGTCTATCCGAAAGTTAAATCTTATATTTTCCTTTTATTTGGAGGTAAAGGTACTAAACTTCATGGGCAGCAGTACAAACTGTCAGAATTACAACTCTTTATGCCAAAAAGAATAATTGCATTGTCAAGGTAATTCAATAGATATAATCTACACTTTGAAGCAACGTATTTTCATTGTCCAGGACTATTACAGTAATCTGATAATGGTATTTGACCGTGTGCTCTGCTGATTCCTGCTTCATCTTGTATTATCTGCAGCATGCTCAGCAAACTATTTACAAATTGTTGTTGCATTCCCAGTAACACTCGTCAATCAGTTGATTCGAAGTGGGGATCCTCAGAATGCCGGACTACTGTTTTCTTTGGCATGCAGAGATGAAATTCTGGTACTTTGTACGGCTTCCCATGAAGTTCGGTGTTTTTAACTGCAAGGAGAAGGGAAATATAAGGTTTTGCTTTCGGTTAGGCCTGCTTTTTTTTTAACACTTAGTATTTGATGCCTAAAATTTGGAATTCCCTCAACTTGGTGTCGTCGAGTTGTACGTAACAAAGAACTATTTTGATTTCAAGATTAAAATGTGCGAATAGCTCTTACAATTTTTTTCATGTACCTTTTGTAAAAGGAGTGATGGTGAAGTTTAACTTTACATCGGAGGCATTAAAGAAGTAAATGTAGCCTCTCAATATATGTAGGGCTGTACTAAATATGGACAATGTAGAAGTAAGGCATCATAGATATAATTTTTTAATATAAAATCTCAATAGGCAGACACATCAAAACTGACAAAGGCTCAGAAAACATGAATATCACAGTTTGAGTGCGATTACAATGAACAATTGCTATTTGAATCAGTTCAGATTATAATCATTGACAAATAATGTCTATTGGCAGTCAACATGAAGATCAGAAAGAAAGCATCAGTTATACAAATATTCTGTTGGTAGTGAGCAAACTTTCAAATGCAAATGTGTTATATTTAGAGCACTTTTCGTTTATTAATATTGTCAAAACACAAACCATTTAGTTAATTTCCTTATCCTGTGTCCAACTTCGAATTAAAATTATGGGTTCCTAGCAATTTGTGGATTTTTATATTGCGACTGAAGACATCTCTCACAGCGAATTACATTTGAATTTTTGTTGCATTCTCATCGCAGCAGTCAGGAGCCTACATCGTGGAACTACTTCCAATGTTAGCCCATAGTGTTAACCCCAATGTGCATTAATGTAGTGGTGTGAGAAAAGTGCTTATGATGAACTACAAAATATAAAATTTCGTTCGTGTATATATGTGATACATATTTAAAAGGGCTGTGAAATGTGAAGTGTAATTTTGTGTTTATTGAAGTAGTTAACTGTCCATATCTATACCAGTGTTTCGTATTGTGATTATTTTCTTCTGCATTATTATTTTTCTTATACATATAGTGCATCTAATAAATAAGTATATTATTATTTTATACAATATGTTCTCGTCTCATGTGTGAATAGTATTTTTGTGTGTCGAGGGCTAAGCAATTTTTTGGATGTCCATGTGAATTTCGAGACGAGACATCCGAACTTCTCAGTGCTTTATGCTCATCTCATTGTCGAGACCTAAGAACGATCCGGAAAATGTTCTGCAATTTCCTATTTGGAAATGTTCTTTAACGTCTTAACCAAGTAAGCGTTAGCTGTCTTGAATGTATCCATTGGTTGGACGACAGGAGCAGATCCGGTAGGAGGTTATAGTGTTGTCTTCTAACTGTCACAATAAAAAGCTTGATGGTAGTAGTTTTTTTATAAGAATCAGCTTTGTTGTTTTTATAGGTGTCGTGGTCTAATATAGCATTGATTTTCACGAAAGAAGAAAATGCAGATTTTCTAGATTTATCCAAAAAATACACATCAGCATTTCCCATCAAACATGTCATTTTATTCAGTTCGACGAGATATATCAATATGTCTCAACTTAGGACTTTTTCATTAAATGCAAATTCTATTATGGATTCTATTCTTTATTTTAGTCAGAAAAACATTATACATTTTATATCAAACAACATTAAATAGGAATTAAGATTTTATTTTTAGAAATGGTTGTATTTAATTTAACGTGTACGGCAATACTATTTTTGCAAGCGTACGGTCGACCGTTTTAAAACAAAAATATATATAGTATATACCCATCCCTAAACCCAAGGCTTTAAGTATTGCCTATCCAAAATTCGCCTAAAAGCTCATACTTATGAAAACGGCTATCAAAATGATATCACAAATTTACTGTTCTTACTATTCGATAATTGCTCTATTTTTTTAACTGTTTATCGTGCATACTTTGCTAATCCTGCACCCTCATTAAACGTTAAGATTTACTCTTGAAACTGTTTTCACACTGTGTTTGGAGTTTTCAGCCAAGTAAATTTCTAGTATTGAAAATAATGCTTAAAGAGAAAATCCAATGCAATCCACAAAAGATAACAATCGATTCTGAAAAGTCTACTGTCAACTATACCTACGGATGAATTTATTTTTACCAAAAGAAGAAAACCAAAGATGTTATTTTCATTACTATTGCAGCATTTAGAGAAATGTTCAACGAATACGACTAGTTCAACTATATTGAGAAGATGATAATGTCAGAAAATGGATGACATTTTTGTGTATAATTACATTTATTACATCTCGGTATCAGGTCTACATAGTCGTATAATTGTACCTACATTATTTCGCAATTCAGTTTTAAAATACATATATTTTTCTGTCACTTATTTTCAGTAGTACCAATACAATTTAATACTAGGCGAATATGGAAACACACATCTTGAATTCAAAATTCGCCTATATTTTCTGTTGAGCTTCCGAATGCAAACTCCATTGCCAGAGGTTATGGCTAAGGAAACATTCTTCTTTCTTTCTTTTAAATAAAGGCTTTGAATTAAGACCCAGCAACGACTAAGATAAATATGGACTTTAAAGTTCCATAGTTTCACTACTATTGGACCTACCGTTGTCGCGTCAAGACTTCACTTAGGAACAAATATGTGCCCTATCCAAAAATACATGTTTTAGAATCCTAAGGTACTCACGGAGCATTTTTTATATAGTGAGTTTGGCTACGGGTATATAATTTGAAATATTCACCAACTACCTCTATAAAAATTGTTCCGGAAGTACCACAGGATTCTGAAACTTGGATGTTTGGATAAAGTACATACTAGTTCCTTAGTACAGTACTGACCCGACTATAGTTTCGTAGATATGGGCCTTTAAAGTTCATTTTTTCATGTTTCCGGCAGCCTATAGCTCCGAAAGAAGGGATTGGTGCACCCAGGTTGGTCTATACTTTTTGTCTTATCTTGGTGTCAAGAATCGCATTTCAAACGTTGTCGGTGTTGTTTTGAAACACCCTGTATATATAGTTGCTAATAATATTGATCTATATTATAAGGAAAATAACGTTTCGTTCATGCATGAGCGGCTCGGGATAAGACAATGATATGTCACATTTTCTAACTTTCGAATAAACTGGAAAAGAAACCAACATTCTAGTGCAATGTAATGCAATGACAAACACCATACAAATTTTCCCTGCCATCTGCTGGTACATTCGAGAAATTAACTTCCTACTTCCAGTTGTGTAACCCGAACCCAACCCGTTCCACTTAACAACCCAATTTCATCGGAAGTGGCACTTATCATTGTCTTACCCTGGGCTTCTCATGTATTTACTATATGGAAAGATAAAACTGGTCGGAGAAATGCAATGAGCATAATAACACAATAATAGCCAATGATAGAAGGATTGTCATTCGACATTGAAGGCAATTTAGCTAACGAGATAACTCAAGCTTATTTTACTGCTGTGATTTCAAACCGTTTCCTGCAGGCATTAAAGAATAATAAAACAGAGCAGTGGAAACAACAAAACAGTGCAGTGGAAATGCTCTGTATGATAAACTAAAATATGTATATTAAATATTCGGAGAATAAGGGTGTAGGGAAAGATTAATAGCTATCCATAAAGATATCTTAATAGCAGTTTATATTTGAATGTACGTGGAAACACTGCTTGTGATGAATGCACTCAAAAATTTTAATAACTTCTAGTAATTTATGACAAAAAAAAAAAAAAAAAAAAAAAATTGAGCAATAGGAAGTACAAAATACACAATATATTTATTCATATACTTATTTTCCTGTACAAGGCAATACTAGATTCAACAATATAGATAAGTAACAAAATGAACAAAGTCACCATCTTGTATTTGACTATTTCCTTTTTTGGCAATATTTTTGTGTTTCCTCTGTTGCAAAAGTGTCTATCTAAAGTTGTTTGTGCATTGTGCCGTTTTATATTTATTTGTGCAACGAATACTATCGCTGCATCTTGCAGGAAACTAGACGAATGACTGTACAAGTATATAGCCCTACTCAATTCTGATGAAGCCATATAGATATCCGGACTTGTTTTTACGAACAGTATGTATACAAATCAGTGTGGATTGTTTTAATATCCACTCAAGAGAAAGAACATCTACAAAAATTACAGTGCCCTACAAAAAAAAAAAAAAAAAAAAAAAAAAAAATAACCTACGAAGGTATGTATGTTTTTCATTCTGAATTCAAAAATAATACATTTTCAATTTCTTTCGTCAGGCTGGTTTTGCTGTAAGGGTCAATTTTCTTCACATGCGCGAAATGAACCATATTTTCTTGAAACATGCATATGTTTGGAGCGGCATAACTCAGCTGTTTGTTACCGTACAAGAATGATTTAGGTGTCAGATTATTGTGGAAGGAAAACCTTTCGCTTGGTGTGGAGTTTGTCGTCATCGATCCCATAAGAAGATAGAGGAGGTCATTGATTTTCGGTATAATATTGTGAAAATTGTATATTTTCAAATTCGCAATCCCATTCCCTTGTCACACCTTAACGATGGGTAACAAAGTTATAAAGTTGGACAGCTTACGGGACATACATGGCATATAGGTATTCGATTTGATGAATGTCAATGCCAAAAATCTTGACTTATGGAAAGATTCTGATGACATTTTTGGATTCAGGAGGACAAACTCTATCAGATTCAGTATCCACTTCTTTTGTGAAAGAAATAATGTTGACCAGTGCTGTCAGTGTAATATTTACTTTACTGACATAAATTTGTTCCATCAGACCAAAACAAATTAGATTCGAGTCACGTTACGTGAAACTATGGTAATCTTGCAAATTACAGTATGCGAACTTAAAACTGAAACCAGGGCCCGCGGTAGCTCAGTGGTAGAGTGTTCACCTCTTATGCATCGGGTCCTTAGTTCGATCCCAGCTCGCACTAAGTGAGCTTTGTGGCTGAAAAACACCGTGCGCGTGGGTTTTGTCGGGGTTCTCCCGTTTTCTTCTCACTTTCTTCATTCCACCATTTCATTCATTTCTCATCATCACCGTCTCCTTTAGCCTAGCTGACATAACCGTAGGACGTAAAACTTAAAGGTTTCATTTTCAAAACTGAGCTCAAACATTAGATCTATAATAACTGGTTGCAATGAGTACAAATGATTACTACTCTCGGTTGTACATGCAGAAGAAGAGTTAAAAGATTGAAATAATGTTCATTCTTAGAGCACTAAATTTATATAATAAAGCATGGTTCTTGCTATGCCTTAGCCTGTCTAGTTTCCTCTATGGAGATCAATACTTAAACTGGAAGTGGTGATTATTTGCACTACTTCCAGTTGCAATAGAGGATTATATTCCGAGATTGTACCTGTTCTTGCAGTGGTGAATCCATATCAATAAACAGTTTTTCCTGTCTATTGTTGCTTTTCCACTATGGTGACCAGTGTACAAACCGGAAATCGTAGTTTCCGCAACTTCCGGTTTGAATATCGGGATAAAAATTGAGACGAACTTACACTTTTCACGTTCAATCCGTGACAATAATTCATTTTTCGCTATAAACATAAGTATGGAAATTTTTAAAGAACAGTTATGTCCGTCTGTCAACAGGTATCAGAACATCAAATAAGTTAAATTCAACTCATTTGATGTTCTGATACCTGCTGACAGACGGACATACCAGTTCTATAAGAATTTCCATGTTTATGTTTAGCAGTTCTAAGTGATTTGGAAGGTCTAAATAACTAGTTATTCGTAACAGATTTTTTTTCATTATTTTTGGGATTATTCTCATGTATAAAACTAATGTACGTTGTAACACAGTTTGTGGCGTCATCACAATGAATCCAAAAGTCATCCTATACTTGGCCCACTTCGGTACATATTGTAAAAGATAACACTCCAAGATATATGACAAACTGTTGGTCTACAGTCCCTCTATAGCTATTAGCATTCTGCATATAGTTTTTTTCGTTAATTTTCAAAAATTTCAGAACTAGCATTCTGTTTTTCCAAAATGTAAGGGTGGCACTGACTTAGTAAAGGTGATTCCTGTTCATAATATAGCTAAGTATCTTGTGACTATTTCTCGTGCCATATTTGCTAGTTTATTCATATTTTGACTTGTATATTCCAAATTGATATCGCCCTCCACGATGACTTAGTCGCTAGAGCGCCCCCCTGATACACGCGGTTTCGGGTTCGATTACTGTTGGAAAAACCTTTAAATGTGATTGAATTACATTGGTTCCAATTCCACCTTAAATTGCAGGTTCGCAGTGCTCAAAAGGACGCAAAATTCAACCCACCAATACAAATTAGTATTAGTACATGGATATATTTTTTTGAAGTTTTCCAACACTCAATAGTTTTCCATACATGATGATATATTCTGTTGCCTGCCTTGTTTTTCTATTTGTAAATTTTTAAACAATATTCTTTCGATATAACAGGAAAAATACGGATTTTCTAAATTATTTTCCCCTCTTAGTATGACTTGTATAGTACATTTTCTGCCGTCTTATATTAGAAAGATACATCCAAAAAACTTTAAAATGAAATAAAATTTTTGAGTTTTACGTACCGCGTTTGTGCCGCCTAGGCTAAAGGAGACGGTGATGATGAGAAGTGAATTAAATCGTGGAATAAAGAAAGTGGGAGGGAACGGGAAAACCCCGAAGAAACCCACGCGCACGATGTTTCTCCACCACAAAGTTCACTTGGCACGAACTGGAATCGAACCAGAACCCATGCACCAAAGGTGAACTATCTATTACTGAGCCACACGGCGGCCCATCCAAAAACTTTAAGTAATTCGTCTGATGGAAACTAGTTCCTGCCGGGATTTCATAATCAACACTTGATAAAGAAAACTCACTTTCATTTGCAGAATTCCTCCACTGTAAAAGTCATTTATTTCTTTTTTTAAATCATTTGTCAATTCATTGGGTAATTTACACTCTTCAGCAAGCAAAAACTGACTGATTTCTCTACCTGAATACACACTATCTAGTATCCTCATGAAAATAGTAACAACAAGTATAAAACTAAAAATAAAATGCATTAATAAGATATCCAGAATTTTAAGGAGTTTCTCAGTATGTTTTGTGGTCTGCATAATAGCCATACTAAACATTTTCATGGTGTTCTTTCTAAAGTTTCACTCTCAAGATTGTCCTACCACATCAAGTTATAGTATAACCGTTTTCAATTTGTATTAAAAAACTTCATTAACATTATTTAAAATCAAATTTCAGCTCGTATATATATTCTGAGCGAACAGTATTTCTTGTTTCGTAACAATGTCTAATTTAACGTTTTCTTTCCTTTTCTTCTTGAATGGCTAGAAAATATTTCTGGACTTAAATAAACTATATTTCTATTAATTCAATGTAACTCATAATATATTGTTTTGTAACTTTCAATAAAGTACTACGGAAAGCCCTTCGGGTATCCAGGATCAGCAAATGAATTCCTTTACATTTCACAATAGACCATTCAGAATTAAGTATCCTAGCAACAGATCTTGTTCTTTCAGCAAATTGTAGCAGTTTTCACTGACATAAGAAGGGATATATCCCGGAATAAAAAGAAAGTGATACAGTTTTTTTCTAAAACTCAATATATATAGCCAAGTATCTAAACACTACCTTGCACCATATTATACCTGTAAACAAACACATAGAAACTGAGAAACAAATACATTAAAGTTGCATGCACAGGAATTAATAAATCAACGTAATCTCAAAAGAAACTAAACTTACATTACTTTATCTATAAGCCTGTTATTTGCTCGAATTTTCTAGGTGGTTATATTTACTGAGTCGACAATATCTACCAGATACCAGAACGGAACTATATTTTCCCAGAAATGTTCTACAGGACTTCATTCTACCCGAAAGCTTAAGAGAATCAATCTAAAATGAATAACAGAGAAGATTTTTCGACTAAGCAAAATACGGTAAAAACACCGGACGTATTCGAAGAGTAGTAGAACATCTTAACTGTTTCCATATATTGCCATTGATTTGAAAACCTGAATAAGCAAGAAATACGGCGAGGGAAGAGGAAAAGCTGTATTATGTGCATAGTATAGAATATAAGTAAGTATGAGTTACGATAAGTCGATATGAGTTAAGAAAATCTGTAACTTTTAAACATATGATTTTTCTTTCCAATAGGAGACAACTATGACACTATTCTACCCTGAAGTCGCCTAAGCCTGAAAAAATGTAAATGGAAGATCCTATCATGAATATGATAATAAAACAGATATAATTTAATAGTACGATACCAATTTCAACTTACTTCTTGAAACACATCCTCGAAATCTATGACCCCAGAATCTCACAAATGTGAAGTACATAATCTTACAAACACGTAAAAAAATTCAAGATAGGCTACAGCAGTAATATTAAGAGGAAGGTCACAATCTGTCCCATCCATCAGTAGTATTATGCAGGCACTCTGCAAGTTCAGTGAGAGCATTTTGGTTCAGGGATAGACTGTTTACCTCTGCTGTGAAGAGTCTCTGGTTTGAGTCAATTTCATATGAGTTTGCGGTGGTTTCCTTGGGTGTTTTGTTTTCTCTCAGACTCAAATTCCACCACTTCTTTCATAATCGTCCACTTCTGTCTCATTTAATCTACACGACTTAAAGATGAGACTAAAACTATAGATTTCATTTCGTTTCTCGAATCTCAAAGGCATCTTTAACAATATTGAATTTCAATTGCGCATCACTACACACTAGTTACAACCATTTCATGTATATGAGTATTTCTGCATATATAACCAATTTCGATATTCATGAACTTTCAAATAATGATCCCTACTCGTCATATATTGGCATCCACTAATCAATCTATTAGTTTTTACATTTCCTCTACGAATATCATAAATTACCTTGAGCTCATACATATTCTCAGTCTTACGAGAACAATACGTATATTATTTTATTTTCATACTTTTTATTTAGAATGACCGGGGTTGCTCAGTAGTAGCGCATTTTCGTCTGGTGCTTGGGGTCCCTGGTTCGATCCAAGTTTGCGCCAATTGAACTTTGTGGTGGACAAACACCGTGTGCGTGAGTTTCCTCGGGGTTCTCCCGTTTCCTCCCATTTCCTTCATTCCACCATTTCATTCATTATTTCACCCTCAGCGTTTCCTATAGCCTAATCAGCATAATCGTGGGATGTAAAACGCAAACTTTTCATTTCACTTTCATTTTTTGGACCCTGACGTCAGTAATCGGGATCCCGAAATTCCAGAATTAATGTATTCTTGGTATTGTGCTTACTACTACAAATAAGAATACACTGGCCTTTTTATGATCATGTGTAACAAATACTTGTGCTTCATTGTTGATTATTCAAGGTGTATCAAAAGGCAGTGAACAATATATGATATATATGAACAATAGATAGATAGTGTGATATATGATCACGACCTAGAATTTTTTCAGAATGCAATCAGAGTACATATAATTTAATTTGATGAAAAATTATTGGCAACTGAAAGTTATGTTACTTCTTTCTTGCAGGCGTGGTATCATGCCGTTAACACGTAAGAAACACATCTAGATAACCAAATGATGCCTGAAGTGTCTGAAGAGTTCATCCAGCGCTATTCACAACATGACTCTGTCACATGTTGCAGTATCACAGTTGTTAACCAAATCTGAAAAGACTGGCAGAGTCGTAGACATATTTTGTAGTGGACTGCCCGGAGAACCACGGAGGAAGCAATAGTTACGTCAGGGCTGGCCTCCTCCTCGATGACGCCTCAGAGGTGCGCGTGTCGCTTATCAACACAATATTATAGTTCAATGTACAGAATACTGCACATGTATAAGTGAAATCCGTATAAGGTGTTGTAACGAGTCGCCTTGAGGACACCCCCCGGCTCGCGACTCAATGGACTCGTCCCATGTTGATGACGACTAACGAGAAGCAAGAGATTGTAAAAGAAATAGAAAATAAGGGAATATAATTACATTATGTTATAGTGTTGTTTAAAACAAGTTAATCTAACCTGTTTATATATATTTATTCTTTGTATCTTTTTCTGTTAGATTTAAAAAAAATAAAAAGGAAAGAGTAGGAGTGCGCGAATATTAGAACTGATATGGAAATCATTCATATTTGCTAGCGCGTCACGTGATGGTTCATAGCTTCGCGGTATGCGGTTGCCTTGGGCCCGCATACTCTCTTGTAGTTTTTCAGCCGGGACAGATCGTGAACTCTCTCGTAGTTTTCCAGCCAGGACGGATCGTGAATTCGTAGCTGTAGTTTGTCAGCCAGCATGGATCGTTAACTCATGATTGTATGTGTGGTGACGGTTGTGGAATGAAACGTGTACCAGTCTTTGCATGGTGTCGTTGTTTGTGTCAGAGTTTAACTGCGAAGTTGAACTGGGGCAATGAATGTATTGGGCATAACGGCAAAAGGAGTGAAAAGTGTGGAAAAAAGAGCTTGGTGATATGAAAATAATCACAGTTTCTCAGAAGCTAGTATTTCTGTTATGCTTCTTTTCTTATTTTAAGCAGAGAATTAATAGGAGTATTGGAGCCGAGGCAGGAAGTGAGCGGGGGACCAAAGGAGGTTAACTTGTGCCCGTTTATATGTTACGAGTTTGTTCTAATAACCAGTGTAATCGTTTTGATTACTATAATCTTATTTGTCTGGTTAGTTTGTGGAGCAATTTTGCCCCAAAGGACGAATTCTGCATTTTTTTGTGGGACAATAATCTGCGAAAAGAAAAGAAAAGAACTGAGAAACAATAGTTACTTGCTCTGGTTTTGTGATGCAGGAAGCTTTTCCCTTAATAAGCTCAACTGCTATTGCAAGTAACCGTTGGTACGCCGAAACTAAGTTTAGTTTGAATATTTTTGGCGAGAGTCTTTGAAAAAGGTTCTAGATAAAAGTGCCGTTTGACCAATATGTTTATTCGCTTCGAGTTTCGTCTCGGTCAGTCAACGAAGCCAATTCCATTACTGTAACACCACGAGACAAGGTAATAAGAAGACGGAAAATTTGGGTGAGTGAATTTTTGATTTAAGTAGTATATGGGTCACTTTGTGAACAATTCCTGTTTGGTTATGGTTATGGTCGTTTCCGCTTTGCTTAGGACGCTATTTGCATTTGACTTAAATTGCCACAGTAGGGATCTGTTAATTAATCTAGTTGAATCCTCCCGAGATTGTAATTTAGAAATTGGTGGTATGACAATCCGGGAGTATTGATCCGAATAATTTTAAAGAGTATCAAGAAGTTCGATATTTTTTCCTTGTGGATATGTTTGTGACTTTAAGGCGTAATTTTGACTCGTTAATACGTGCATATTGCATTCACTATTGATGAATGATTTCCATTTGAGATTGTATATCGAGCAATTAAGAGTAGAAAAATTTTCAAAGAGTATTGAATACTGAAGGTACATTGTGCAATTTTTGAACATCATAAGATTAGTAATTGTGAAATTAAAATATTACGTAATTATCAAGTATTATTTTCAAGTTTGTACAGTCACGGTCAATAAGAATAGGACTGGGTACAACTTTAGTAAAGAGTGTTATAATTTGAATAAGAATTTGATTCTAAAGTTTTTCAAAAGCTTAATTGTGATATTTCTTCATGTCACCAATTAATAATTATTGTACAGTCGGTGACAAAAGTTATTGAATCATAGGTTTTCTAGTTAACATTGAACTTACACTTAATATTTACGAAAGAAATTATTTGAATAATATATTTGAATTGAAAGCAGATTGTCGAGACTGATTAGCTTTAGATTTATTTTATTATTATTAAATTTTCTATTACGTTTGAAAAATTACCTTTAGACTTAGTATTATATTAAAACGAATTTAGATTCAAATTGAGATACCGAGATTGTTGTTAGGTATTGCGATTAAATTAATAATCAACACACTTGAATCAAATTAAAATATATTTTGAATTGGATCTCTTACGTATTACTACGCGGTATATATATTTATATTTACATATATTTTTTTTATTTTACTTCTATTGTTATTATTGCTTTGTGCATTTATATTAATCTAACGTATTAGTATATATGCACAACCAACGCTTTGAAATAAAGTTTGTTATTGAAAATTTGAAATCTGGTTGTTCCATTATTTAAGATTATCTGTATATCCTATTTATTTGTGTTCTGCATTAACATATTCACAAGGAATATCAATCCGTCCAGTCTGACGCTGCGACTTTGGGTTTATGTGTCTGTTCGGCCAAGACTCTTCTTTCGGGTTTGCTACTCGAGTTTAAATCGATTGTTGAATTATAATTATGTTTCTTAGTTGAGACTCTCGATTTGGATTCGTGTGGCGTGACTAGGAGGAAAGGGTCGTTACAGTGTTAATGCAGCAAAATTTCTCCGAGGATGGCATTTATCACCGGAGTTTTGTGAGTGGACGATTGAGTAACTACGGCCAAACCTTAACTTCGCTATGCAGATACTCACTTCAGATGAAGCTCACTTCTACGTAAATGGAGAATTTAATAGGTACAACATGAGATATAAACCACCTGACAACTCTACGTGGACAGGTCCCTTCGAAATGACCGGTGCAGAGAAGATTATGGTATGAGCAGGCATATGAGAAACATCAAATAAGTCCCTTTTTCATCCTAGGAAATTTAACTGAGGAACGATACCTTGCGCTGTTACAGGAACATAAATTTCCAGCTGCGGTGTCCGAAGATGGTACATTCCCCAGATATTCTCAGCATGATGGCGCTTCACCCCATTATGACGGTCGCCGTGCGTTACTACTTAGATGAACAATGCTTTGGGAAAGGATTGGTCGACGTGTTCCAATTGGGTGGCCTGCTCCATCACCAGGCTTAATGCCACTTGATTTCTAACTTTGGGCACAAGTTAAGGCTATAGTTTGTGCTGTGAAAATTATAAAAATTCGTCATCTGGAATAATGTATCGCAGCTGTCTGTGCACAAATTTCACCCGACACCCTGCTTCGTGTCCACAGTAATTGCGAGAAGCATGTACAAGCGTACATTATTCACCACGGACAATATGTGGAACACATAGCGTAAAAGCTAAACATAACTTTCAGTTGTCAATTTTTCACCAACTTAAGTTCCATGAAATCTGATTGCATATTTGATATCCTGAGAAAATTCTAGCCAATTGTCGTATATTACACTACCGTTCATATCGTTCATAATAAAAATTTTGGATCCAAGGTGTTTGAAACAAGATAGCGGCCGTCCGCGTGATATACTTCCAAAAGTGTCTTCTTGGCCCTAATGTGAATCGCTCATCTTACATTCAATAAAACTACATCTGTGTCGATTTTAGAAAAGGATAGTAAGGGCTATCAATATACCCTTTACGTTTGAATGTTCATGACTACCAATTTTATTTATCCAAAGGTATGCAAGCGACCCTAGTAGAGGCATCATCGCTGATTTTGTAGCTAGTGCGTGCGCCTTTGGTGTGCTGAGTCCAGGGGTCGATTTCTAGTGGGTAAACATTGAAATTCAAACACATTATGATGGTTCGGATTTTATGGTAGGAGCTAATTATAACCATCAAATATAAAAGGAAATTCATTTTATGAAATTGAGTACCATTATCAATCTTGCAGGAAAGTTCCAAATGTTCTTCTTCAATGCTACATCATCTTTGTTCCAGTTCAGTAAATACAACATATTTACAATATATAGTAGGAATCGTTCAGAACCAGCTATGAAATTTAGATTTGAATCCGTTTGAATTCACGTACCATGAATTGATTTCCTCTCTATTTGTTTGCTACACCTCCCATGGTCTTCTTTCATAGCACTGCCAACCAATGTTGAATTTTAGGGTAGAAACATTGAAGAATTGTTTACCAAATTCAACTTTATTGGATTTATCCCCCTTTCCTGCTTTTATTGCTTTGCACACTGTTTATCCGTGCAATTGATGGAACGAATTTCCAATTGCAAATCCGATCTGAGCTAAAACAATTTCAACTAACCGAAGAAAGGCAACCATTGGAATGATATTGATTGGGGATAGAGGGAAAAACTGGTATTACAAATAAGAGAAGGTACTTGTCTCTTGACCATAGCGGAAACACTATTAGAGTATCGACATCATTTATATGTAAAACGCCAGCCTCAACATTTTTTGTGGTCAAAATGCTGTTTTCCTAAAATGCAGCGAGGAAAAGTCGAGTATTAATACATGCAATACAAATTATAGTTGAAAATACAATTTCATATTAGCCAATAATTTGTTTAGCACCTAAGGAAAGATTCAAAATAAAGATATAGCACACTACTGCCTAAACAAACTAATTGGAAAAACTGTAATTAATGGTTTTCAAAACTAAAGAAAATTAATACACATTCCAAAGATTTTCGAATGTTAAATGTCAATAGAGCGGTAAATGATAAACGTAGCTTCTTTTGTAAATAATAACTATCCACTTAAGGGATTATAAAATAGCTAGAGGAAGAAAGTGTAATCGAATGTAGAAGTGTGGGAAGTGGAAGAAAGTGAAGGAATTATGATTTCTTAAATACGAAACCCATGTTGTAGCTCAGAAAGAACTGTTCAGTGTGGCTATTGTTGATAATGTATGACATAAATTTAGCTCGTATACATTAGACAATCCAAAGACTTAGAAAATACCAAATATGATACAGCGTCCGTGATTTAATTTTAGGCTGTTGTATTTATTTCGATTGGCTACTTCTTGTAGAATCATCCATTAATAGACATTTATTTCCGTAAAAGATATAATTTTCTTTAAGGTTCTTTAAACACATAGTATATGGAAAAATATCATAGAGTTTCTTAATACCTAATTCATTCTTTTTCGATTCTTTGGGAGTTGTTCTTAGAATATCTTATAATATGAGTGTGTGACGAATGTTCCTTTGAATAGTTTATCATGGGCTGCATTCACTCATTATTGTGGTATTTATCGCTCGATTCCATTTTCGACTTTTGTTTGAAATCTATGCGTAATATCGGAAATACTTTAAGAAAATGAACATTATTCTTCCCAGTGATAATAATAATAATGATAATAATAATAATAATAATAATAATAATAATAATAATAATAATAATAATAATAATAATAATAATCCTCACAAAATAGGAAACGTGATATTATTTCGTTATATAGATATGCTTTACCATGAATGGAAGCACGATAGCTCAGTGGTAAAGCCCTCACCTTTCGTGTTAAGACTTCTCTGTTTGATCCCTAATTAGTGGGGAGAACATAATATCCATGTGTTTTATCAAGGTTATGATGCTTCTCTTTACATCCTCTTTTGTTTGATCCGTAATTAGTGCTTGACAACATCGTATCCGTGTGTTTTATCAGGATGATCATGCTTCTCTCCACATCCTCTTTTGTTTGATTCGTAATTAGTGGTGGACAACATCATATCCGTGTGTTTTATTAAGGTTATCATGCTTCTCTCCACATCCTCTTTTGTTTGATTCGTAATTAGTGGTGGACAACATCATATCCGTGTGTTTTATTAAGGTTATCATGCTTCTCTCCACATCCTCTTTTGTTTGATTCGTAATTAGTGGTGGACAACATCATATCCGTGTGTTTTATTAAGGTTATCATGCTTCTCTCCACTTCCTCTTTTGTTTGATCCGTAATTAGTGGTGGACAACATCATATCCGTGTGTTTTATTAAGGTTATCATGCTTCTCTCCACATCCTCTTTTGTTTGATTCGTAATTAGTGGTGTCCAACATCATAATCCGCGTGTTTTATTGAGGTTATCATGTTACGTTCCACAATTGTCTCTTGTTTGATCCTTAATTAGTGGTGAACAACATCATATCCATGTGTTTTATCGAAGTTATCATGTTTCTTTCCACATCCTCCCACAATCAGTTACTTTCATTAATCATCCATCTTCTTTAGCTAATAGAACATAAAGCGGAATGCACAGCTAAAAGATTTCGTTTCATTGGATATGCAGCATAACCCCGATATAACGCGGTTGCTGGGGGACATGCTTTACACAAGCGATATAACCTTGCTGCAGTATATTGAAATATGAAATAGAAGTGATGAAAATCGATAACACGGAGTTCATTAATCGATTCGTTGGAGGAGGAGAACAATCGTACACTAACAAACTACAATATCACATCACATAATAATGTAAAATACAGTACTTTTAAAAATTACTCACCAATTATGCTATTTATTTCTATCTTATAACTGATCTCAATTTACATTGCATTCCATGCATTAACACTAAACTAATTTGTACTGTTTTAAGAAAATAAGCAATATTTTTTTGACGGACTAATGTACTACATAAAGCCTTATTTCAACTTTCCTTGTTTTTAAGATTTTCTGGCAGGTGCAAAGCTTTTAAAGTCTTTTAGAAGCACATTATTATCTACTTCTGCGTTAGTCATGTTCCGTTAGTTCTGCGAAATCCTTTGACTACGGTAGTCATGGTCAACTAGGGGATGTGATGAAAGCGAGTTTAACGGTAAAACTGTACAGCGGAACCGGTTTTTGTAAAATTTTTGGAGCAGGTATTTTTTTGGTAGAAGACATACTTCCCCCTCCTCCACAATACATTTGAATTCGCGGTATTATGAAATCATACTAACTGTACCATCAATATTCCTATAGTCCATAAACAACAGAAACTGCATATATGTAATATAAGAGTTACTGTTAAAAAGGAACCAGACCCAGCAGTATTATTATGTTTTATTACAAGAGCTAAAGTCCCATGATATAGGACAATCATAACGAACATAGACATCGTTTTGTATATGAGATTATTGAAAGATCCAAATATTCCTTATATTTCTTATGATGAAGGATCTTTCATTTTTAAAGATAATTTTTGTGTAACGATGAGTAGAAACAAAGTTGTAATTTGCGTAAATTAAAATAATTAAATAAATAATTATATATTATTTAATTATTTTTCCCCTGTTATTGTCAGCTTGACCCAAAACACTTGTTTATTCTTTCTATCCTTGGAAGCACGTAGAGTTAATGATTTGTTGCAATTTCAGTCCACAATCCTGCACTTCCTCAGTCAATTACGTCTGTACAGCTTTTGTTTTTGATGTGACATACCAATAGCCGAGTGCTTTCAAGGAGATGAAGTCATCAGCACGCAACGACAACGTACTGCCTTCTGCTTTAGACAGTAATGCTACCTAATTGTAGGACGGTTCATACAGCGATACGGCTATAGTTAGTTATATTTTAAATTAACACTACGAGACAATTACGCTTATGTATGCAAGCATATACCTAGGTATATATATATATATATATATATATATATATATATATATATATATATATATATATATATATATATATATATATATAGTGATCAGTAAAATGGAAACATCTAAACGAAATTGCAACTTATGGTGTCGGGCCACCTTTCGCCTTCAGAACAGCCTTGATGCGACGTGGGATGGGATGGAGGCATAGAGGTCGTGAATGGTAGCAAGTGGAATTTTACACCATTCCTCGTGCAGGGCATCGGCCAGTTCTGTGAGAGAGGATGGAGGTGGAAATCGTCGCTGGAGTTGTGTTTCCAAGACCGACCACAGATTGTTCCGCTTCCCCGATGTGGTATTCCCGTGTGTTGTGTAGGCCGTTATCACCTTCGACACTGTCCCACGCGACACACCTAACACAGTAGCCACTTCCGTCACACTCACTCCACATAACCGCGCACCAACAATTTGCCCTCTTTGAAAATCGAGAGGTCTCCCATTTTACATTACCTCCGTCTGTTGCAGCCACTGGACACTGCTGTTCCACTGCGCCTGACGTAGTATGGAGACCGACCTAACACACCACAACCAGCGGTCCGGCGCTGCGGGCGCCACGACACAACTTCCAACCCATACATTTGACGTGTTGCCAACTACAGGTGTTTCCATTTTTCTGATCACCATCTGTACATATATATATATATATATATATATATATATATATATATATATATATATATATATATATATACAATTTAAAAGTGAACTAACTTTTGTGTATACACGTGCTCCTCCAGGTGCCTGGAAAAAGCAGGATTGAAGAACAGCCCACACATTTCAAGTTAAAAAGGAATGTTTTTATTGGTAACAAAGAACAGATCACCGTTAATTATTCGAAACAGAAAAAAATAGTACTGTTTCTTCTCGTTTTAAGAAAAATTGCTTAGGGTTATATTTAGTTTAAACATTTAATGCATTTTCCTTGTAGTTATACAAACAGAGCAGCAATATATATGCTTTTGATTTTTTACATTAGAAAAAACAGTTGTATTCCGCAAACGTATGGTTCGCAGTATGATATTGGTTAAATTCACGATTAATTGAAAATTGTTGATTGTTGATATTTACTTTTTAATTTACCTATCACCTAGCTTGCGTATACAAAAATTTTAATACTGAAATCTAATCATCGTTACGCCCAGTTAAGCTTCGTGTGGGTTGGCAGTAAAACTTGATAAATATTGCACTGCAATAAAGATAAAAGGTAACAATTGTCTGTAGTCTATATGCTGTGTTTATGTTGTTTAATTAGTAAATTATATTGGGCTTCAATTCAAATAACACTTGTGGATTTTTTTATAAATAATTTCAGCCTTATTTAAAATTAATAAGATTCTGGTGTTAGTAACATACAGGAAAGCATATTCATATTTAACATCATCACCATACATTTTTAAATAAGGGCGGGCACATTGAGAAAGGAAAAAACGTATGTTGCGTACGTAAAAACGTAGGTTAGATGCGTAAATTCTGTAGTTTTTGAACTTAACGTACAACTCTATGTAACATCCTGCAGCAAAGGTATTTTGTATACGTTCTTTCAAGGTTCCGACGTAAGGATCTCACATACAGATGGACGTATATAACATATAGCTGACGCATGTAACATATTTATATGGGTATAATATACGGAAGACTCTTAGATGTTAGACATTCTACAGTGGCATGAAGTAACATCTAAACGGGAATGGAACAGTACGTATGTAGTATATGAATAATGTATTCTCCTTACAGATTTTCGTAGTAAGCATATAGAATCCGTATATTTCTACAATATACCGCTGCCCGGATAACGGATTTTTTCTCAGTGCAGACAGACGAACGTAATGCAGTGGTGACTATTAACTGTTAGAAATTAGCGCTTCTCACAAACTGAGGCCTTTCCCTTTTAAAATAAGGATGACAAACACATGCAGTGAAAAGTGTAACAAATTAACATTAAATTAACAAATTAACAAATTAACAGTGTACTTCATGCCACTGTGAGTCATTTGTAACATTTTCGTCTGCAATTAATGTTACATTTTAAATTTTATTAATATGTTAATAAGATCTCCGTTTTTGTATGAACAGAATATATCCAAATGAAGCATAAAAATTTAGGTCTTAAGTGCTTATTTCACTTTTGTTGCTTAGTAGCTAGGCTTCTCACTCTCTTTTCTTTAAAAAAAAACTCTAAAACTTGAGTCTTTACTTTAACTGTGATTTAAACTACCTGAGCCTCCCTCTAGTTTATCTTTTACTTATCGACATCAATTGCAGTATGTAAAACGCTACATTTAATCTAGAAAGATCGATGTAGTTGTTGTAGATTTCCTCAGATTAACATGAAAGAGAAGGGATTCTTAATAAATAATCCTTCTTAATTCACTTGTCCAGATCTATTAATTCCAACCAAAGTTTCAAACAGGATCAGCGTTAATATCGGAAATCATAATTTTTCAACAACTTCAGGTTTGAATAGGTTGATAAATGGGAAATATATATAACTAATTTTTGCGACGATAAATCCACATCAGAAAGCTTAATACTCACCAAATTTATCTATCTTGAACTATAATGATAAATATTGAAGCTGGAAGCAATAATACATTTCTATCATTTCCGATTACAATAAAGGAACAAAAATCGAAGGTGGAACCTATTCTTACTGTATTATTTATATATTAGAGTTGAGTTGATTTTAGTTTAGCGTCCCGTTCAGCAGCGAGGCTATATGAGACGTGGACCTACTGATTAGCGTGGAATCCGAACCACATGAGCTCCTGCTGGGAATCGAACCCGGGCCTCCCACGCTAAAGGCGTGTACGCTAACCGCTTAGCCACGAGAGAGCTCTATTTATATATTAGAAAAATGCTCTCATCTATTTAATACAGTTTTGCAATAGGGTACTTGCATATTTCCGACACTTCAGGTTGACTTACAAGGGCAAAGTTTTGCTTGTGACGCTCAATTCATTCAGAAAAGTCGCTGATCTATTAGAATCGGTATTGAAACTGAAAGTACTAGTGAATTTTCAGCACTTCCGGTTTTAGTAGTGTAATAGAGGTGGAGATATTATCTTTTCTTGAGATCGAATTGCTAAAAGAAAACGTATTTCCGCTATCTGTTCTTTTTGTTCTATGAATCAATCTTCAAACCACAAAAGGCTGATTTCTACCACTTCCTTTTTGAATAGAGGATTTTCAGAAGAGATGGACCTATTCTTGAGATTCTGAATCGATTCAAAAGAAACTCTTTCTCGATATTTCTTTATCGTTCTTACTCTAAAACCAGCAGACAGACTGACGGATGTAGCAGTTTTATAAGAGTCCGACACACATGCATAATATATTGTTTATAAGTGTAATAGAAAACAATATACTTACTCAATGATAAAAAAATGGTTACAGTATCTATAGTAGGTATAATCAAGACTGTATAATCAAAAATTAACTTTACACATTTTAAGTTTAATTTTCTTGTCTGGCAGAAATGTCTGTCGTTAGAGATGTTTCGTTTCTCGTTTATATTGTATTATTCTGTCTTTTCTTCTATCAATTTTCCGGATTTCCTTAATGTGCATTTTTGTTTTGCATTATTAGACATCTTTCTGCTTGTACAGTAATTTCTCGATTTTCCGCGGGCTAATTACCTACTGTCTTTCTTTCTTTCTTTCTTTCTTGTTTTTGATTGTTTATTTATTTATTTATTTATTTATTTTTGCAACGATAGACTATGGATTGAAAGAAAATGTTTTTAAGAACTATTACAAAATATTGTTTTAAGAAGCTTCAATCACAAATAAAGAAAATACGTTTTAATACATAAAATCAAAAGCAGTTAACAGTTTTTCATGTATGTGAAAAAAATTAACCAACAAACTTATAGTTGCAGAAAACAACTCTTTATTGTCACAAATATCAATATAGGGATCCTAAAGCATTTTATAGATCTGTAACTACCGGAACATATTTTAAGGATAGAGATTATTCTTGCAGTAGGACTTATATTACGACCAATTTGAAAAAATAATGTGGGGCTTATTGCCTCGTTAGGTTTTATTTTCACAGAAACGTTGTAGATCGTTATCCTTTCTAGAGTAATTTACATTGAATAAAATGATTACCTTTAATAACTATTGAAGTGTTACTATGCATGTATCACGTACATTTTTCTTTTTTTATTTTAAAAATTAGTAAAAAAAAGAGTATGTAATTAAATCTGAAGACAATAATGGAAATATAGCCGGAAGCGATTTAATAAAGATGATCATATCTAATTGTCACTATGTGTTTATTGTGTAGAAAGTATTCAACTTTCTTACAGACAAATATGTGTTTTTTTGTTGCTGTACAGTGAAATCTAAGGTATGTAGGCTAGCATGGGTTCCATTGTAAATTGAACAACTTAAATAGGTGGCCAAGTTATGTATGATGAGACAAGAAATATTAGATTTTAAAATACATACTTGTAGAGATCATTACTTCTAGAGTAGGAAATAATTATTACCCGCGTGTAAGTTTGTATTTTTATAAATAATATACTTAATACTTCTACAATTTGAAAATAATTCACATTATGATTTAAATATAATTTTAGAATACTAAATACCTACAAAACCTAATGTATATTCTTTATAATTTGTTTTATTTCCGTGACGATAGATGCAGGTAAGATCGTGAATTTAAGGATATACTCCGGAATATACATACTGCCTGACCCCTTACAAGTAACAACACCTAAATACCGTCCCTACATGTGGATTTAGAAATAATTACAACCATCTTGCTATTAGGTGTTAGACACCAAGGGCTTGTTTATTATCTTATTTCTTTCTTTAACTTTATTAAATGAATTGGTTCGACATACGTTATAAATTTCTTCAAATTCCCCAGGAGGTAAAAGCTTGCAATAGATTATCAAAATAAAGCCTTGCATGAACAGATCAACAAATCTATCTTGATTATAGTATCAACTTTCTTGCAACGTAGTAAGAATAACAATGTAAAGGCTTCTCTTTATGAACTTCCGACAACAAATATTATGGGCAGTTTATTGGTGTTAAAAATCAATAAACAGCATCCTGTATTTTTTAAATGGCTTACAGTGGACAATTTTTTCCTCTAACTTTTGTCATAAGTTCAATGACCTTCCAAAACAAATAACAGTAAAATGCGTTTTACAAGGCTTCTAGGGAAATAAGATTATCACGTATACGATCGAATATATTAGACATCTGAATATTGACCGCATACATTAAAATCTTAGTTTCAAACAAGCCTTGGAAAACATCATATAGATGCATATATAGATAATTTAATCTAGATAGAATAAGGCCAGGATTTCAAATAGATATGTATGTAGTTAACGTTCAGAGTAGCAAGTAGTGCATGTCTTACGGAAAATGCAAGGTACAAACCTAAGCCCAAGTTAAAGGTACCAACTTAAAAAGACAGCCAAGTTAACAAGTTTGACCTTATATAAGAAACAGTATATTTTTGTATTCAAAGAATTCAAAACATAAGAAAAATGCAACAAGTAAATTATAATAAAGCAAGTTCGTCGGATTGATATATGTCTTATACAATGTGTTTGTAAGGCATCCATTGTTTTCCTATTAATCCCAACGTAGTATCGGACATTCCTCGTCCTAGTAACACATGGACAAGAAGTATAATAAAGAATATCCTTCGTGTTCGGTTACGAACCGTTATTTAGCGCTCTATTATTTGTAATTCACTTTCTTTTTGCTGTAAGAACCAATACACAAAAGTAGAGTAAAACAATTAGTAGCGCCACAATGTATACCACGTGAAAGAGTTTGGTTCATCACAGTGCACACAGTGTAGTGAAGTTTGCTTTCTGTTACTTTTCCCTCATCCTTCATTCCCCACTCAGAAACCTTGGTAAAAATAATGAATATACGAAAATATTAAATAATTAAATCTTTTGGTTTGTCAAGTAGAAACTCGTTTACTTTTACCTTTTAACGTTGTATTCCACGGACAGATTAGTATTTTACATTCTGAGCGGTATACCAACACGCAAATCTCTACAGCACTACGGGTAGACTATCAAGTAAGGAAGCTATTCATAATTACTCTCATAAGAATAGATAGAGAATACATTTTTTATTGTCCATATTATGGGACCAACTGCTAGGATCACCTATATCAACGATCTCGACTCCCATATTTTTACCTTCTACATCCTAGCCAAAATTGATGGTGAACTATCAAATACTTCTTAAGAATGTATGTTTTCCACACGAATACACGGATAGATAGAAATGAAATGAAATGAAATCTTTGAGTTAAAAAAAATAGGAAAAAACTAAAACATACAAATGATATCGTCTATAAGTGGTAGCACAGACGGTAACAGGAACATACAAAATATATATCACTCAAATTTGTTTGTGGGGGAAAAAGCGATAGCAGATTGTTACTTTGGGAAAAAAAATGAAAATTCTGAGTTTTACGTCCCACGATTATGCCGGCTAGGCTAAAGGAGACGGTGATGATGAGAAATGAATGAAATGGTGGAATGAAGAAAGTGGGTGGAAACAAGAGAACCCCGATTAAACCCACGCAAACCGTCTTTGTCCACCATAAAGTTCACTTGGTGTGAACTGGGATCGAACCAGGGTCCAATGCACCAGCATTAACGCTCTACCACTGAGCCATTGCGGCCCCACACGGATAGATAGAGTAAATATATAAAGAAGTTTCTGGTAAATCAAACTTCTTTTTAAAAAAGGAGCAATACTAGCATTTGCAATTGAAAAATCTCTCTATCTCTTGTCCCTTAATTCACGTCTACATAGATCAAAAGATAAGATAGGCAAATACAATGAAAGTGGTACTTCGGTAGGAGATAGATAAGTGAAATATATTTGATGGAAAAATGATGCGGAATTTAAATCAGATATTAAGTTAAAACTTCAAAACTTGAGGAAAAGCTATAGATAATATGGAATGAACCTAAGCGACAGAAAGATAAAAGCCATGGTGGTTATAACGAAATACCTTTAGGGAATAGAACGTACGAAACGTCATTATCTTTTAATATTTTTAACGATCATATTAAGTAAAAAGAAAAAGGAAATAAACCAACAAAAATAAATACCAAAGAAATAACAAAGAGCTGAAAAATCTTGTTTGACTGTTTCGTTGACGAACAGACGTGATACTGAGAAAATATATATGAAAGCAACCAAATACGGATATGAAATGTGGATATGAAAAAGGGTAGCGAAATTTTACTAATGAATCTTTAATATAAGTTCATAAACGTAAGTCACTGACATATATGTTACAAGTGTTTTCAAAGAAAGGCGTTCGAAGGACACTCATCACGACTAACACATTCTTCTTTAAATTCCTTGAAATGAATGGAATATATAGCATTGTAGTGTTAGTAACGAAGTTTCTCGTTAACAAATATGAAGAAAAGCGTTATATGTGCTTTACAAAATCTCGTCCAAAGAGAATTCCCTTGCTTTTTAGTAAATTTCCTTTCTGCACATTTCGAGATTAATTGAACTAATTACTATTGTAAAATTCTTAACAAGATTATAATAAAATCCAAAAAATAAAAAATACAGTAGTTATTTTTGAATAAAACCCATTCTCTCGTTTTGTGCAAGAAACCTCATTTCAGTTTTTTATGTACAAAATGATCGTGCCACATTGTAAATTAGTTAATTGTGTAATAGAAAAAAACTGCTGGAGCTATGTTTGAAAAAATGTTGAAAAGCACTAGTAAACTAAACATTAACTTTTTTCTAAAATTACATAAGAAAGAAATACATTCTATTACCTTACATTATATATAGCTTCTAATGAAATAATAATGACATCTGAGCAAACATGTTTCAGTCGTAATTCGAAATCATTACCTGAAAGGTATTCATACCTGTCAATAAACGACAACGTTTTTGTGGATTGTTTCAATCGAAATATGAATTACTTACTGTTGTGAACCTGCCCCCCCCCCCCTCTCGGTACAAACGATTTCCGCATATCAAGAAAAAGCACTTCGTTTGTACCGGTTTGTACCGCAAATATTTTTGTTTGTACTGTACTGCAGTATGAGAAATTAAGAAAACAAAGTGGGGGGCCAAGTTCACGCAGCCCCCCCACATTGTCCTAAGATCGATTTAATTGGATCATTTGAAAGATTTTCGTTTGTACCGGATTGTACCGTAGTTTGTTTCGTTTGTACCGTTCTGGATTATGAAAAATTAACGAAACAAAATGGGGGCCCAGATCAAACAGGCCCCCAAATCACGACTTAATACACCGGGTACACATCATTTTTGTATGTCATATGAAAGTACTTGGTTAGTGCAGGATTGTACCACAAACAGTTTTATTTTAGCCATAATAGATTATGAAAAATTAAGAAAACAAAATTGGGGGGCTGTGTGAACCTGGCCCCCCACTATGTTGTACAAACGATTTAGTTGGCTCATTGGAAAGATTTTCGTTTGTACCGGATTGTACCATAGTTTGTTTCGTTTGTACCGTTCTGGATTATGAAAAATTGACGAAACAAAATGGGGGCCCAGAACATATGGGCCCCCAAATAACGACTTAATACACCGGGTACACACAATTTTTGTATGTCATATGAAAGTACTTGGTTAGTGCAGGATTGTACCACAAAGAGTTTTATTTTAGCCATAATAGATTATGAAAAATTAAGAAAACGAAATTAAGGGTGCTGTGTGAACCTGGCTCCCCCACTATGTTGTACAAACGATTTAGTTGGCTCATTTGAAAGATTTTTGTTTGTACCGGATTGTACCGTAGATTGTTTCGTTTGTACCGTTCTGGATTATGAAAAATTAAAGAAACAAAATGGGGGCATACATAAAGCAGGCCCTCAAATCATGACATAATACACCGGGTACACATGACTTTTGTATGTCATATAAAAGTACTTAGTTAATACAGGATTGTATCCCAATGAGTTTTATTTTAGCCACAATAGATTACGAAAAATTAGGAAAACAAAACTGGGTGGGGGCAAGTTCACGCAGCCCTCCCACATTGTCCTAGGATCGATTTAATTGGATCATTTGAAATATTTTCGTTTGTACCGGATTGTACCGTAGTTTGTTTCGTTTGTACCGTTCTAGATTATGAAAAATTAACGAAACAAAGTGGGGGCCCAGATCAAACAGACCCCCAAATCACGACTTAATACACCGGGTACACATCATTTTTGTATGTCATATGAAAGTACTTGGTTAGTGCAGGATTGTACCACAAACAGTTTTATTTTAGCCATAATAGATTATGAAAAATTAAGAAAACAAAATTGGGGGCTGTGTGAACCTGGCCGCCCACCACGTTGTTCAAACGATTTAGTTGGCTCATTTGAAAGATTTTCGTTTGTACCGGATTGTACCGTAGTTTGTTTCTTTTGTACCGTTCTGGATTATGAAAAATTAACGAAACAAAATGAGGGCCCAGATCACGCAGGCCCTCAAATCACGATTTAATATACCGGTTACACATGACTTTTCTATGTCATATGAAAGTAGTTGGTTAGTAGCGGATTGTAACATAATGAGTTTTAGTTTGACTCAGATTTAGGTTTGTGGCTTAAACTGGTCCGCACAACTTAGTTTTCATTAAAATTCAAATCAAAACGGCATCAAATATTTTTACCCGATATGTACGAATTTGTAACCGCAAAATTAAAGTTTGTACCCTCATCAATTTCGAAAAAGATTGGATTTTTGATAACGGGTGGAGCAGAGCCTCACAACTCTTTTTCTTTCCAATTCGAATCAAAGTGGCACCATAAATTGGTACCCCATACTTACCAATTTGTACCACCAAATTAGAACTTGTACTTCCACCAATTTCGAGAAATTTTGGTTTTGATGGCGGGTCAAACTGGATTGCACAACTTATTTTTCTTTCAAATTCGAATCACAACGGTACCAAAAAATTGTACCCACTATGTCCCCACTTGTACCACGAAAATTAGAATTTGTACACACTACTTATTTCGACAAAATTGGAATGTAAAGGAGGATCAGTATGACGTCAACTGGCCCACACAACATATTTTTTTTCATTTCGAATGAAAACGGTACTAAAACTTTGTAAACAATATGTACCAATTTGTACCTCCAAAACTATGATTTGCACCCTCACCAATTTCGCGAGAATTGAATTTTTAATGCCGAGTCAAGTAGGCTTGCACAATTTTTCTTCCCAATTCAAATCAAAACGGTAACAGAATTCTGTACCCAATGTGTACCAATTTGTAACACCAAAATTAGAATTTATATCCCAAGAAATTTCGTGGAGTGTGGCAGGTCATATCAGACAGAATTTTGTTGGCAGATCAGACTTGCCCACACAACTTATTTTTCTTTCCAATTTTAATCAAAATTATTCAATAATTTGTACCCTATATGTACAACTTTTTCAAAAAAATTAGAATTTCTAGCCCCATCAATTTCGAGGAACTTGAATTTTTGATGGCGGTTCAAATTGACCCACAAACACTTTCTTTCTAATTTGAATCAAAAACCTTTTAAAAATCTGTACCCATTATGTACCAATTTGAATTACCAAAATAAGAATTTGTATCTTGACCAATTTCGAGAAATTTGAATTTTTGTTAGGAGGTTTTTCTTCCCAATTCGAATCAAAACTGTACCAAAAACTTGTAGCCAATATGTAACAACTTGTATCACCAAAACTAAAATTTGTACAGCAACCAATTTCAAGAAATATGAGTTTAATTGCAGGTCAAACTGGCCGGCCAACTTATTTTTGTTTCAAATTCGAATCAAAAGCTCACCAAAAATTTGAACAAAATATATACCAATTTGTACCGCCGCAATTAGAACTTGTACCCTCACTAATTCCGAGAAATCATAATTTTTGGTGACGGGTGAAACTGACCCGCATAAGTATTTTTCTTTGCAATTCGAATGAAAACGGTACCAATAATGTGTACTCGATATGTATCAATTTCTACCAATAAAATTAGAATTTGTACCCTCACCGATTTGGAGAAATTTGAATGTTCAATGCTGCAGCCAACTTAACGTCGAAGCTTGGCTCGCGCAACACATTTGGTTTACGAATTCGGATTAAAATGTTACGAAAAGTTTGTGCCAAGTAAATACCAGTTTGTACTCTCAAAATTAGAATTTCCAACCTTACCAATTTCTAGAAATTTAAATTTTCATTGCAATCTTCCTGGGCATGACAATCCCCTTTTTTTGTATTCAATCAAAATAGTATTCGATTCGAACGAGAACGTGGAACCAAATTTCCCCGCAATTCATAAAAACGGAACGGAAACTTTGCTTATGATTTGCATCAGCAAAA
The DNA here is from genome assembly GCF_964235325.1 of Thermobia domestica. Lineage (NCBI taxonomy): Eukaryota > Metazoa > Arthropoda > Insecta > Zygentoma > Lepismatidae > Thermobia > Thermobia domestica. The sequence goes on from NC_137454.1 coordinate 221,833,729, forward strand.
TCATGTACGAATGAAGATTAGAAATTGTTATTCAACGAACGGCCAATTTATCACCAAGTCAACTCTTCCAGGCCAAAGGCTTATTCAGAATTCATATGAAAACTGTCCATTTTTTTAGACAATTTGTAACAAAAAAAATATTACATTGTATCTGTACCAATTCAATAAATCTGAAATGCTTACTCAAATATGTGTATCTATTTGATCTCAAGGTAAACCAGAGAAATGCATTTTTTTAAATTCGACATCACTACTTCGCAATTGAATTTGTTATATTTCCATTAAACATTTTAACTCTGGAGTGTATTATCGATGGTAATTGAATTTATAAAAATGTGTATAAGCAAAATTAGAACTTAGACTCTGTTTTCGAAACGGAGATATGAGTGGATAGAGACGACTTTACAGAACTGATCCTGTGAATATTTTGGAGTCCTCAACATATGTAGATGTTTGACTCTCTCTCCCCCAACCAAGTTGTACAAATGCCAATGCTATCCACTTAATCTGCCGCCTACCCAACAAGTTGTTTTGCGATAATGCTTTAATTTATTCTTTCTAACATTTGGTACACTGTAGAAAAATATTAAAATAATTTTGTCTTCGGTGTTTATAGATGGCGCAAACTGATATCTATTTGACACAAATTTTTGGTAACATGTTGATTGGAATTAATAAAAGAAATGTGTTGGGCGAGCCAGGTTTCGACGTCAAGTTGGATCGAGCGTTGAGAATTCAAATTTCTCAAAATTGGTATTTGGACAAATTCTATTTTTGGTGGTACAAATTGGTACATATTATGTACATATTTTCGGTACCATTTCGATCCGAATTGGAAAGAAAATAAGTTCTGGGGGCCAGCTTGACGTAGCCACCAAAAATTCAAATTTCTCGAATTAACTGGGGATACAAATTTAATTTTTGTGCTACAAATTGGTACATATTGAGTACAAATTTTTGATACTGTACTGATTCGAATTGGGAAGATAAACAAGTTGTGCAGGCCAGCTGGAACCGCCAACATAAATTCAAAATTCTCGATATTGGTGGAGGTACAAATTCTAATTTTGGTGGTACAAATTGGTACATATTGGGTACAAATATTTGGTACCGTTTTGATTCTAATTATAATGAAAATGTGTTGTCCGGGCCAGCTTGTCTTCAACCTGGCCCGCCATCAAAAATTCTAATTTCTCGAAATTAGTGGGGGTAGAAATTCTAATTTTGTTCATACAAATTTCTACATATAGGGTAAAATTTTTTGGTACCGTTTCGATTCGAACTAGAATGAAAAAAACAGTGGAAGAGAACTTTTCCTACCACAAAAATTCAAATTTCTCGAAATTAGTTGAAGTACAACTCTAATTTTCGTCGTGCAAATTGGTACATATTGAGTACCAACATTTGGTACCATTTTGATTCGAATTGGAAGAAAAAAGAGTTGTTCGGTTCTGCTTCACCCGTTATATGTGAAAATTTATTTTTTTCGAAATTAGTGAGGGTACAGATTTTAATCTTGTCGGTACGAATCGGAGCATATAGGGCACAGGTGTTTGGTACACTTTTGATTCGAATTTTAAAGAAAATAAGTTGTGCAGATCAGTCTAACCCGCATATCTAAATTCGTATTTCTCGAAATTGGTGGGGATATATATATTCTAATTTTGATACTGCAAATTCGTAAATATTGGCTACAATTTTTTGATACCGTGTTGATTTGAATTTGAAAGAAAAATAAGTTGCCCAAGCCAGCATGACCCTCCATCAAAAATTCAAACTTCTAGATATCGATGCTGGTGCTAATTCTAATTTTAGTGGTACGAATTGGTACAGATATGGTACACATTTTTGGTCCCGTTTTGATTCAAATTGTAAAGAAAAATGAGTTATGAGGGTAACTTTGATCCGCCATCAAAAATTCACAATTCTCAAAATTGGTAGGAGTACAAATCAAATTTGGTGGTACAAATTGCGTACAAATTTTTGGTAACGCTTTGATTTGAATTGGAAAGAAAAACAAGTTGTGTGGGCCAGCGTGACACACAAAAAATTTAAATTTGTAGAAATTGGTGGGAGTAAAAATTCGTACAAATTTTTGATATTTTTTCATTCGAATTGAACAGAAAAAATTGTTGTGTGGGCCTGTTTCACTCGCCATCAAAAATTAAAATTTCCCGAAATTCATGGGAGATCAAATTGTAATTTTCGTAATACAAATTAGTACATATTGGTTACAAATCTATGGTGCCGTTTCGATTCAAATTCGAAGGAAAAAATGTTGTGCGGGCCAGTTTGAACCACCAATAAAAATGAATGTTTGTCGAAATTGGTGGTAGTACAGATTTTAATTTTGGTGCTACAAATAGGTATATATTGGGTACAAATTTTGGTACCGGTTTAGTTGAAATTGAGAAGAAAAATGACTTGTGCTGTCCACATTGACTTCCCAACAAAAGTTCAATTTTCTCAAAAATATTCGGGTAAAATTTCTAATTTTTCTGGTACAGATTGGTGCATATTGGGTACAAGTTTTGGTAGTTTTTTGCTTTGAATTGAAAAGGAAAATAAGTTCTCCAGCCCAGCCTGACGCGCCATTAAAAATTCATATTTCTCGGAATTTGTGGGGGCAGAAATTTTAATTTTGGTGGTAAAAATTGGTATATATTCGGTACAAATTTTTGGTTCGAATTAGAAAGAAAATGAAGTGTGTTCCAGCTTGACCCACCAACAAAAACTCAAACGTCTACAACCTGGTAATACTACAAATTCTTATTTTGCTGGTACAAATTGGCATATATTCGGTACAAATTTTTGGTATCGTTTTCATTCGAATTGAAAAAAATATGTTTTGTGGATCAGTTTGACCTGCCATCAAAAATTCAAATTTCTCGAAATTGATGGCGGCACAAGTTCTAACTTTGATGCTATAAATTGATACATATTGGGTACAAATTTTTGGTGACGTTTTGATTCGAATTGGAAAGAAAACAAACATGTGCGGGCCAGGTTGACCTGCCATGAGAAATTCAAATTTCTCGAAAGTCCTGTGTTTTAAAACTTGATTAGAATGTTTGCTTGAATTGGGACCCCAGTTTGTTCCGTTAATTTAACATAATCTACGGCGGTAAAAACGAAACAAACTACGGTACAATCCGGTAAAAACGAAAATGTTTCAAATGATTCCACTAAATCGTTTGTTCAACATGGTGGTGGGCCAGGTTAACACGGACCTCCAATTTTGTCTTCTTAATTTATCATAACCTGTTATGGTTAAACCAAAACTCATTGTGGTAGAATCCGGTACTATCCAAGGACTTTCATATGACAAACAGAGGTCATGCGTATCTGGTGTATTAAGTCGTGATTTGGGAGCCTGCTTGAGTTGGGCCTTCATTTTGTTTTGTTATTTTTTCATAATCCAGAACGGTACAAACGAAACAAACTACGGTACAATCCGGTACAAACGAAAATCTTTCAAATGAGCCAACTAAATTGTTTGTACAACATAGTGGGGGGGGGCCAGGTTCACACAGCCCCCAATTTTGTTTTCTTAATTTTTCATAATCTATTATGGCTAAAATAAAACTGTTTGTGGTACAATCCTGCACTAACCAAGTACTTTCATATGACATACAAAAATGATGTGTACCCGGTGTATTAAGTCGTGATTTGGGGGCCTGTTTGATCTGGGCCCCCATTTTGTTTCGTTAATTTTTCATAATCCAGAACGGTACAAACGAAACAAACTACGGTACAATCCAGTACAAACGAAAATCTTTCAAATGAGCCAATTAAATCGATCCTAGGACAATGTGGGGGGGGGCTGCGTGAACTTGGCCCCCCACTTTGTTTTCTTAATTTCTCATACTTCAGTATCGTACAAACAAAAATATTTGCGGTACAAACCGGTACAAACGAAGTACTTTTTATTGATATGCGGAAATCGTTTGTACCGAGAGGTGGGGGGCCAGGTTCACAAGGGTGAATTACTTCAAGTTCTTATATTGCTAATGAAATGTTCATTAAGTAATTTAAAATCGGAGAGCAGTTTCCGAGAAAATCATTCGATCAAATTTATCTTCTATTAAACTATTCTCTTTACTTTTCTAGGAAGAAGAGTTATAATAAATTGAAGACAAAATTATTGAAATAGCTATGGAAAACATTTTCCAAGAAAAAATTATTTTCAACGTCCTTTCACACTATATATATATATATATATATATATATATATATATATATATATATATATATATATATATATACATATATATATATATATTACAGAGAAATGAATCATTTCAATTTGTAGTTATAAATGCATTATTGAATTTTTACTTAACGTGAATAATTTTGTTGAAATGCATTTGTCAAAATCATCCAAACAATAATAATGTAATCAACTCTTTTTAACATTTGTAAGAAATACAAATTATGCCACATTGTAGAGTTTTAATGAAGTTTTTTCTTATGAAATATGAACAAATTTCCTGAGTTGGGCTTAAAACAAAGTCATTCGAAGAAATTTTCTGTTCTAATATAAATTATTCCTTTCATTTTACTGTTTCAAGGAAACTTATATATGTCAAATAATATACGTTAAATTATTAGTTATGAAACATAGACGAAGTCATCGAGCAATTTTGTAGTAAATATTTGGGAAGACTCACACTACCAGTAGATTTCACTTTCCAGAGCTTTTTTTTTTTTTTTTTTTTTTTTTTTTTTTTTTTTTTTTTGAGAAACCGACTTATGTTATATGGCAAAGTTACTGATAACAAACATGTATATATATATATACTATAAACAATTATCGTCAACTATTTTTGAGAAAATCATATGAAATCTCACCACTAGCATTAAGTGATCTCTTTCGAATTTTTTGTACAATGTGTAGTTGAATTAATTGCGTCCGTATTGAGAAAATATTAATTTTCCATTCTTACCATTCAATAAACAACTACTAGTTTTAGAAGTAGAGACAAAAATTTCAAATTTTCTGGATATTTTATAAACGGCTTTACTTAAGAAAATTATCTCCATTCAATAAAGCCTGTAGATCTGAATACATTTGGACCAATGACCTTGCGAACTAATATCCAAAATTACTTTCTTTGTATTGACATCTCAACTTTAAGTTTTTAAATCCTGTAATACAAAATTTTCTTCATTCCTGTTGTATCTCAAAAGTGAAAAATCGAGGAATTGGAGATAATTAAGTAGAAGAAAACAATTTTTTAAGGATAGTATTCTTGATAATTTGGAGAAGAAATTGTATTCTTATGAGGTTATAATTGAAGGAAATAGAGAGAGAAATAGAACAAAATTACATATTTTCAGGGACAGATTCGTGTGTTGAAAGCGAAGGCATTAGCGGAGAATTGTAGTGTTTTTCAGTTTGAAGTTCCTTAGTTTAAGAACTGTCAGTAATGACGGAACACTTACAAGATGAGAAATGCTCAATGTTTGATTATCCAGATTCCTATTTCCTTTCTGTCATCTGCTGAAATTGATAATATAAATGAATATTAATTTTGGAAAGAATTCCATTCTAGAATGTCGAAGTAATATCGTTGTGATTGATGTGCTCCTTAATCATGAAACATTCCTTGGAATGGATTTTCTTTAGTTATTTTCTCGTAATATGTTTTTTTTACATAATTTATTTCTTTAGCCTTTTATGATTTATGATACCTTTGTTTTAATTTATATATATATATATACAGTTATTGCTTAATATTTAATTTTGCCGAACTCACATGCGAATTTCATATTTTAGAACTCTTAATTTGATTTTTTAGAACTTATCTATTTGATGTAATTAAATATTGTCACATTTGATATTTTTAATTTGTAGCATATATCAGCCGTTGGTGTTATCGTGACAGACAAATAACCTTTAACACTGGTTTGTTCATTAAACCATAAGCAATTGAATTATTCAGTCAATGATTGAAATGAGAGCTGACTATAGCGCTTCTTTCAGCAGGAAGTAATTAAGTTCTTTCCTTCAATGGGAAGACCGATGTTTTATTTAATTATACTTCACTGTTCATCGGAACTTGCTTTCTGTATATTAAATCAGTGTAAGGATGTTTGCTTTTGACATATTCTCTTGTCTCTTACATTTCAGTTACATTATGAGTGTTCAAGTTGACTACCTCCAACTTCCACGCATACATCGATCCGCACTTCGAATGATTGTACACAACTTGAAAATGTGTCTGCACTAATTTGGGTACAAGTATTTCTGATTCGATCCATTATGTTTCTCTTAGGTTTATGCACTTATTAATAAACTTTATCTTTTAGGAAATCCTACTAAAAGAAATCTGGCGACAGAACTCGAATAACAATATGAAATGTAACAAAATAAAATAAAATAAAGAAACTAGGTGAAACTATTGAAAAATAACAAATGACCGCAATTCAAAACAACTCAACGAATGTAGTAAAAAATATACAATTTAATATAGTGTCAGTAGCACCTAAAATAAAAAAAAAAATAAAAATACACTTCAAAATTAATACAAAACAGACAACAGAAGCGATTGATAAACAAATCTCTTGAATAATTAGATTAACATCGTTCTCAATTAGAGAAATGAATCTCCAAATGGAAAGAAGTTGGATAGCCCCTAAGATATCGTTGGCCTGGCCAACGGAGAAATGCAGCCGATAAAGTGTTTGGCAGCCTAGTACAATTATCAGTCTACTAGGACTGTCACATACGATACATTTGAAATCTTCGAATTCATGCCGTTTGCACAAGTATCTTTCACACTACCTATCACAAGTAGACAAAACGTTTAAGACAAATCACAGATTTATTTTGGAATGCATCTCGGGGCCTCTAATTGAAGAGGTCTTAAGTGAAACTAAGTTTTCACTCATTATATCGCCATTTACCACGAATCGAAAGGAATATTTCGAATAAAATTTACTTATTTTCCTCCGTAGAATTTGAAACTGCAATAAAAACAAATGGGTGTCCCAATTGAAGTTTTCACAGTTGACTCCCAACAGGGGCGGAGGCTGGTTAACTTCTTATCACAGGTAAAGATCTCACTTCTTACTTTGAATTACTTTTCGTGCGATGATTAGTTCTCTACATATTTTGCATTCTTAAGTTAAAAACTTCATCCTATATATTATTGTCTTATGTTAGTTGAACTATCCATTTCCTATGAAGTGAGTCCTTCTTTCAAATTATTGACATTCTTCTTTTTCCTTTTCCTTCCTCCTAAATAATGTTTGCCTGTTATTCTTTTTTTTTCTACTCTTCTTCCACATTAAAGAACATTAAAGTTCTTCGTTATAATTACGTATACATTTCTTTACCCTCTAGGCTATCCAAAATTTCATCTATTTTTCTTCCATTTGTTCCATCGAGACAAATTTTGGAACATGTGTTTATAGTATTAATGGATTTTTCTTCTTCTTTTGAAGTCTGATAATCAAGATCTTCTACATTGTCCTTTATTATTTTCTCTTTGTTTGCTTTCCTATAATCATTCCCACATCATTATAGTAATTTCGTCCTTGGTTCGATCCCAGATCCTTTCAGGTGAACTATGTGGTGTGCAAATACCGCGTGCGTGGCTTTAGTCAGGTTCTCCCGTTTCCTCCCAGTTTTTCATTCCACCATTTCCTTCATTTCTCATCTTCATCGTCTCCTTTAGCCTAGTTGGCATAACCATGGGACGTAAAACAAAGATTTCATTTCATTTTCATTTCATTGTAGTGATTTCCTTCTCCTAACGTTTAAAGTTCGCTGTTAGATTCTGGCTCATATTTATTCCAAAAGTGCCTGTCTTCCAGAGATTATGACAGGGAATATTTTAATTTCGAAACTAAATTTGGCGTAGAAACGGAAACAATTTTTTTTTTTTAATTTCATGTTACTCAATACTACGGAAAAGTGTCATGGTTAACCATTGCTTTCCACAATGCAGGAATTCAACTGCTCTGTTTACGCCTGAAATTAATGTGAAATCCCCGTAGAAATAAATATCTATGATTTGATCCAACTTGAAAAGTATAATAAATAGTTTCATATTCCGGGTACTCCTTTTAGACCAGGTTTTCATGGGTGAACTTTCCGTATCGACTTGGCTCTAAATTTCACTGTACAGAATGTAGAATGCAGTACTTCTCACTCAACACATAAAACTTGAACTTTGGAAAAATATATTTTTTATCGTTGCTCAGAGATGCTCTGAAGAGAAGATTAGAAGAAGAGCTTGGCCCTTTGAAGAGAAGCTTGGTGCTCAGAAGTAGAAGAACTTAGTAATCAGGAATAGAGCTCCGTACTTGATGGAGAAGCAAAGCGTCAGAAGAGAAACTTGGTGTTCAGGAAGAAGAGGTTGGCACTCAGTATGGATCTGGGTGTTAAGAATTGCAAAACGTGATGTGAAGAAAGAATGCTGGAACTGGAATATCTATAATTGTGTGTATCTATAACTTGAAATATATTGTAATCTTTAGAATAAGAGTGGTTATTTTTATTAACTCATATATAATTAATGAAGTATTAATGAAGTATTTAAATAGAAAGTTCGTATTTCGCTTCCAGCTAGGATTACCATTGAAACAACAGGGAGGTTTGTTCGAAGAAGATTACTAGTGTTACATTTTGTTTCGAGATTAAATGGCCTTACAATATAACTCTTTTCTTAACGCGATTGCTTCAACTAATTGCATAATGATATTGATTTCGTAATATAAGTTAGGCTCTAACTTCGCTCTTACAATCCTTTCTAAACGACAAGTTCCTTGTGAAAATTATATATAAATTCAAACAATAGGTAAATCTTATTAAAGTAAGTGAGAAAAATTCTGATATAATTCAGTGTTGCAAAAATATATCTGTGTATGCCGTCAACAGCTATTAGAGTTATACAGTGAAGAGCTATTGCATTAGGGCACTTCGGTGTATACAGGTTATCTTTTACATATGGGAAATGATGCTCACTGTTGTATAACATCGATATTTTCACCTTTTCTTTAAACTGGCACTGCTTAGAGGTATCTGAGTTACATAAAGTTGCGTAGTTACGTACCAATAGTTGCTAGTACCAATAAGTAGAAATAATTTTTACTTTTGAATACAACAAGATTCGTTATACTAATTTATCTTATTTCCTCTTCTCAGTGGTAAACCACTTATCTCTGGTGCATGGGGTACCTGGTTTGATTATCGGCAATGTAAATGTGTACTATCCAACATCGTGTCAGTGGGTTTTCTCTGGTTACTCCCGTTTCTTGTCGTTACGTCCGTGGTATATTTAACCAACTATTCCGTCACCATTAACTTACCTTTCACCTGTCTCCCTTCGCCTAAAAAGGCATAACCGAGGGACCTTAAACTGAAATATTTTTTCTTTCCTCTTGTGATCCAGTAGTGTTTTTCTTAACTAATTTGCGATTTCCATCGTAAATGTATTTTGTGGTTTAAAAATGCGAACTTTTTGATAATATTAATCTCACATATAGGCTTGAAGGAAAAGATCCATCATCTTTTCAAGCTAATACACCATAGATAGAACAATATGGAATTAAATCAGTGCCTAGTAACTGTTTACATATTTAAATGAGTAAACGAATGATGCATTAATGAGAATGTGTGTTAGAGTTTGGAAAAGACAAAAAGGAATAGACTCAAAAATCTGTTAATTAACACAGTGAACTTAGCTATATACAAAATACATAAAAATAACAATTTCTTTTAGCAAAACAAAACTTTTAATTATTATTATATCAACGAACGACATACCTTTTAGTGCTAAAAAGTTAGTTTCTATGATTTCCTCAAAAACTACGCATAAGAATTTATACTCAAGCATAAAAATTTATCAAGTTGAACTCGTTGTGATCTATCGACTGAACATGAAATGAGATGAAATGAAATCTTTCAGTTTTATGTCCCGCGATTATGCCGGTTAGGCTAAAGGAGACGGTGTTGATGAAAAATGAACGAAGAAAGTGGGAGAAGATGCGAGAATCTCGAAAAAAACACGCTTATGGTGTTTTTTCGCCCACAAAGTTCACTTGGCTTAAGCGTCGACTGAGCCAGGGACCCCACGCACCAGAAGTGAACGCTCTACCGCTGAGTTGCCGCGGTTCCTTCGACTGAATGTCTTGTCTTCAGGCATAATTTATAGGTAAAAAAAAAAAAAAAATAAAGTTTAAGAGTTAACTATATTTTTTAGTATGTTTCATTAACTCTATTTTGTATTGTCATCACGCTGGTGTTATAGTAAAGAACTTAATCACAATACGTTCCATTATCAATTTGGTCTCAGTAAGTGACGCGATCCCCATACAGAATTCATTTTTAGGTTTACTAAGAAATTCGTTTTCCTTCATTTCCTTGAAAACGACGCAGGAGCTTTTACACTCAAACATATGCTTTCGTTTACCTTAATGAGCTTTATCGATTGGTATAAGTACTGTCTTTTCAGAAAATTCTTTCCGTGAAACGCTAATAATGATGCAGAATAAACTACTGGATAACAAGAAATTCTATGTGTCATTTTACGATTGTGACCATGTTACAAAGATTAGGAAGTTTATTCTGCTGAGTGATAAAACATCTTAAACTGTAGAAGAAGCAAAGATTTTTATCAAACATCTATTTAGTGTAACGCGATGAAAAGTTGGACTGTTTACAAATTTAAAAATTGCCAAATACAATATATATATATATATATATATATATATATATATATATATATGGAATTAAAGCAAACAGAGTTAAAATAATGACCGTAATTATTGCAGAAAGCTGAATTTCACTTGACGGATAAGTAAAGAAATGAAGTAATTACAATTAAGGAAAGTAAAGGTATGTATTGCGTTCGGAGAAGAGCTGCTTTCCTAAGATTTACTACTGTAAATTACAATTAATTTAATCGTTTTCCAATTTCAATGACAACAGAATAATTGCGTTACAAAAAGCTTGACTCACAAAACCAAAGGAAAAATTGTTGTATATTTCTGACATAACGTCATGGAATGATATTGCTCCAAGCGACGATGAACTCCAGGGTAAACGCTCTGATGTTAAAAACAGCTTGACTTCCGTGTACAGCTGGAATCTTGTAAATGAAATAACTGAAGATATTCATCCTTTTGTCTCAGAGTCCGGGGGGTCTATTCATACAACAATGGTGTAAATTTCTTATGGAAAGCATCAGACAGCTATATGAGAATATTTAATTGAAGGAGTGATAGTGGGAGTATGTAATACAGGAAATTAGCTGTGGCAGTAGGTGACAGCGAGCGAAACAACATTCACTTAAATCTCTGTAATTAAGAAACTGGCGAAGCGCTTCACTTTGAAGTTCAGAATTCACAATCAAGTTATCACTACTTCTGTTGACACTGAACGACCATTTCCTTTGTATTAAGTTACTTACTATAAAAATTTTGGATTTTCAGCACACTGAAATTTTAAATCTTATAAAATTCAAATCTTTGCTCAGAGAGTAATACAGTCTGAACACTATATTTTTTCTGCTTTCTTGTACTTCCTTTCAGACTTGAAAAATTACACATAAACACGAGAGGACTTATGGAACAAATTTATGCGGTTTTCTTTTCCTTTCTTTTTATTTATTTTTTTTATTTTTTATTTTATTTTATTTTATTTTTTTTGTATATTTGCCTGTCGACAGATATCAAAGCTAAAACTCTAAGAAAGACTGAGAACTCTTTCTATACTTCCAAACTATGCTAAGCATAAGTATCCGAAGCATAAGTAGCCGTTCTTGAACGGCTTTGTTCGTCCATTCGTTCGTCCGTCTGTCAACACGTTCAAAACAAAAATGGTAAGAGATATCGAGATGCAGTTTCTTACAATCGATTCAGCGTATCATGGACAGATTCTATCACCTTCGTTGACGCTCTACTTAAATCAAAAGTGTTTTCAAATTAGTCATTTGCGGGTTCAACGTTAATGTTCATAAAACGAGAAAGATAACAGTAAGAAGCGGCTTTTCGCAAACTATTCACAGTCTCTGGATAACGTACCATGACAATCCCGAGCAATCTACTAAAACCTGAAGTGATTGGAATTTGCTACTACTTCCGGTTTTGAAACTGATTTTCATAGAGCAAAACTGGTAAGAGATATCCAGATACGGTTTTCTTTAAATTCAATCAGCATCCCAGGAATAGATTATATCTCATCTGTTAACGTTAACCGTCTATTTAAACTTAAAGTAGTTAAAATTAACCATTTCCGGTTTCAACATTTATTGTCATAGAATAAAATTGTATTAGCAACAACCGTTTTTCCACAGAAGATTCAGGCTATTGGGAACATACGATCACAACCCCCAACACTCTACCAAAACCGGAAGTGGTTGAAATTTACTGCTACTAACAGTTTCAACACTGATTTCCATGCAGGAAAAATGATAAGAGATATCGAGATGTGGTTTGTGGCAATTGAATCAGCTTCCCAAGAATAGATTCCACCTTCTCTATTAACCCTCTATTCAAAGCGGAAATGATTAAAATTAACAATTTCTAGTTTCAACCTTTATTACTATAGAACACAAACAGTAAGGCATAGCGAGTAATGGCTATTTGATGTGGATTAATCGTCCGAGGAACAGGTTCTATCATTGATCTTATTAATCTATAGAAATCAGTAGTTATAGATTCAAATAGTACTAATTCAAATTTGAGTACTGAATTCAGATAGATTGAAAGGCTACCGTAATTTCACACTGTGAAACCAAACTCATTTGTTTAAATATGGATTGATAGTCTTAAGAATAGCTTCTATCTCCGTTCCTATCCCTGTTAAAATCGAATGTGGTGGAAATTTATAATCTATATCCTTAGATTTTGGTTTTAATATTAATAATCCTAGAGCTAAATCTGTAAAAAAAAAAAAAAAAAAAAATATCGAGAAGTGATTTTTCTGATGTAAGGATTTATTCCATAGCAGCCCTTTTCTATTGGTTAACTTAGAAGTGCTATGCTCAGCCAATTCTAGTTTTTGTATTAATCCCTCAGAGTTGAGATTGTATGAATTAGCTAGAAATATTGCTTTTATATCGATACATCGTTTTACATCGATCATTATCTTTCTATTGAAGCTCAAAGTGGTGGATCCATCATTTTCAGTTTTAATATTCGATTCCTATACTGTGGGAATGTATCGAAAGTTTTGTTAATGTCCTTACTACCGATATTTTTATTCTTTTTCTGTTCAGTTGTGGTTCAGTTCTTCTTTTTTTAAAAAATGATTTCTACTGACAACATTGTTTTCTTTGTTAACACCATCAAACAACTGCAAAACATAATAGAAGAACATAATTCAGAAAGCTGGAAATCGAGTCGGAAATATATACGAACATGTCAAAGGTGATACCCAAAAACCTCACAAGGAACAGTATAAATTATTATTATTATTATTATTATTATTATTATTATTATTATTATTATTATTATTATAAATTAAAACTGAATTTGCATATAGTGGAGAAGAAAGATAAGATCAACCTTTAAATTAATTACATGACTCTTCTTCTTCTTCTTTTTTTTGACAACGTCAACAGAAATATTCTTGACTTCTAATAACACTTGTATAGCCCGCTGGAAAACAAAGCTGTTTTCCTTCCACTCAATTGACTTATAATTCAAGTATTACAAAAATAGAAATTTCTTTTTGGTGGAAACTTTATTTCTTTTGAAGTTTTGTTTCTATTGTCCCATGATACTTGTTTTTTGTTGTGAGTGAAGAAAATACAAAAACCGAGATTTATGTTCTTGGAGATAATAAATAAAGAGAAGCAGACGTCATGGTTGAAGTCTCTGAGGAAACCTTATGTTAGGACAGTTCTGTTATTCTTCCTTCTGGGAAATGCTCTATTCTTCTGCTTTTGCTAACCAACCATTTCTTTTCCTTTTCTTCTCAAAATATTTATATATTCAAGTTAAAACTCAATGTCACAGTTTCAAATAAATGTCACTGAAAGGTCATTATACTGTATCGTTACGATGAAAACGTTTTCCATTTACACACACACAAAAAAGATGCCTTGGTATTTTTCTAGAAATGTACTTTTAAAGACACAAGAAGAAACATAATAAATTACTATGTAATGATTTAGGAAAGAACTTTGGTCAAATTGATTGCTGAACAAGTAATAATTTTAACATTAAGAAATATTAGTAATATGATTAATTGGTTGGTTATGGTGATTAATGGGGACGTAAGCTCCGATGTTGTTTGTTATCGTCATGGAAAGGTAAATGTCCAACACATAGTCTTCGTTAAATAACTCCAACGTAATATTAACTATCAAAATAATTATATCTAAACAAGATAAAAGGGAACATGTAAAAACTCCATAAAATCACTAAATATACTCATGTTTCAGCATAACTCTGAAATACCTAAAACAAATTTCAACAAAAGTTGTCATACACAACAATGCTGTGCAATTAAAACACCCCTAACACCGTCTAGGGAAGGAGTGAAAAGAGGTGAAATGTAAATATAATCGAAAACAACTTAGATTAATGTGGAATACATAGTTTTTGGGATAGCTGAGATCAATAGTGATATTACCGATACCATTTAAGGGCTTAGAAATACTCACTGAATGTTCCGTGTTAGGTATTATGGCGTGGAGGTGATAAGGGATGAAAAATAAAATTATCGAAATGACTAAGCTTAGTGTCGAATTCATAATTTTCGGGGTCAGGAAAGCGGTTCACCCCGTTCAAATTACTTTCGCAACAAAATTAGTACCCATCTCAAACTGGATTTTTATTATGTCACTTTGATTAAACTGTATATTCCAAGGAAAGTGCAGTGTCAGAAAATTTATGCCAAAAACAGGGCATCTTATAGATTTTTATCATTACCCGTTTAATTGAATTCTGTTTTCTAAGAGTGGATAGGAATCAAATTATTTTCCATAAACTCATTTTCCTCATATGAAGAATGGGTATTTCAGTTAGTACACAAGGAAACAAAATAGGAAATACTCAAGATAAAATTAGAACCATTAAAAAAACTAGTAGAATAAATAACAAGAAACACAACTAAAAACAAATGTCAGTATTTGAAAGATTAGTATTAATAATATATTGTCTTTTATCTGTAGATGAAGTGAATCTTATTGAATTTCAAAAATTCAGAGAAGTGAAGTAGTTATAATATATCAACGTCGTATTATTAATGAAGATTTGAAATTTGAAGGGAAAATAAACTCAAGGACACTAATGACGAAAGAAAACTTGAAGAAGAATAACTCAGAGAAGAAATACCCACTAAATGTTTCGTGTTAGATATTATACTGTTCTGAATAGAAACATAGACATTAGGATAAAGTGACAAAAAACATTAGGTACATTTCAAATGCAAAGATGAAGAAAAATTGAAAACTACGTAAATGTTGAACCAAGAAACCAATAAGAAAATGTTAGGAATAGTATAAGAAAATAGAACACTGTTAGATATAGTTAAGAAGCAAAAGAGAAAAAATTGGTTAAAGGTTGAAAAGAAATTATACGAGAGAATTAAAGATACGAGTACATATGCGAAAGGAAAAATAATACACTTAATAGACAATATTAAAGCCTCTAATTTGCAAGTCGAATCAGCGAGATTCACTCAAATGTGTAGAATATACAGTTTCTCAGTTCATGTCAAGTTATCTGCTAACGATGTCAGAAAATATATATTGATGACGGTAATGATTTGGACGTACAACAAAAATATTCGTCATAACGGTAAACATATTTTATTTATCTTAGGCAATGAAAGAAACACAATTTTGTATATTTTTACATGCATTTTACATAGTTTATTTTAAAGGGAAATAAATCGCATTACTGATTTTTAACCTTTTAAATTTCACAAGCGACAAAATATATTAGAAACTTTGCCAACAGAAATATAAATTCGACTACTGTTTACTTGTTTAACTGTTTATTTAATACTGTTTTGCAAGTAAAACAATATGTAAATAGTGAAATGAGATAACATGATGCTTGACATGAGGCTCACCTAACCATAAAATGAGAGATTTTCGAAAACCACAGACTTTCAAACACTTACTCAGATCATGTAAGTGGTTATTATGAAGCATAATAAAATATACGGCTCAGCGGCGCTGTAAGTTTTCTTGATCCTATTTCTTAAATCATATCGCGATTAATGTTTCCGTTTTCCAATCTAAGGGAACGATGTTTTAAAATAATTGAAATATTTGAGTTTTACCTTTCTCGGTTATGCCTGCTATGCTAAAGGAAACGGTGATGAAGAGGAATGAATGAAATGGTGGAACGAAGAAAACGAGAGAATCCCGAGGAAACCCACGCACACGGTATTTGTCTAACACAATAGTCTGGTCTCTTAACAACAAAAAAGGCTCGGATCGTGACAGACCGGACACAAGTATGAAACTTGGCAGACTGAAAGTACTTCGGTATTCAATTCGTTTTAGGGTCGGGTGCCAAAATTTTCTGGCCGCCATTTTGAAATATGCCGCCATATTGGATTTTATATAATGTTCTCTTAAAAGATCATTATCTCGGTAACCAATGGTCCGATTTTGATGATTCTTTTTCTAAATTATAAGTTAAGCACGAATGTAATCGATTATAACAGTAATGAAGACAAAGAAATGTGATAAAAACGAGAAAATTAGAAATATTTAAGATTTTATGAAACATATTTACATATAAATGAATTTTTCTCCAAAATGATCCATTTTATGAAAGCATGTACCTTACAACATTTGAAAGAGCATATAAAGAGCTTCAATTTGATGTATAATACGTTAAAATGCGATGAAAAATAACCGAAATATAGTTAAATTAAGAAATCAGTACAATAGAATACAAAGAGTGTGCAGAGTCAACTAGACGAATCTTGATGTTATGTGATAACAAGCATGCTCGGAACCTAGCATATTAATATTTTTCTCCACTTTTGTAAATTGTTATTCAAATCAATATTATTTGTATTATTGCTATTGATACTAAATGAACATTATACTGTTCATATAATTTATATTATGTAAGACACTAAAAAGCCACATCATAAATACGTCTTTGCATATATGTCAATTTTCAATAATAAATAGCTACTGAAAAACTGAATATTGCAAATCAAAATGCTAACAAAGTGACAAAAATTGATAACATCCAATTGCCTATTCCACAAAGAAAAAATACTTCTTAGTCTCATTGCTGTTCATCACAGGAGCTTCCGCAGCAGCAAAGATCTGTATATTGAACACCATTCGTTGAACATACGCACTGTTTTGAGCAAAAAGGAAGAGGTTTGCAGCCATACTTTAGCAATTCTCTCGAACTTTTAGACAGTTGTGGTTTGGTCATCCATAAGGGCTTCCACGATCCACCTTCTTTCACCCAGCCGAAGTTTTCTGGACTTGAAAATATTCAGTAGTTCAGACTTGTTTGACGACAGTAAAAGTTTCTCGTGATCAATGATGATGGCCAACTACGATTTCATGAGAAAAAGTTTTGCAGATCACCCTCACGCGGTTTGCATGACATATACAGCCCATTGAACAAACTGTAATCATTTCTCAATTCATTTATCTTCTGTTAGGATGATCTCCTACCGTACTCTAAGTTTTCTCAAGAAAAAGAATATTCCTTTTTATAGGAGACTAAATTGACTTGCTTCGTTTTACAAACACCGAGTCAACAAACTCTTCATATTGGTTTTTACCAATCACTATTTCTGCAACAGTTTCTGAAGATCCTGTAAGGCATACGCATGTGATGATAGATTCATTACCTGTTACGTATCTGAAATAGGATTTCCTGCACCAGAAATTGTGTCATGCAATGTTTGACAAAGAGTCTTAAAACTTACATCACTTCCAACATAACTTTCGTTAATTATTTCCTCAATGTGTGCAGCATCTTCAAATTCTTTTGTGGGTCTGCATAACTCAGGAGCAGTGAGCATCCATCGTTGAAAAGCACGTGGATTTTTTGTTAATAGCTCCACTGGAGTCTCTAACACTTCTGTTATTTTGTCGAACGGCATGAAACAAAACTTTTGGTTAGTTTTTGAAAACACCCATTCACTTAAATTCTGCTTTTCCTTCATTTAAACTCTTCATGTCCCTGAGATGCACAGATAGAGGCAGAAGACGCTCCAACACATTTACATATAATAGGAAGTTACTTTGTCGGTGAGCTCTAACAACTATCAAAATTATAAGTTCCAATTCCACTACAAGATCCCAATATGAAAACAAAGATCTTTTCTGTATCATTCCTTTCCGCCACTGTCGGAATTCTTGTTTACAGTTTCTGGACTCTTGTTCTGTATGAAACCCTGCCATTTGAAGAAAGCCTAGAACTACAGCTGGTTTCTGCTGTGCTCTTCTGGTTCTGGTTAGGTGTGAGCAGTCCAGGAATGAATCAACTGACTCTGAACCTGCTACTCCGACCTCAGCTAAGGACGATGCCCATCCAGTACCATTTAGTATGTGGCCTAACACTCTTCAAAGAGCAATTTCCATTTGTAGTCCACAAACATAATGTTAGAACTTCTCCATAGTATGAATCGGACTATCTCCACTTTATTTGTTTTTGCTATTGCAAAGAGAGGTTGGTCAAGGAAAATTGATTAGGCCGTAGGAAAATTGATTAGGGCAAGGCCGTATTTGATTAGGATTACATCGATCATTAATTTTCTTTATGATAGACATACCATGCTTCACCATTGAAAGAGACTCCCCTCTTCAATAAAAATTCGGAACATGACGTTGGTACCTTTAGTAGAACGTACACTTCCTGATTGAGTCAAATGATACTCTGTCCACAAGCATTTATTTTCACCTAGCGGAGAATTTCTTTCAATCCACCGCCTCTCTGTCTAAAGTGCTTCTTCGAGCCCTGACCGTATTTGTTCTTGGACAGTAATAGGAACTTGCAGTTTGTCAAAATCACATGATGATACTGATGGCACAATAACATAGATATCTGGTAATAAGTAATCTTATACTGATGAAGAAACTTCAATTCACATTGGGGGTAAACCAGGGTTAGAATCGGTAGGCAATTGGAATACACTAATACATGTTCCATGGAAAGATCCTGTCGAAGTAGTTAATGATGTGTTGTGGTCTAAATTGTCCAATGCACCGATGGTATACACATTAGTCATTAATGGAAAGGGGCACACATGACCCTCTAATTTCTAACGTCTGCATGTCACTGCTGCTATTTGATCTTCAATTTGGATCACACGATTATATGTTACAAAAATGTCTAAGTTATGTAAATTACTTACATTTTTTTTCTGGCAAGTAAGAGTGTGTACCTGTAAACCTACATACAGTGAGAGAGGCGGTTCATGAGATATGTTGTGCCTTTTTTTCATGGTGCTAATCTTCTGTTCTTAAAATTAAAATATATTAATTGTCTTATTGTTAGGGCAGTTTGAGAATATGTTATAGATTTTTTTCTATATTAAATCTATACAGCAGCAATTGAACGAAATTCTTTAGACTTTCTGGAACACTTTCATCTTGACAGTTTTCTGTAAAGTATCCTGAAAATGTTTGGCACTCCCAGTTTATCATATTTCTTCTTAAAGATTTTGAACACATTGAGAAGGGAAAAATATCTCTTCATTTGATCGTTTAGACATGAAATCCTTGAGTAATTTCTTGCGTCCTTTCTTTAAATGCCAACAACATATTTTGCAATCACTGTTTAGTACAATCAGAAATAAAATGATCGAGAATTTTGTTCTTTAGTCTTGTTTTATTCACTGCTTTTGATAAACCTACCGCTCTCAACTTGTCTCCGTATAGACTGTGCAGCTCTGACAAATTGAAAATGAAATGAGCATCTTCTATTTTACATTCCAAGTGATCTATGAGTTCAGCAAATACACGACATTCTAAAACATCATCATCTTGACTTTCGGTTTCATTTAAAGATCTGTTTTCCCTTTTCCAACTTCTGTACCTATTTTTATACATCCATAAGCACTGTATATGATATGTAGCCTCCATTACTACCGAGTCTCCTCCGGAAATTTTTGAAAGCAGAAATATATCCTGTAATTATTAAGCCATTTCCTTAAGATTTTTATCAAACGTAAGTGACAGTTTCTTCTAACCCCTTTCCCAGAATTACAAGAGATATAAACCGGTGGAATTACGTTTCCTCTACTTTCATTTCTCCTCTTACGCTTTGGTTCATTATTTTCTGTTGATTTTTGTTTATTTTTTGTTTTCTATTCTTTTGCGATTTCTCTTTTTAGTTTTGAGACAACAAACTTCAGTCTGAACTGTTTATGCCACTTCGCTGCATTATCAATTAGTGTGTTTACTAATTCTTCTTTTCCAGTGACAAGTTTCACAGATTTCTTCTAAGTTATCGAAATCTTTATAGATCCTCAGGAATTCTGAACACAAATCGCCTAGAAAACACTTAATAAACATATTATTTCAAATACTGCAAGGAATGATATTTTTCACCTAAAAAGGCACAATACACTTTTAATGTGTTCACAGTTACCTTATAATAACCAATATTATGAAAAAAAAAATGTCCATGTTTACATAGAACTGCTGCAATGAAAACTCCCATAACAATACTAAGTAATGATTAAACGTAGTTATTATTAAGTAATCATGACAAGAATATTAACTAAATAATTTAATTATAAATATTTCTGCCAGACACCGCTAAATTTCACAAAGTTGACCGATTAGGCAGTCTCCCTATTTGCATTGGGTTTGTTTTCAAGACTTATATTTCGACTATTTCTCATTGCATTTTAACGTATTATAAATCAAATTAAAGCTCTTTTTATGCTCTTTCAAACGTTATAAGGTGCATGCTTTCATAAAATGGACCATTTTGGAGAAAAACTCATTCATATGTAAATATGTTTCATAAAATCTTGAATATTTCTATTTTTCTCGTTTTTATCATATTACTTTGACTTTATTACTGTTATAATCGATTAAATTCTGGCTTAACTTATAATTTAGAAAAAGAATCATCAAAATCGGACCATTGGTTACCGAGATAATGATCTTTTAAGAGAACATTACATAAAATCCAATATGGCGGCATATTTCAAAATGGCGGCCAGAAAATTTTGGCGCCCGACCCTAAAACGAATTGAATACCGAAGTATTTTCAGTCTGCCAAGTTTCATACTTGTGTCCGATCTGTCACGATCCTATCCTTAACAGACCAGACTACAAAGTTCACATGGCATGAGCTCTGATCGAACCAGAGACCTCATGCACCAGAAGTGAACGCTCTACCACTGAGCCACCGCGGCTCACAAGAGGGTTTTAATCTCAAAACTGTTCATTTTGGAGATTTCTAAAGCTTTGTAGTCCCATCTGAAGAGAATGTCAGAATAATATCTCAAGTCGTGGGTGACTTCCTTTCAAACTTCCCTGTTCTCTTTTTCGATAATATTGTAATGTCTATTTGGTAGAAACAATAATAGTTCAGGATTTAACCATTCACCGGATTTATTTTATAAAAATAAAACAAAATGTATTTGTTTATACAAAGAGAATTATATCAGATTCTTTCCTTATTACAAGTACAGGTAAAGGAAGGAAATACTTTTGCACGAGAGAACCCTTTAGCTCATGGCAGCCTCCAGAGCGTCTGTAGCCGTGTCTTCACTGTTCGCCTTTTCCCGTTTCGCCTTATGATTTTTATCACAGGAAACGTGAATCAAACATTGGTACTTAATGACCTGTTATCGTAAGGCAAAACGGGGATTTCCTCTTTTGTCTTACAATAATTTTCACACATTGGCAGCCCTGCTTTAGCAAATATAATTGTAATTAAAATGTTCAACAGAAGGATACTGAGAAACTGGAAAGAAAGAAGTTTCTTGAAAAAGAAGGTAGCAGTGTAATGAATTGTAATTCAGAACTTAGAATTAATGATGACAGGGCAAGGGTGGACTTGCGAACTTTGGCTCACCATCAAAAGTTTGACCCACGAATCCGACCATCATTGCTCACGAGTCCGGATTTTCAACGCCCTACTGCAATTCACGGGAACAAAGTTATCCGTAATCATGTAAAAAGAAAAAAACGGCATAAACATAATCCTATAACTTCTGGTGTGCGTAAGTGTCTGTTTTTGTACGTAAAATAGTATAATCACTTTTTAACACTATCCATCTTGTATGTATTTTATTTCTTTTAACCTCAATGACAATCGTTTATACTGTCTACATAAATGAAATTGTAACTCCTCGGAAACAACTGAACTCGGATCAGGAATACAAAAAAGTTTTGAAGAGTGAAAGAATTCTTGCCGACGTTCACTACTCATTTGTAAAGAAAAAAGACAAATGAAAACGATAGTTCTCATAATCGTGTTTCATTTATTGCGTAATGAAAATATTCTTGCACAAATTTCGATTCACAAAACTTCCCAGACATCAAAGAGTCTGATTCCAACGTTCATTGGCGTGCAAAAAAATAAGCAAGAAGTGTACGGTATACTTAGGTAGGGAGAAAAAAGAAATAAACTTTTCCACTCCCAAAGGGAGGATAGGTTTATTTGTTAAAGTTGACATTTAAAAAAAAAAATGGAAGCAATAAGGAACTAATACAACAGGGGTACAATATACAGGGGTAACCGGAGACTGGAATGGAGAGCTGGACCTTGAAACAATATCCTGCCAAATAGGGTTCACTTGTTATATGTAAATTAAACTTGTTTAATACTTACAACCAGGAACGTGAGCATTAATTCATTTCGGTGTCCAAATTTAATATGAGGAAAAACTCTATTAAAATTTGCAATATCGCCTCTAAAATTAGACTAAATTTACAGAAAAGTCGGGATTTGGGGAAGAGGGTTCGCATTTCCAGGACCCACCCTCTGCCTACAGCAAATGAAGAATGTAGTATTTAAAAACATTAAAATGCTAATATTTTGAAATATTTTTTTTTTTAAAAATAAAATTAATGATCCACTGCGATACTGATTTGCCTAACTGGATGCACAGTTGCGAATTTATTGCTAAACTATATATTGCATAATGATGTTTGAGTTTGATCTTATATTTTCTTTGAGTTTTTTCTTTCTTTCATATCCATACAAAGGCAAAACCAAATAAATTGACTTTCATAAATGATTTTTGGCTTCTTTGCATCCAAAATTTTGCCGCACCCTAAATTGTGCCGCCCTGTGCTCGAGCACAGAATAGCACTTACCTAAATACGGGCCTGGCTGCATAAGAAAAATAAACTTTGTGCAATTTGAAAGTGAAGAAATAAATTAACAAAATAACGAGTCACTATCAACTTCTGGGCTAGCTGACGTGCTTATCTCCGCATTTGCTTGTGTTTTAACCCTTTCTGCATGATTTGTTTCTTTTAGCGAAAAAAAATCAATATTGAAAATCCTCATATGGGAACTTGAAAAATGAATTAAAACTTGAATTTTAGATTTTTCACTTAATTTCGATGAGAAATAAGTAAGTGCCATATATGACACACTTACAACTCACAAAGAACATGCCAGATGACACTAAAATATCTTATTCATACACGTCAATATTTCACACAGCAGACAAAACAGTCGTTTAATGCCTTTGATAAATCACAAAAAAGCTAAAGTGAAAAAAGTGTATGCGCCATATATGGCACGGCATGCGGTAAAGGGTTAAATGTAAATAAGGAAGTGCTACGCCTCCGGCCTTGCTACCCGTGTTCATTCGCAGGGCAACCTACACGCAAGCAAAGAATAAGTTTTATGCAATTTAATTATAAAGAAATGAATGAAGTATCACTCGTTTCGATTATCAGTGCGTGTGGTAAAGTAACGAACTAATTTCCTTGTTTACCAATGACGTCAGAAACGTGTCAGAGTAAACAGAGGTATTATTTTACTTGAGAATTCTTTCATATGCACTTTTTTTTAAAAAAAAAAAAGAAATAAGTTTTTCCAAGAGAATCAAATGCAAACTTAATTTTCCTATATGAAAATATAACTTAAAAGAATAACAAATAATATATAATAAGAATATCAAACAATATAAGAAAAATAATAATTCAATACGCCTACAGCAGTGGCGGAGACAGAAGAAACATATCAAAGAAGCGCACACAAGCATACATGTACAGTATATAAGCCGATGCGTTGACCACGTGTCATCGGCTGAAACTTTCGCCACATAGAAAAAAAAGAGACCTTCATGTGCTCTTGCTACCACGTTAATTACTTTATTTCACTACACAGAGATGAGTCGAATTGCAGAAAAGATAGATAGTAAACAAGTCTCATTCTTGATAATAACAGAAGTTTGAAATACTAATGGAATTAGTTAACATATAGAAAGAAGTATTCAACTCACTGCAGCTACAATCCATGAAGAGCTATGGCTATCCAGATGTAGCACGTTCAACGTGGTGATGCGTGGTCAGTGCATAAGCTCTCCGGTTTCATTATCTCTGACTTTCTGGAACTTCTTTATTCATATAGTTCCCAAATTGCCTCATTATGATGAAAAAATGATTTGAAATCTTTCAGTTTTACGAGCCACTATTATGCCTTGGAGGATAAGGGATGTGAAGATGATGAACGAAATGATGAAATTAAAAGTGGGAGGAAACAAAAGAACACGGTAAAACCCACGTAATAGTGGTTATCGACAATACCCAATTGACACTAGCTGTAATCAAACCAGGGACTCCATATACCAAAGAGAAGCGCTCTAGCACTGAGCTTCTCCATTCTTTTATGATGATGGATCAACAATATAAAATACTAGTGAGCTTGGAGTAGAACCAGGGACCTCGCACTGCGAAGCCACGTGCGTACACAATTTAGCTAAGGAAGTCAATATTAAAAAAAAAAAAACTTTAGCAACCTGTTTCTTTCATCAGTGGCGTAACTAAGGGCTTGGGGGCCACCTCGCTGACAACATGGAATGGGGCCCCTTCTCTAGGTCCTACATCACGATTTGGGGGACCCGTGATGGCTTGGGCCCCCTGCAATGCGGGTCCTGCGGAACCCTTATTTACGCCCCTGTCTTTCTTTATATTATTCTAAACGACGTAATCGAACACGAAATAGTCGCTGAAAACAACATTGAAAGTGCACGCATCAAAGCTTTAAGAGAGAAGGAATCAGGAGCATGGCTACAGTCAACACCATCTATAAACATAGGGACATTCTTGAATGACAACTTTTTCAAAAACTGCATAGGATTGCGTTTAGGCCTGAATATTTGCCATGAATTTATTTGCACCTGCAACAACAAGATGATCAAGAAAGGTCTTCATGCCTTGAGCTGCAACAAAAGAGGAGGAAGATTTGCGCGTCATAGCGAATTAAACAACATAATCAAAACAACTCTTGCAAGCACCGACTTTCCGAGTATATTAGAAACCTCCAGGAATGTTCAGGAACAATGGTAAACGGCCAGACGGAATCACATTAATTCCGTGGAAAAAGGGTCTAAGATTAGTCTGGGATGTCACATGTGTGGATACGTTTGCTCCATCTTATCTACAATCCACAAGTATAAAAGCAGGGAATGCAGCGGAAGCGGCTTGTTCACGCAAACACTCAAAATACTCTAAACTTAAAGAAGACCATCATTTTATAGCCTTTGCTATCGAAACAACAGGTATCTTCAGCAAAGAAGCAATGGATTTTTTGAAAGAACTAGGAGCAAGTCTGACAGCAAAAACAGGAGACCCTAGTAGCTATCCATTTTTACTGCAACGTATAAACATAGCCTACAAAAGGCAATGCTGTCAGTATTTTGAGTTCCTTCCCTTCTTCCCATAAGCTTGAAGAAATCTTTTACCTTAGATAGAACACTTTAACCTGGCATAAGGAGAACCTGAAGACAACCTGAAGAAAGTAGAATCTGTAACATCAGTCTAAAGAAAAGTGTATTAGTTTGTCTGGTAGTTATATAGATAGATTGTGATTTGTTTGTTGAAAATAATATTGTAGTTCTAATTTCACTTTTAATGAGTTTTATATCTGAAAGTAGTTTCTCCACTTATAATTTGTTATATAATATTAATTGACATAGAATCTATTTCTTTTTGTCAATATCACTCATTGTAATTTTAGAAGTTATTGTAAATTTTCATTGTTCTATTTACCAAATGTATGTACCTTAAATTGTACTCCTAATGGTAAATGACAAGCACATATTCTCTTGTAGAATATTAATTACTAAAATATGTATAGCCTATATTGTTAATTACAGAAAGATGATGATGTTTCACCATTATTAAAGGAGATAACTTTTATCCTGTTTCCCTCGTTTTACGTTATTGATGTAAATCGAACATTCTGTTTTTCGGAGACCAGTAATTGATACAAGTATGTGTAAGGTCTATAAAAAAATGTGTATTCAGGACTGTGAGTAAATGTCACGTCAGCCTGGACATTTACTATTCTGTCCGCAGCTTCGTGCTACCAGGAGGAATAATTATTTCTATACGATCGATTGAATAAAGCTCATCGTCCATTTTCAACACCGCTTCTATTGTTCGTTCGTAGTAATTAACTAAACTCTTCTAATTTGGGTATTCCTATAAGTTTTCCTGGTTTTATATAAGATATTTCAGGAAATAGGATAATTAAGCAATATTGCTTATTTGTCTGGTTTAGCAACAATACGGTTATTGCTACTATCGCTGTCTACTACTAAAATCAACCAACTATATTGCTTCATTAACCCAAAAGTAAATTGCTAAATAAACAAATCTTTTCCCCTTTAACAATATCATAACAAAACAAACAAAGAAATGGACTAAGCATTTTAGTGCTTGTAGGTTCTGGCTACCCTGTAAAGTAAAGTAGAAAAGGAATCTTACCTCCCCTCCCGACAATCTTGTCTCGTACAAATGATACCAGCATAGAAACAGAACCATTCTACAAAACCAATGTACGAACTCGTCAGATACGTAATAAACAACAAAAAACAACGCCTTTTGCTTTGCCATATTCGCAGTTTTTCATAAACAAGATGACACTTATCACAGCCATTTTAGACTTCTTGTTGTTCATCTCTTCTCGTCCTTACGTTCATCGGGGATGAATTTGGAGTTACACTTCATTGAGAGTGTCACTATTCGTTTCTGCGACCAAGTAAACTATGGACTGGACACTAATATATTGAGTTTTCGATTAGTTTTACATGTTAACCCCTTTTCATATTACACATCATCTGCATGGCGTTGGGAGCTGAACTGTGTTCCTATTGGCTTCAGTGATCCCGAAAACAAATGGACTTGATATAAATAGTTTCGATTATTTTTACATTACATTATTCCGTTTTTTTTTTTGTTTTTTTTTTTTTGCGTACATTGTTACTCCCCACTCCCATCTTACGGTATGAATTTTAATCAATTTACGAGATAATATATGATCCTTGGGAGGCAAAAACTGGTAATCGTCCAAGCTTAATATTAATTGGTTCAGTAGTCCAATGCGATAAGATAGAAACTAACATCTACCGGTACTTTTATTTTTTTATATAATATATTTCAATTGTTTTCTTATTTTGAGACAACTTCAGATCAAGGTATGCTCACATCGTAATAATTTGTGAAGTATTTGTTCAGAGACATTCCTTCTGTGCACGTGTAAATGGAACAAGAAGCAAGAAAAACGCAGACTTCAAATTGTACCATGCCGCAAGTGTGGCTAGCAGTCATATTGAATGCCATCTCACTGGATGAAACAAGCATGCGTGAGGCGAGGATTTTTAATATGTTATTATATATATATATCTTAAAGACTTCGTGTGAAAAGTTTCACAAGTTCAACAACTATGTCCGCGTTGACTTCCCAACTTAACTAGGATATTAGTTCTAACTTTGTGAAAGAGTAAGAATGTCTACGTGAGCACAAAAGAATCCATCTCACTATGACGGAAAGGTAAACAAACTCAGAAACTTATCCTCTCCTAGATTCTAATATTACTGCTGAAGAATGGGTAACAATTTGTATAATCTACTCAGCAGGCATAGTTCTTTAATGATAAAGAAAGAACGCATGACGCGTGGTTTGTGGCAAAGAGTAGTTTAGTTTGACCAAAAATGCCAAAATAGTCCGGGGAAATCTCATTGCTTTTGAAGAATATCCAATAATTTTAATACATATGCAAAATACGTATATATATATATATATATATATATATATATATATATATATATATATATATATATATATATATATATATATATATATATATATATATATATATAAGGTGTTTCAAAATAGCACCGACAACGTTTGGGAGGTGATTCAGGAGTATAGACCAACCTGGGTGAATAAATGCTTCCTTTCGGAGTTATAGGCTGCCGTGATCATGAAAAAATTAACCATAACGGTTCATAGCTCCAAAACTACCGTAGTCGGGTCAAGACTGCACTTAGGAATTAGTATGTGTCCTATCCAAATATCCAAGTTTCAGAATCCTGCAGTATTTCAGCAACAATTTTTATAGAGGTAGTTGGTGAGTACTACAAATTACATGACTAGCCAAACTTCTTCTAGAAAAGTCGCGTGAGTACTTTAGGATTCCGAAACATGTATTTTTGGGTTGCGCACATATTAGTTCCCATGCAAAGTCTTGAGCCGCTAGAGCAGGTCCCATAGTGCCATGCTGCTATGGACCTTGAAAGTTCATTCTTTTATATTTTTGGCAGCCTATAACTCCGAAAGCAAGCATTTGTGCACCCAGGTTGGTCTATATTTTTTGTCTTATCTTGGTGTCAGGAATCACCTCCCAAACGTACGAAGTGTTTGTCGTTTTGAAACACCATATATATATACAGATAAAATGTGAAAATTTTAAGATACCAGTGCTTCAAATGAAAATCGAACTTTTAGTTCTGGGTTCTTGCGAGACTGTAATGATGTTAATGCAAACCCAGGTGTTGTATGCTAAAGAAATTTTAATATAATGAAGTACTCTCTACATAGTGACTATAAGTGTTGTGCTTTGAATATAAGAAATAAGATTCAAAACGACCTGAAAAGGTATTGCGTAACAATACTTAAAATGTATGTATTGTGCAGGGTGAAAAAAGACTTGTTACGCCCACATACAGGACGAGGCATCCTGTACTATAGTTTAACGAGACATAGTTTGAAAGCTAGTACGTGGTAGTAGTTGTGCAGATAGATAGGGATGCATAATTTCTCATTACGTGTCTTTGATTCTGCCATTTTGAGCCATGGGTGATGAGTCAGGGATGGATTGCCATGAACACCTGAGAACGCGAGTGACCTCGCAAAGGCAAATCAATGAATGAAAAAAAACAAGGGGATTTCGTTTCAAGATTTAACAAGCCGATCTCGCCAAGGCAAACGATATTTCAAGGGGGGAGAAAGGTTATTGATACTAATTCCATCGCAGACAAGCCCTACTCCGGGCATCCATCAACTGCTGCGAGGTATTTCAGTACACACCTGGAGGAGCATAAATATTTGTTATGAAAATTATAATGTCGAAACCAATACTCTGAATAAATTACTATTTCATAACTTATCACGTTGTATATTTTTCTGACCCAAACCTCACTTTATCGCAAAATACAAACATAAATTCATAGAGGTGTAACGGGACTTTTGGATCACCCTGTAGATTCCTAGCAGTTATTTTAGAAGCGAGTAAGTAGGGAAATTACGACACTCTAGACAATTAGCAAGTCATCGAAAACTCTCATGTCGAAGTAGGATGTGTGCTGCTATGGTCAAGATAACATATTATTAGGGTTCTCATTGAAGTGAAAGATCTAGCCATTGTCGGCTTCTTTGTCCAGAGTTAGTAGTAGTTTTAGTTAGATTTAATAGAAAGAAGAGCGCTAATAGCTTTCGGTAAGTGTACTTTTTAGTTTGAACAAAGTGGGAAAGGAATAGGGGTATTACAAATCTTTAAGGTAATCTCTTCAATTATTTTGACATTCGTTTTTATAACCTGATTAATAATTCATTATCATCATGTATCTTGAAGATAGCGCACCGTTGTCTTCCTCGGTTTTACTTCGAAAAAAAAGTGTGTTAGCTTTTCTTTTATTATTTGGGTTAGTGAAATCCTAATTAGTTTCAATTATGTTGTTAGGTACTTCAGTCGTTACCAGCGTATCTTTTGAATCTTCGAAACATTTCATGTAGAAGTTAAGAGTTTAGTAATCTAAGTTCGAATTTAACATTTAGTTCTGGAATGAAAACTTAAAACAGTATTAGGTCGTTGTCTACATTTAGTTCATATGATTCTTTTATATGAAATAGTCGAAAATCTTCTGTGTGCCTTTCGTACTTCCTTTGTATTGGTAGAATAAAAAAAGTCTTTGGTTTGTCTCAACAGTCGGAATTAGTTTTCGGAAACATACGAAGAAAATTGCAAAAGAATGAGAGAGACATATCTCTTCGTCTTTCGTTTTGTTTACTTTCGTAACACCAAATTAAGCCTGGACATTTTTGCTGAAAATGCAATGGGAACATTGCATAAGAAACTAAAAATTTTAAAGTCAAGCATGTATCTATTTCGCGTTTCTATCAGAATATTTTATAAAATTGATATTGCATATTGATATTGCTAAGCATACTGACAGATGATAAGTTGGAGACATCATTTGCTCTTCAGAGGATAACGAAAGCGGGAAAGAAATAGAGAAGACTGTGAATGTTGGAGCAGACAATTACATATTTCAGGATAATCGTTAAAAATGGAAACACCAAAATTGATATGGATGCTATTTTAGGGTCACTAAGTTAAAAAATAAAGTTACCCGCTTCAAGTTTCAAAATGGCAATTATTTGCCAATGTCTCGGATATAACAAGCTTAAAACAACGCTTGTTATATAACATAATTAAGGCGTTGAATGGCAAAGTGGCGTAAGTCACTTTTGAGAAATTTTGAGATACTGAGACTTAGGCCATTTTGCCGTCCACGATAATCGTGAATTCAAACTTACGACGTTCTTTATGCTTTCATTTCTTGGCCTATTTTTAACCCTGTGATAAGCAACTTTGCTATCCAACAGGTTATGGATTCAAGTTCACAGAAATGTCTTTATCTCATTTTTAGAGTTACGTCACTTTTCAATCCAACACCTCAATTAATACAATACATCAATTTCAATTTTTTTCTTCGAATACCATAATTTTAGCACCGTTGAGGTCAAGTTCATAACTAAAGAAATTCATGTTCAAAATGACTGCATTTTTTTAAAAGATGGCGTACATTCCAGACATAGAGAAATATTTATTATATAACAGAATTAATATGCGTAACCGATTACAAAAATTTTCGCATAAAATATTACGTTCTCAGCAGTACGGACGTGGAATTCATAAAAATTGAATGGTTTATTTTCAAGATGGTGGTCACTGTTTCAAGATGGAGATATTTCATGCATAGAAAAATTTATATAACAGAAGTAATATTCTAGGCTGATTTCAAAGTTTTCGTATCGAATGTTTTCAGCAATGCTACGGTGAAGTTCACAATTTTTTAAAAGCTGGACGCTATTTTCCAAGATGGTGGCATTTCAAGCATAAAATAACATTTGCTAAATCAAAGAATTTGATCAATTTATTTCTTTCTTGTCTCAAATCCGGTCTGTGACAATACCAAGTTCAGTTGGCACCTGTAAATGTTTCTCAGATAGAAGTAACTCAACTCAAGGAATCCATGAGTAGATCGAAACAGAAAAATCTACCTTCTACAAACATATCCAGAAGAATCGTATTCATTACTTCAAACAAGAATCAGCCTATGCAGACAACGTGCCTTCAAACAAGAATCAGCCTAGATCTTCAATGCACAACGTGCTTAAGAATGAGTGCCAGCTATTCTCCAAATTGTTCGTCTCTTGTCAGAGCAGGGAACACAATCTGACACTAAAAGCAGGTACTTCTCCCTGCTTTTAGCTATGACGTGAAGTTTGACAGCTTTTAGAAATTCCAGATACCTGCCATACTTGAATAACTTGTTACAATTCCGGACATTCAATCACCGGCAGACGTCATTATCATTGTTGAGCATTGATGAAGCTGCGCTTATAAACAGACTGTCACTCCAAACCTCAAAGACGTTTGAAAACTATGTAGAAATGATTACCTTCTCACAATCACAGTATATTCTAAAAAGTATAAAAGAATATATATACTTAATATATACACCTGAGTTTAACATGTATCTGCAATCAAACGTGAAGGCTAAAGCCAGATTAAAGTAAGGATATGGAGCTAGATGCAAGGTAACAATCAAGGGAAATATTCTTTTAAATTGAAAGAATTTCCTGAGAAACAATAACAATGAAATAGAACTGTTTACTTATGTTGCTGATAAAAGCCCGCAAGTGTCTACATATAATACAGTCATTGCAACTACAGGACAAAATGCTGTTAGCATCCACTTTACGAATATGAGCCAAGATGAACTATTACCATGCAGTCAAGAAGAGACGGATACCAGCGTCTTTGTGCATGACAAAAGCACAGCAAAAGAAGGCAGAAATAATTCTTATGATCAATAATAGAGACACACACGTTTCCATCATAGCAGTTAGTGTTCTAGAGCAACTATGAATTGGTCAAGAATGTATCATATGTTGGGTCCCTGTACACAATTTTTATCTCTTACTTAGATAGGGCAATAGCAATGTATCCTATTTTTCCATACATTCATCGGTTATGTTGATATTTCGCCCTTTCGTGGTAAAAGTAGAAAGAGTACCTGGTAAACGTGGGTCATATGTGATAAGGCTTCCTAGGTTTTCTACGAACTTAATTGCTATATTGCTTAATTGCTACAAAAGTTCAACGATTATGATTTCAAGATACTTGAGAAGTTTGTAATCTTAATGTATGATGGCTCAAGTGCTGTTGAGTGTTGATGATGCCAGATTGGATTTCTTGGAAGGAAATAGAGGCTGTACGAACCTGATTTTCCAACGCAAGAAATCCTACAGCAGCATATGGAAAGTGTGATTACCGGTCAGATTGGAGTCCAAGCCAGTAAACCAAATGCAACATAGAATTACATAGTTTCGCTAAATGGGAATTGATAAACTACACTGGTATATGGAAGGTCGTCTGAAACAAATTTCCACCCATCGCAGAGAGCTATAAGCAAGGTAGAATATAAGGTAGAAATGTTGATGTAAATAGAATGTTCCAGGAACGTTGTAAATGCTACCACTTTAATCTTACCTGCACAACATTATGCACTGCAAATGCCTGGATTACGAGCAAATAGTTTTAGCTCAAATTAAATTGATGTAGACAAATAAAAGTAAACTAGTGTGTAACCTGATTTTCTTTAACTTTTCCTTATTTATTTATAACTGTTTTGCTGCATATAAATTGTTCAATGACCTTTTAAAATGTCTCTGAAAAACCTTTACTAATATCAACTGGAACTGACAGTTTTCATAAGCTGGATACGACATAAAATATAGTAGAAATTGTTAAATTGGTAAAAGTATGTGGTATAATAATAGGTATTCGACATCTGACGCCAGAAATTGCTGAAAAATAAAATATTTGCCCTTTAGAGAAAAGTTACCATTTTGAAAATGAATTTCTATTTGTGAATTTCACTTCGTCACTACTAAAAACATAGTATTCGATTCGAAAAAGAAAACTTTAAAATGGATGCTGTGTGTGAAATTCAGTGGAACGATACCGTTTTCCTATGCCTCAAACATTTGCCATCTTGTAAAAATGGCAGCAATTTTGAAGATGAATTTACGATTGAGAACTTTATCTCAGCAATGCTAAAACATAGTATTCGATACAGACATCTTTGAAATAGGTTGAATGGGTGAAATTCGAGAGTTTGTACGGTGAGAATAAATGCACCCTGGAATCTGGATAATATAGCAGTTGGGAGAGTTCTGTTGGAAATTCGAAAATCATAAATTTTGTTTGTTTTAGCTAGTTGCACTAACTTCAATATTTGAAAAAAGTTATAATATATCGCCAATCATGGACATTGTTGAGCAATGTCCGCCATGTTGCATAACTCTTCGTATTCCTTGAAATTTTCTCTGATCTCCGAAAATCAATGTAGCACAAGCTATAATTGTCACAGAGTTATCAATTATACCTCATTCTATTTGCAGTAGCATAGAATTTAAGTTGATATTATTCACTCATCAATTCTAAATATAAGAGGAAGTAACGGAGGAACTATTTGGTAATTTCTTTCAAAATTTTCACTTTTTCTAATTTTGTTAATTTTTTATGAGAACTCAGGATTCGAGACAAGAAAGAAAATTTACATTTATTTTCGTTTACACAATAAACGTATGATGAAACTTCAGTCTTTATTGATTGAATAGCAAATTACTAAAAAGAAATATTTTGTGTTTTATGCTTTTAGTTGCGCTAATAATCTTTGGATTTAACGAAAACACTCCACTGCAAGCTATAACTGTCACAGAGATACGAATAGTATTTCGTTTTTATTTGGAATAGTACTGGATTTTAGGCGACGTAACACGCTTGCCAGTAGTACCTATGGAAGGGAAGCAATAGAGGAACACTTTGAAATGTCCTCTAAAATCTTGTCTTTCAGTTATTTCTTTTGTATAATGATCATTTGATTGTCCTATTTGCATGCTGAACATATGCTTCAAATGTAATATTGCTTCATTGATAGTAATGGTGTGAACATTTTGTACTTAATGATTTCTACTACACTAATAAAATCGTAGGATTTCACGTATTTAACGTTTTCACCTTTACTCATCTCACTCAATAATTAGTACGCTAGTGTTAGCTCTCAATCTTCCTACAGGACTCTTCTAGCTACTAGACCATGCACATTAATATCTCGTTTTATCTGGATATAATATAACGCGTGAAATGATGTAACACATAAGTTAATATAACTTATGGCAAGGAAGTAAAAAGAGAAAATAAATAGACTTTAGAGCTCACCTGAATTTTTTCCCTATATTTGTCGTTTAACGATGTGAAAACACTAAAAGAAGACGTGGAACTAATTTTTATTTGGATCTCAAACTCCATAAATACTAATACGCAATATTTAGATTCACAAATTAAAATATAAATATCAAAACTTATCTTATTTATTTAACAATCACTAGATACAGCTCAGAGGCCATTTTATACTGGATATCTAACAACAACACGACAACTATGGAAAGGATTTGGGAAGGTATCGATCATGGCCTGTTTAATAGGTATCATCCCGGCATTTCCTGGTAGGACTAAGGGAAACAGTGGAAAACCCCAGTCAGGATGGTCGGCACCGGGAATCGAATCCACGACCTCCCGAATACAAAGCCGACACTCTACCACTTGAGCTACTTGGCTCTTGTCTTATTGCTAAGATACGTGGTCCAAAGTTGATAAAAGTTATATTTATAACAAATTCGTTAACGACGACTGGTTTTCTACTTCCGTAACAACACAAAAAATGTCCAGTATCCTTACAAATTGACACTTTCGTTCCATGTTTATATACCGTATATATTCTTCTGTTTATAAATGCAGAATAGACAACAGGATATCTGTTTCATTCCGCAAGTAAAAAGAAATATATTTAATATTTTCATTTTTTGGCAGATGCAAGGAAAACACAAATTCAGGTCGTCTCAAATGTTTCGTCATCATTATAGGATTAAAATTTTCTGGCTGTTCTGTGCAATCATACTCTAGTGCTTTCAGTGGTTGTTTCCCGTTCAACACAGTCATTGTAGTATTGAAGACATGCACGCTATATATAAAAGGATACCGTTGAGGACAGTAAACACAGTTGAGAGAGTTTTTGTCATGGTGTTATTCAAATCATACTATATGAAAGTTAGTATTTGATAAACCAAGTACTTTTTCAATACAAAGCGTGGTAGTATGTACTATTTTTCATCTAAGAGAGCAACTCCAAAATTGCCTAACATTGTTTCCGATATAATTGCTATTATAAGAGCCGTATGTTTATCAAACATCGTCCATATTCTTCAATATTTTGAGAAGTGGTATATGTGTCCAACAGATGGTTATTTGTGTTTGATAATCTGCAGTACTCTCAAACCACTTTTTTTTTTTTTAAGATTTCTGGGCTTTCGGCATCTAAGACCATTTAGCTCGTCACGTTATAAGGGATGACGTCCGTCGGCGAGCACACTATCCTGGGAAAGGGAAGGAAGAAGGGATTGGGAAAGGAAGGAAACGGCCTGGAACCTATAAGTTATGTACCACCTTGCGACATTTGCCTTGTGTGAATGAGGAAAACCCAGGAAAACTTAATTCAGGGTGGCTGGCCTGAAAAAGCGTCGTACACTTTTTCGACCGAGTGGCTCCACCGGGAATCGAAGGCCACATTTTTTATAAGACTATCTCATATGGTACAGTGTGGAAATAATAACATCTGTGTTTACTGAGACAATTATCTATTTCAATGGAGTCAGTTTCAGTCATGTGTTGGATGTATTTCATGATTCTATTATCTTCATCACAATCACAGTAAAGATCTGGTATCAGACCGACAGATCCTTGTGTCAATTTCAATCACATCTTTGGGTAATGCTTGTGATCTCCTCCCAAATACAAAGATTATCCGCAAGGTAATTGATTATATTATAGATCATGTTAATATAGTTAACAAGATATTATAGATCATGTTAAAATGTGATAAAAACCTGCACATCCTGAGATGACATGAACTTTAAAGACTTGAACCACCCTTGACAAAATTCTGTGTTCACCACTGATTGTTAATGTCCTTGATGATTGTTCGTTACAACATTTCGTTACAACTCAAGAAAAGTTGGGAACAAAATAATGGTCACGAAGGATAAAACATCAGAACAAAGAACAAGATCTTGTAGAAAAAGATACTTATCCAGCTACCTCTGCACTTTAAACTACGTATAACTAACTAACTAACTGTATGGCCTATGGAACCCGGAGGTTCAATGCCGCGTTCACAAAAGCTCTCCACTGACTTCTATCCTTAGCCAATTGGATCCAGTTTCTACTTTGTATTCCTATCTCTGCGAGATCCATCTTAATATTGTCCTCCCATATGCGCCTAGGTCTTCCTAATGGTCGTTTTCCAATTGGTCTTCCAGTCAAGACTTTGAAAGCGTTTCTACTTTCTTCCATTCTAGCTACATGACCCGCCCACCTAAGCCTCCTAGACTTGACGACCCTAACAATGTTGGGTAAACCATATAAATTATGTAGTTCCTCGTTATGAAGTTTCCGCCATTCCCCATTCCCGTTCCTCTTAGGTCCGAATATTCGTCTCAGGATCTTGTTCTCAAATATTTTCAGTCTATGTTCTTCCCTCAGAGTAAGTGACCATGTTTCGCAGCCATACAGAACAACAGGCATAATTATCATTTTGTATATTTTAAGCTTCAAATTCCTCGACAGAATTCGCGACGACAAGATATTTTGAACCGAATAGTAACACGAATTCCCTGCTTTTAGTCGACATTTAATTTCTTCGTGAATATGATTTTTCTCTGTTAATATTGATCCTAGATATTTGAAACTATCCACTTTATGAAAAGTATTATTTAATATTTTAACGCATCCATAATTTGCTGTATTCCGGTCCCGACGCACTTCCATGTATTTAGTTTTCCCTGCATTTACTTCTAAACCCATGTCCCTGCAGGCGTTTAATAAGATCTCTGCATTTCTTTCTATTGTTCTCCTATCATCCCCTTTAAACTACGTATATTAAAATTTTTTATCAAGACATTACGGAAGTCTGGCTGGCAGTGTCTCACATACGTCTGCACTAGATTTTCACGTTCATCACATACGAAGTTAAAAGAGGGTATTTTAGGCGGTCGGGATATTGAGAAACGGAGAGGAAACGATGATTTGTAAAGAACAATGAACGGAATACAATGGGAGGCCTGGACTATCTTTAAATATGTGGTTCACAGCTTTCTGGGGAACAGTCTGGATCCTGATTGTTTTCACATCGTTCAGAACATGCTGACGGAGTTCAATATCACAGGATCCAATGATTTGGAACTATAAGTACACACTTTAAATGCATCTCACCTGGACTTTTCCACTAAACAATTTGTTGCTATAAGGGAAAAGCGAAGAGCTACTGTAAGCGAGCGAAGATGGAATGAATCCACTAGGCTGTCAAGGACATTTAACAACAATATCAAAGGAAGCGGGTCATTTGCATAATGACCGTTGTTGGATGCCCCTTCGGGAGACTCCGGGTAAGTATTTATAGCGTGAGAGAAACTGCAAAATTCTCACTATTACTATCAAGAGAACACAACTAATAAGATACCTAGTACAAACTATAACATCTTTGGCATCCATACACATTTAATGTGTACAAATTAAACGGATCAATATTTACAACGCTTCTTTCTATCCGTTCTATCCGTATGAACTGCATATTTTTTTATATAATATTCTTTCAAATCATAGTAAATAAGATGTATTGATTTAGTGAAAGCGATGGGTCCTGGCAAAAAACTAATATATTTGCATTGATCTTCCATACCAGTTATATGTGTAATATAGTTCCTCTTAAAAGTACGTTAAAAAATGTTTCAATTTGTTATCAAGTATTATTCTACCGTAAACTGCCTTCACATCATCCTGTGTCTCTACATTTCCTAAATAAATAAATACATGAATTCTCTCTTACCAGAATTGTGAATCGATTAATAAACATAATTGATCAAAATCTCGTTTGCTAAATGCAGACATACTTCATTCGATTTTTGAACTGTAAGTTCAAGATACACTCCCCTAACAGATTAAGTCTATATGTATATTATTTTGCAAAGTCGTCTGTTTACTCTTCTAGTTTCTGAAATTCATTCCCTAGGAAAATTGGAATCCGATAGTGCGACGCATCTCTCGCTTTCTTCCTGGATTGATATATAACTAACTTATATTCTAATACTTAAAATCAATTATAGATTAGCAAATAACTGAGAAGCTTAGGAAGGGGTGCAGGACTAGCTGAGAAAACTTCATTCCCTCTCCAGCCGTTCCGGGTTATGATGTAAGAGAAATGCATTTACATGTAAATAGCAATTTGTTAAATTTGTTATAATCTTGCATGTATCGCAGACACCTTGTCGCAGAGATCTCGGTCTTTTTTTCTCATGTGTGA
Organism: Thermobia domestica; assembly: GCF_964235325.1. NCBI lineage: Eukaryota > Metazoa > Arthropoda > Insecta > Zygentoma > Lepismatidae > Thermobia > Thermobia domestica. The sequence goes on from NC_137454.1 coordinate 221,872,881, forward strand.
AGTATTATAGCAATAGTAATTCTATTAGAGAATAAACGGGAATTTTGTTATTTGACAAAATTGTAGTAATTTACATTTCGTTAAGTGACGGAAAGTGTTTTCGCACGAGGAAGTATTACTATTTCTGTCACATACAGATGTACATTTTCCTTTTTATTTGCGAATCATGCAAACTGTCCGCATCAAATTTTAACTCGCTAAATAAACAAATTTAATCCTTTCAGTCGAAGCGCATGCTATGAATAACAACTACAAAGGAGTAAATATATACTGTTTACTATCGTGAGCGCCTACACTGGTGGAATAATGCAATAGTAACTCATTGCTTGTAATCACATTTTATGTTCCTCTTGTTTGCAAGCACAAACATAGTGTACAAACGTACTAACTAAACAATGCAAACGGGGGTAATTAATTGTATAATTTTAATTGAAATGAATTTAATTACTTAATTCCTCTGATTTAAAATACAATGTGTGACAATTAAAAATAATGATTTTTACTATCTCGATAGTTTAAATTTACTGCTCCATTTAAATATTTGTACATAGTTTACATTTAAACTAATACATGTAAACACTGGCGTTTCAACGAGTGATTAGGGAAGTATTCCATTCCATATCTTCGTTCGCGCTGAATGTGATGCTCCGTGATGCTCCAGTACTTTTCAAGCACTATTTTTCATCTTTATGTATTCAAAGTCCTTCTTGGGGGAAATCTTCTGAAATCACCAATGCATGTAAATATTATTACCCAGGAGCGTCACATGGAAGAAAGAAGGTGAGCAATTGCCATTATATCTCTAATTAATACTACAGTAATATGCTGACGAAAACCATGAAACTACTTATGCCAGTGGATTTTTTTCCATCATCCCCAAAACAAAATTTGCAATGACACTGACGTTATTGCTCTGAACAATACCACAAATCTAACTATTTTACCTTTTCATTTTTTAAGCACATGATAGCTTATATAGGTTGGTTGGATTAGAGGTTTAGTGTCCCCTACAGTACCGAGGCTATATGCGATGTAAATCTACAGTTTAATGTAGAATCCAAAACTTATCAGCACCTTTTTAAGCCCACGATTATTTGTCGAGGCTAAAAGAGATGATAATAGTGATGAGACATTAGTGGATCCAGAAGGCCAGTTTGGAGGGAGCAGATCGCCTCTAGGCTCGAAATAAGGCTAGGCTCGTCTCTGGGCTTAAATATGTATAAAGTAGATACTATATACATTTTCAATACATGAATGATTCGTTACAGTGTCAAAAAGAACAGCCTTTGAGAGGTCGCTCGCACTGTCTTCTTCTGAATCCACCACTATGATGAGATAAATGATAATGGAGGAATGAAGAAAGTGGAAGGGTCAGGGAGATGCCCGAGAAACTCACACATACAGTGTTTATAAACAACAAAACTCAATGAGTTCGAAACAGGGATCCAGCACACCAGAGATGAGCGCTCTGTTAATAAACCATTGCGGTCCATTAATAAATGCAAATAGTTCATATTTTGATGCTTGTTTTTGTATTAAATCAAAATGTGTCGCCTTTGGTATTGTTTGTAAACCTATTCGAAAACCGAAAGTGTAACTATGTAGAGAAACTTGCTTCATCATGTTGTGCAATCTATGTGAGACTAATCCAATCAGTATATTTTTTACTGGAGCTCTCCTCTTTTCCAAAGAGATATTTTAAAAAAATCTTTTTACTTTGTTTTAGGTAACCGACAGTTTATCTATGATCGCATTTGATGAGAATTTTCCACGTAGAAACGTGTAAAGTACACTTTTTTCGCATTTCTCGTTCCAATAGCGGGTTCCAATGAGCTTTAAGCCTCGACAGAATTGAAAATAATACATATTGTCCAATTCTACGTTATCAGATTTCGCCACTCGGATATTAATATATTTTAGCTCTGGCAAACCTTGAGTAGCTACTTTTACTCCTACTATACCTATTCAATATAATTTCAAATCCATATGATTAACGTATTGAGGAAGAATTGTTTGATCAATCTTCCACTGCCTTTTGTTCCACTACCTAATAAAATACTGCTCCAATGGTTTTACACATTTTATTTATAGTGTTTTTTAATTCTCTCTACTAGTAAGTTCTTGAGTTCATATGTTTGTGATTTGAATGTACTTTGTGTTGTTGATTATATTCTAAAATTGTATATCCTAATCAAACACAAGCACACACACACACAATTTTACCAGCAGATAATTCGACATAGTACATACATAATGTCGAACCTCAAATACCCCGGTGAACATACTTCATTCCCTTTTAGATTTTCTTAAAATTGTCCTTGTGCTCTCAAATTATTATTATTCATGTGTGCCTGTGAGCATGTGATATATCTGGTACCCACGCAAAGAGTATTCACTTAATATTTAGAAATGCATTCCCGTACCACAACTTAGTTTACGTCGATACCGAAGGATTCTGAAAGATTTACATGTAACTTTAAAACATAATATGTGATTTTATTGATTTAACTTATTCTCTCCTACATCTTGGATCACCAATTGTTGTGAACGGGAAAAAACTGTTAACTACTACCAAGGTTTTCATAGCAACCATTGTGACTTTTACTATTACTACTTGTTTTACAATTTCAACACAATAACTATGCTTTCATTAGACTTCCACTCCTTCTGGCTGTGGTCACCCCTTATATACTCTCTGGAGATCAACTTTTAATTAGGCTCCACCCCTTCATTAAAAAGTAACACTTGTGTGGTTTTCACTTTCATTTTTTAGCTGACCACGTGTCCAATTAAAACTTTACTTTTCTCTCCCTGGATACATTCTGCCTTTAATTATCCATATTTTTCTTATTAGTTTGTTCTCTTTCTTTCTTCTTCCTTTTCATTTCTTTTTCTTTAAGTAGAATCTTCTCCCACTCTTTATTTATCGAGAATCCTGCATTCCAATTCATCACCTTGCCTCCTGCCTTCATAATCTCCCTGGCTTCTTTCTACTTTCTCACCAAAGTTCTCTTCTTTACTTCTAAGACCTCTGCTCCTTCAAACCATACTCTGTGGTTTGTCTCTTTCTGATGTTTATATATCGCATTGGTATTCCTTTTCAATCTTACATCATCCTTGTGCTGTTTTAGCCTATCTTCCATCTTCGTCTTTGCTTCTCATATGTAAATTTTGTTACACTCTGCGTATCTTACTCTATATATTACTCCACTTTCGTCTTTGTCCGCTATTGCTTTTCTCTTGGTCTTCCTGACTAGTTCAATTATTCTGCTTCTTCCTTTCCTGTACGTCCTTATTCCTGCTTTTTGAAGCATTATCTTTATCTTCTCTGTTTCTTTGCCTAGGCTTTCTATTCCAAACCATTTTTTGTTCTTGTCTTCTTCCTCTTTCTCACTCTCATTTGCTGTGTTTCTTGTCACCCTATCCTCTTCGTTGTATCTATTTTTCCTTAGTTGTGTCCAGAACTTCTTTAAATCCCTTTTACTTTGTTCTTCATTTGTGTTTAGATCTCCTATTCTTTCCTCCATGCTTTTTATGAAATTCTTCTTTCTGCCCTCATCCATATCACTTCGTTTGTGGCAGTACACTCCCGCTGCACACTCGTTTTGGTACCAGGATGTAATAAATTCTCCTGTTTCTGACTTCTTTATTTTCATATCTAAATAGTTTATCTCCTTGTCTACTTCTATTTCATTCTCTAGTCTAATCCCTTTCTTTTCATCTTCCACGTCTCTTATGAATTTCTCCAGCTGCCTTTTCGTTCCCTTCCATGTTCCTAAACAGTCATCTCCATAACGGCAAGAAAGAAGCAGTATTTCTCCTTCTCTTTCTATCGTCTCCTTTTCCCATCGATTCATTATTATATCTGGTAGTACTGGACTTAAACAAGATCCTATATTAAGTCCTTTCTTCATTTTAACAAACCTGTCTCTGGTTATACAGTATCCATTCTCCCCACAATACCTCTAATCCTTTTCGTACATTTTTACTATCCCAGTTTTCTATTATCTTTTCACCCATTTCCTCTTCTACCGGTATTATTCTCAATATTTCTTTTCTCTTAAGGCTCCGGAACATACTCTTAACATACAAGCTAAATAACACTGTGCTCTCCTTTCTTCTTCCTAATCTATCTATTATCCTCCTAACCTCCTGCGCATTCTCTACTCTCCTACTTTCATGTCCTTCTCTCACTGCCTCTTCTATCCTCTTAAGCTTTTTCTTCAACAGTTCTAACATATTATTCCTGCAGTTAAGCACTGGCCTCAACTTCACTACTTCTTTGTGTATTTTTGGAAATCCTTTCATCCTAGGCAATTTTCCTTCTTCTCTCACTAGCTTCTTGAACTCTTTATTTTTGCAGTCCTCTATAATAATTTACTTTATCTCTTCTTCTTGTCCGTTATCCGACACATCTTCGTATGTTTTGTCTTTCAGATCTTCAAGTTTTTTTTTCTGATTTCATACCATACTTTATCCATCACAACTATAGCACCCCGTTTGTTTGCCTTTTCCACTACTATGTCCTTTCTAGTTCTTATCCTTTTCATTCCTATTTTCTCTTTGTCATTCAGATTGCCTCTTTGTCTTCTTGATTTGTTATTTACTATATTTACTAGTTTCCTCCGAATTCTGTTCCTATCTTTTTCATCTTTTATTTCCTGAAGTGCTTCTTTTATCCCATAACCGCTTCCTCCTTATCCACCTCTTCCTTGGCTATTCTGAATTTATATCCTAGACCTAAAAACTGCTTCTCTTCTTCAGTAATCTCAATATCTCCTATGATTACCACTCTTTTCTCGTGTATAGTCTCTTCTTGTTTCCAGCCTATTCTTTTACCTTTCTCTCTTAATCTCTCTTCTTCTTTTCTTCTGAACTTTTCCCCCACAATTTCAAGTTCTTCATCGTAAACTCTCTTGTAAAAATACTCAGACTCTCTTCTATTTCTTCTCATTTGCTCTTATTCCTGTCCTTTATCTCGTTTATTTCCCTCTTCTTTCTTCTTATCTCGTTCCAAATTAATTCCCTCTCTACTTTCTGGAGTAGCTTTTTCCATCTAGTGGTACTGCAATCTACCCCTTTCTTATTCATTGTTAATCCTTTGGGCGTTATTTCTTCTTGTAAGCAGATCCTAAGAAATTTAAGTTGTTCTTTCTTGATCTCCTTTCTCTTACTATCTTTCCACTTATCTATTTTCCTCCTTAGTTCAGGAAAATGTACTATAACTATTCTATCAGGCCTTGTTTCCATTTTGTACTAAAACACAATACACCGAGCAAGGCTATGTGATAATATGTAACAAAACAGTTATGTATCGAAACAGTTATTGTGTCGAAACTGTTACGTGATTGTGTGTTTTGTTTTATATTATCACATAACCTTGCTCAGTGTATTGTTGTGTTTTAGTACAAAATGAAAACAAAACCTTATAGAATAGGAATTGTTTTACAGTATATAAATCCCTATATTACGCAACTCAATGATAATGGGGATGGTGATGATGATGATGTTACCCTTGCATATTAATATAGATAAGTAGTTACCCGGAGGGATCAGTCCTCTGGACTAGATTAGGTCTACACCCGTTCAGAGAACAAGCACTTCCCACACATGCCACTTCAGTGCAAAATGAAAAGGAAGACTCAGATACATGCCTGGTTTCAAACTCGGGGCAAACCTTGGCTTAACCTCAATCGTTGACTGATCTTTGATGTGGTTTGACAATCCAATTAAATGGCAGGCATGAACACGAAACATCAACATCTCAATTTCCCAGATTAAGAAAGCGCTCAAGGAGGAAAAAGTAAGAAAAAAAACTATCGACCTAAACTTCTGAATCCGAAATCAGTCCTTTAAAAAAAAAAAAAAAAAAATCTTACGGTATTTTATTTCTGGCCCAAATATTTACTAAAATTCAGAAGTTCTTAGAACGTGGCAATACGGAAGCGGTCATGACTTCACATCCCAAAATCAATTTTGCTTAAATACGCTCACTCATTCTCTACTGAAATCACTTGCACTTCTGAGGAATCGAATCCTCACATTTAAAAACTAATAGTGACATCTTAAATTTTTATAATCTATTTTTTGTTTTACAAACGAGAATCGATCTTTGTTAGAGTATTAAATGAAAATATGTAAACACCATATTACATAAGAATCTGTATCTCGTAAAGGAAGTACTTCAACTTGTAAATTGTTCACTAGCTTTGAAAAATTCAAGAGTATAGGCTATTACACATACATATTCTCTTAATATATATATATATATATATATATATATATATATATATATATATATATATATATATATATATATATATATATATATACTGCTTTGGTTAGTTGGAGTTTTATCTCATAAGTATTGTTCAGATTAATTTAGAATTTTGATTCAATGAAAATTTTTGAAACTATTATAATTTTCAATACTGCTTAACTACTCGTTAATTTAAAACCGCAATTATCTTTTCTACTATTTATTTACGTTGGAATTACAGTCTACGACACTTATATCATATAATACTAATATTTTCAGGTACAAGGAGCTTCCTAAACGATACGAGGTTCAAAACAGATAATGATACATCATCAGCAAATGCAATCTAGTCTCACTTTTATTGTATTTCTTTAACCCCTTAGTGTAAACACAAGTCAATATATAAAGGAACTATCTCAACATTCGCGCTCGATTTTTCAACTGTATAGCAAGTGATTCCATATAGTTTCTTTATTAGTGTCACAGTCACTTCTGAATCTACAGATCCCGAAGTCGGAATGATCTATGAAAGGTGCAAATACTCGTCCATAAATTTTGAAATTGTATTTTCTAGGGAAAGAGGAAGGATTTATTAAATTTATACATATTGGCACGAGAACGTACTTCTACAGATAAGCTTGTTATTATTATTCAAACACCTCAAATGTAGTTACTGGGTGGTCAGATTGCACATAACTTTTATTGAGTTCGTCCTTGCTATACTGAATACCTCATAAACACGCACACAGACATACACATCTGATTTGCGATTTTGTATTTAGTTTTCACATAACACCAACATACAAGTAGGACACGCTGTTAGAGTGAGACCTCTGAGGATTTTAACGTGATAATCATGCAGTGGACATGCAGTGCGCCGAATTCGAATTCTCTAGCCAGGAAGCTATGGGACATTCCTCTGATTTTTCATTTTTCTGAAGTATAGAGTTATAAAATAATTAAAGCTATGGGAATTCGAAATTAATAAAAGCATACTTATAATTGAAACACCTGTTGTTAGCCAAAAACAAATTAGCGAATTTGTCTGAGTAAGTCTACTATAATATATATATATATATATATATATATATATATATATATATATATATATATATATATATATATATATATATATATATATATATATATATATATATATATATATATATATATTTGTATGTATGTATGTACAGGGTGACTGCGTGACTATGTTACAAAATGTAAGGGATGATTCCTGTCACGGAAACAAGAAAAAAAGTTCAAATAAACTTTTGTCCAACGTACATAATTTCGGAGCTACAAGGTAACGAAAGCGTGGAAAAATGACATTCAAAATTCTATAGCTTGACTATAGTGAATGATAGAGCTAATGCGGCATGGTCACGTCAAAGACACCGAAGCTACTGTAATCAAAAATGCTTAGGTTGAGATCGTGCAATTTGTGCACAAGCAATTCCCCAAGGAGCGTAGGGATTCCCGGATAATCTGTCAAGAAAGATGGGTCAAAAAGGATACGGATGAATAGCTGTCCCAACTACTAGCAAAAATGCGTCTGTACTAAGTCGATATCTCGCACAAGCACAAAATGACGAACAGTTTTATACGTGCCATGTGTGGTTGCGAATTCCTACGCTCCTTTAGGGAATCCCTTGTGCACGAATTACACGATCTCGACCTAAGCATTTTTGAATACAGCAGCTTCGGTGTCTTTGACGTGACCACGCCGCATTAGCTCTATCATTCACCATAGTCGAGCTATAGAGCTTTGAATGTCGTTTTCCCACGCTTTCGTTACCTTGTAGCTCCGAAATTATGTACGTTGGACAAACTTTATTTGAACTTTTTTTCTTCTTTCCGTGTCAGGAATCATCCCTTACATTTTGTAACATAGTCACGCGGTCACCCTGTATATATATTCGTGTCTGAGCTAAATTTGTTGAATAGCAATAATGTTTTTCATTTGTTGCTAATAAAACTCCAACTGACCAAAGCAGTATATATATTTTAAGATTATATCTTTGTGTTACATAGCCAAAACTGTAACATAAATATATAATCTTAAAATATATATACTGCTTTGGTCAGTTAGAGTTTTATTAGCAATGTTGAATTTTCCAAAGCCGCAATGAATAATTTACAAGTTTTCATTTGTTGTACGAGTAAGCGTTAAAAAAAAAAAAATAAAAATAACGTAACAGAAATTCTGCAAATGTATATTGTTTGGGTATAAACGCATTATCTCTTTCTACTGGTATACACGTAAGCATAAATGTCAAAGTGAATAATAATGAAATCAAGCTTTGCTGAAGCGTTCCGTTTTGTAAGCTGTTCGTTAAAGGAAAAGAGTAAATGTGTTGCCCGTTTCCAAAACGTCTTTTACAAAACTTTCAGGAAGTTAGTCTTTATGTTATTAAGTTCTACACCTGAAAGTAAGCCAAAACCCACGAAAGAATACATTAAAATGTGGAGAAGAGACGTTTTTGAATTGGGCGACTTAAGTAAATTTTGATATTGTGATGAAAGTTGGAAATAATAGGAAATTATATCCCCCTCGCCTCTAAAATAATGATGTGGTAAAATACAATTTTACGTACTCTAAAATCCAACCACATAACATCTGAATCTTTATAGATACAGTCTACTATTGACGTATCTTCCAAGCTAGCCTAGTAACTAACGCACGCGCATTAGATGTACATGGTCCAAGGTTCGAATCTTGATGAACGGTGGTTCGGAATTCATCTTAAACTATAAAGACGCGTCTTACGCGTTATAAAAACGGCGCTAAACACAAATAAGCACACAATCAAGCTCTAGTACTAACTTAAAACGAATTAGGTATAAGGTATTTTTTCTATTAGCTATAAGTTCTATACGTTTGTTCTATGATCTAATGGGACCTCGTGAAAGTGAAACCCACATACAACGAATCCAGACACACGTTAAGATATTGGAAGATTTTTGCTAAGATATTTTATGATTACTGACAGCTTAACTAATATTTTACAGTTACTAGTTAAACAACTGTTAAGTTTACTCAGCAAATGTTTGTATAACTAACGGCAGCGCTTATAAGTGAGAAAGTTTATCGTGAATTCAATACTGAGAATTATGTCTGCAAGTGTATAATTTACTCTGATCAGTAGAATATTTTAATTACCTACAACTTAAGTACGAGAAAATTAATTTCTTTACAAGAGTAGGGAAATTGTATTCAACATATTATAATGCAAGTGGCAGTAGGAAGATCGAAAAAAAAAAAAAAAACACTTAATTCACTATAACTAGAATATATATTATAATCAAATGTTTTATTGGAATTCCGCTTTCCAGCACTGAGATTATGTGCCAATTGAATTAACTGTTAAAAGTGAGTTCCGTTATTTTAAACTCACGTAAGTTTTCATCCGAGGTTTTTTAAAAAAAGAACTCATTGGCAAACGAATGCGGAGTTACATTACATTATTATTACTGTTTTTATTATTTATATCTCAACTTTAGCCTACGACGTATAACAAACCGACCTTAACTTTAAAAAATCGTATTAAATATATATATATAACTTTCTCGCGATGTACCTTATACTCATCTCTGCATTTTCTTATTACACAAACTGCATTTTTGCTATGTTTGATGATAATTAAGTGGAAGTGCATTCGCAAATTAATCTCGTCCGATGAAATGTACATTTGTTGGTTTCCAGTTTCTGTTAATTTGAAAACGGTGTAAACCCCTTAAATAATCTTCATCAGCACTTGCAACACACATTAAAATATCTGTAAAGTTCACTTGACTGCAGAACAATTGTATGAAAAGTTAAAATAACATCCTCAAGGTAGTATTATTTTACACACCAGTGATTTTCCATACTACTTTATTCTCAAATTATATATACAGTGTGACAATTTCAAAATCGAGACTGATTTTTTTCTGCGTAGGTAACGACAGGTCAAACGTTCTGTGATGCTAACAAGTGACCGCTATTTTACCAAAAAACGATGCAGAGCTCGTTGACTTTGAGCGATATTGCCGTGTGTGGCGATATTAACGAGGAAAGGGTGCGATGTCGCTCAGAGATAACTGCATCAAATTTGGTGTAGGAGTAGGTAATGAGAATAGAAAAAAACATTCGTTTCGCAGGCATTCAGAGTCAGAAATAATGGGCAATACAGTTCAGGAGAAGGACGACCTTTCAACCAGCTATTGATGGCGCGGATCCTTTGCTCACTGTTGCGACCAATGCAGGATAAGATAAATAAAGTAGAATGAAAACAGAAAAGATGAGCAAAACAGAAAATGCGCCAATGTCAACCCTCAGTCTCAGAAGGCGAATGCCGGGATACTAAATCTATCAACTGCCCTGCCCTTGACGTTACCAATTGGGAATGCATAATTAGCTTAATGACATTATATTAAAAAAATAAAAAAAAATATATACAGAAATTAATCATGGGCGTTGCCAGAAGTTTTCTAGGGGAGGGGTCGAGATGAAGTTGCTGTATTTCTTCACACTATAAGATAATGTGAGTACGCAAGTATTAAATGTTTGAACCCACCAACATTAACTGATTTCATTTGTACGTGTGTTTGATATCTACGACATAGCGTCCACCAAAATTAAAGTATTGTGTGTTTGTGAGGCGAATTTAAATATATATTTTGGGATTAGTGATGTTTAAACGACTGCGGATAGCCGTAACAAAAATAACCGTTGTAATACGAGTAACACTGTTCTAAAGTATGTTAACGCAAAGGACAAAGGAAATATTTGAATTTGATCTACTCACCACTAGAAAGCAGCAAAATGTATTGGACAGAAACAGCTCGTAACAACTGTGTTCAAGATTCCAAATATAACTCATGCATGTTTCACAAACAATGCACTTTAAGAGTATGAACATAAAATGAACATGAGCACTTCACTTCTCTTGCCTATACACATGTAACAGAACTTCTTCGCTGTCTATACACATGGACATGCTTCGTAAAGGAAATGCTTCCAAATTGGTTTCAACAAGATTAGAAAATACCGTAGTTAAAATTAATATACCGCAGAGTGAGTTATATACTGTTGTTTTACATAACGAAACAGTTGTTAACACAAGCAATACAAATATAACAGATTCACATAATGCCAGGAACTGTATTCAAAAATAAATATGCTAAAAAAAACAACACACACTTAGTCTGAAATAGATGAGACTCCTTTTTTTTAATATTTCAATTCCTCTTCATAGAGATAAAGTTGGTAATAGCAAGGTCATTCGATGATTTAGTATCCCGCCATTCGCCTGGTACGAGGACTGACATTGGCGCATTTTCTGTTCAGCTCAACTCTTCTGTTTTCATAAGGACGGCGAGAATATCGAAATTGATTGAGAAAGTAAGTACAATCAGAACTGAAGAGTGCAATGTTATGCTCACGTCTTTACTAAAGAATTAAAAGTGGACTAGGAAAGGTTTGATGCAAAGAATAACATGTGTAAGGTTTGAGTATCAGGGTGGAAACAGGTGGCATCTGCTTCACGACAATACCCCTGTCAAAAAGCTTTGGTTATAAAGGAATGTTTGGTCCAATAGGAAGTCTCTGTGTTGTCATACTCTTTCTATTCACCATATCTATCTCCATATGCTTCTTTCTATTTCCTAAACTGAAAACCTTATGGAAAAGTTCTTCTGCGATGATGTATCAACAACCAAGAAGAGTCTGACAAGAGTTTCAAAGAGCATTACAAGAAACGAATTCTAGCAATCCTTTCATACACTGCTAGGCAGTGTGCAACGATGTATGGATGCTGGTATGTCCTACCTTAAATGGTGCAACGTAAATAACTTTGTACGAACACTTGTTTATTTTCTACAGTGCCAGACTCGATTTCAAATTGCTGTACTGTGTAGTTTATTCAACAAACTCTCCTAGACGAATGTTTATTTAAGTTTAGAGAACTAATAGATATTTACATAATATATGATAATATGCTACTAGCATATTCTGCCTTAAATTCTCCTTAATACGATTGTGTAGTTGTGTTTCAAACGCCGTGTTAACAATTGCTTGACCTGGTTTCAGGAACAGTAAAATATTGCATATAATTATATTCCTTTGGAAAGATGTGTATCCGTAATCACAAATAATCAGCATAACCAGGTTATATTCGCCAATTCCAAGTTAGTACTATTCAAGAGAGGAATAACAAAATCAAGCTCTGGTGCATATATTTTCTCTGATTAAATGCTTTGATGTGAGAAAATTATCTGTTCAAACAAGAGTAAATGTTGACAGTAGTCAAGGATGTTTTCTATTTCCATCCAAAGTTCTTTAATTTTTGTGGTGACTTAACATCTTGATATCGTTTCCATATTGCTATTATAATAGGGTTATCATGTTCTGAAATGGCAGAAGGCGAACACACATTCATCTGGATAACTTGATACCATTAAATTTGGTGTCATTTAAAAAAGATTAATTTTCGACAAAAGACTGATAAGGTTTATTTTTTACTTTCAAGTATGGTTTTAAAACATTAAGAAACAGACATTGAAATATACAAAAACTGATTAAAGAAGAGAACTTACATACCGTCAAGTTAACGTTTCCTATTCGTATTTTTCACTACATCCGATCTTTTATTAAAGATTGCTTCTTTAATGTATGTAAACAGCCAAATATATCGTTGCATGTTTGCCAGACATTTCTTTGCTAGGAATTTTGTGCCACCTGCAAGAAAATTGGCCATTGTATATACAAACTCTGGATCCTGCCCTCTTCACCGATTTACTTCACAAGTGCATCAACCATTTCGCACAGTCAGTCTTGATAGCACCTCTCTCTCTCTTCAAGGAAGCACCTTGTGTTTTTTTAGGATTCTCCTCTCACGGCACTACTAGTCTAGCATTCTAACCATCAAATTTCTACTCCTTCCGGGACTCTTCTACTCAAGTCGCTGGCGTACAATCCTATCAAACATGGAAGTAGTTATCAAGCAAGCAACTGATAACTACTAGTTATTAACTCAAAACAATTTGACATTATTGGATAATACAGTGCAATTAGGTTTAAGCCGGATATTCAAAACAAAAAGGTTACATTTTCTAAAATAATCTTACTCTATTCAGCAACTCAGAGAAAGTCCCAAAAAATCCCGCGTCGGGTTTAGTCAATATGATCACTATATTGGCTAGCCTATTTCCAACGCCAAAAGTTTACATGGAAAACATAGCATTTAATTTAACTGACTATAACAAAGGTTGTAAACACATCAGAGATATAAACTATACCTCGTTCAAAAGGAACTTAATTAGTTGTTCTTATTATGTGAAAATTGGGAAAATTTACACATTCCCGAGAGGGAAAAGGGAATATTCCACACAATTTCTCAGAAAAATTGAGTTTTCGGATCTTTATTAGTTATTACAATATCGTAGGGAGAAGAAATATAAAATATGTGTAAATTGTTAACCAATTTTTTCTCAGTAAAACATTAAAAATTATTAATATTAATATTTTTAAAGCTGAAAATTTTAAAGTAGATTTGTGTACTGCATTAAATTCCTTCTTGTTTGCCAAATATTGTGATTTTCATCTCTGCATCCACAAGTTTTGAGTGTAGTTATCAATGGATAGAAAGGAAAAAGGAAACAATCCAAAAGCTTGAGGGATTTTAAAAAATGCTCTGTTCTTAGTATGCCAGATTAGTCGGAGGAATTTGACATTATACAAAAATTGTTCAAAAAAGTAGTTTTTAGTAACGTACAAAAATTCGTAATGTTTGAGCTAGGAAAAGGCCTAAAACTAATTCTTTATTTTCTAAATGTTTCAAACTTAGAAAACTTTCATAATATCTTCCTTTTCCGAAACTAGCAATTCTCCATCCACTCCTCGTCATCTTCTATGCCCCTGTTGGTACATCCATGACCTACGAGTACATACACATAGTTGAGCACTCCGGCACTCACAACTTCTTCACAGTGGTCGATGAAGGAATAGGAGATAAGATGCAGCAGATTTTCACTAGCAGCGGATTTCGAAGTTGATATGGAAGGTAGGTAAATATTGACTATCTGCCAACAATAGCGTAAAGATCCATGTTAACACCACACCAATACTGGAACTGATGAAAGATACAGAGTTACGGTTGTTGTTGTAGGCGGAAGTACTGACGAAACTGAATTGCATTCTGTGAAGCTGTATTTAATTAAAAGAAAGTCCTTCATATTATCTACAGTATATCATCTTGAAAAGCACCAATGTGGTGAATCTTGTCTGGGTGATTCTTTTTTCGTGGCTTCATCATCTTGAAAGATGTGTCTGGTAGAGCAAGGGATCTGTGGTTTTATAACTTCAAGGCCTTTCTTGGCCCCTGTAATAGCAGTGGTTACAATCACCTCATCAGCATCTGCCGTGACTTGGAGTTCCTTGCATCTTGATTCCTAGAGATGCTTACTCAAAAGATGGATGAATCTCATTTTGTTGCTGTCATTTAAGATAAGTTCAGCCTGACCTGCAGTAACAGTAATATTATGTTCTACTTGTGTGTCTGCGTGGCAAGACTTTCCCATACGTCGCAAATGCCCCTCATCTTTTATGCTGATACCTTTGCTATATTCATCAAAAAATAAATAAATAAATAAAATAAAATAAATAAAAAAAATAAAAAAAACGAGAGCTCTCCCGTAATGTGTAACAACGTATGCAGTATATTGCTACCATACTTCTTTGAACATGGTTCAGGGCTGCTATACAACACGACCACCGTCCATATGCCCACCGTCAACTATGTAGGTTACATTCTGTTTTGTGGTACTACGCAATGTTTTCTGAGTCGACGTTCAGGACAAAACGGAAATTACCCATGATTTTGTATCTTTCTTTATTAGACCTCCTTCATCAAACAAGGAGGAAGAATAAGCAGATAGTTCACATTTGAAGATCTCAGACAACTATTCTTTAGACCTAGCTGTGCATACCATGCGGTGCAGAAGCTGGTTTGGGTTTACACAGATTGCTTCATTACGCACAGTCACTGATCTTGTTAAGCTGCCCAAAGACTTCAAACTTCACGTGCGTTTCAGATGAATTTCACTGAACTGCTTTCCCTCAATCTTCTTCGTCGCAGCAAGTCCAACTTCTAATGCCTTTACATTTGCATCAGCTAGCAAACCAATAGATATTGATGCAAGTTGGGATGATTTCTCGAATGGATTATGTTCCTAAACCAGTTGGTGATACAGAGGAATCTTTGGCGTCACGAGTTTGACGAGACTCTCGCAAGTCAAAATGCTTTTCGGAGGAGGCAGAGATAACATCAGTGAATTTCTCCACAGCTTCCACCTTTTTTGAAGATGCAGGCATGCAGTAAACCCACGTAGCAAGTGTTGAAGGTGAAATTCCTTCTCCCCGGGTCAGTTCACCCAAAATTCTGTACCAAAATTTCTCACTTTGTCTAATTGCGAAATAGCCTTGTTTCATAAACTTCTGAAATGTTTCTTTTGATAAAAATAGATTCTAGTTCTAGCGGATAATTAGCTGCATTGATTATGATGATGTAGTGTTCTACCCGAATGCAGGTCTTTGACTTGAAGGTCCTTCGGCAAGGTGAGCATATGATAGTTTGTCATTTCCTTCAATGGGATGATGTCTAAATGGATGAATATGCCTGTTTAAAAATTTAATCAATATTACAACCACTGGAAAAAATCCCAACCTGGGAATTGACTTTCTGTTTAAAGAAGAATTAAACAATGATTGCGAAATCCATGTTAATTTCTTTCGACACTTTCTACATGCGAAGAGTTTCCCTGAAATTATCGGAAATTTCCTTTCTTCCCTTCAGCAAAGAAGCCAAAATCCAGGTTTGCAGAGAATATTGAAACCTCTGTAAATGCCTACCCACTGATAACTTCATTCAAAACTTGTGCATGCAGAGGTGAAAATCATACAATATGGGTCAAGAGGGAATTATTGCATTACATGATCTAATTTTAAAATCCCAGCTTTAAAAATATTAATATTATGAATTTTTAATATTTTCTGAGAAGGGTATAGCCAATAATTTTGCACATATTTTATCTTTCTTCTGCTTACAATATTCTAATAACTAATAAAGATCCAAAAACTCAATTTTCACTTCTGTTCTTAGAAATTTAGTGGAAGTTTCCTTTTTTATTTTTCAGGGAAGTGTAAATTTCCTCAATTTTTACATACGAAGAACAACTAATATCTTTTCAACGAGGTATAGTTTATATCACTGATGTATTTACAACATGTATTAGAGTCAGTTAAGTAAATGCTATGGTTTCTAGGAAAACTTTTGGCGTTGGAAATAGGCTACCCAATATGGCAGCCATATTAACCAAACCATACGCGGGATTTTTTTGGGACTTTCTCTGAGTTGCTGAATAGAGTATCATGATCATGTTTAGAAAGGTTTCTGCTACATTTTTTTGAATGACCAGGTTTTGCCATTTCTTGGTGTATTTACACTGAACTATGGATACTTCTCTCGCTATTCTTTTCAGAAGATGTTTTTATGTTACAACCATGAATACTAGATTTACTGACTGTCTAAACACCAAAGAACTTAGAGAAAAACCCTTATACTTCTAACGCCTTATTCGGCACATCTTTCTGGCGATGAAGATGTAAATAGCCCAGAATGAAGTCTTCGGTTGAATTTATAAATTCTGATTGGATGGGATAGCGTCTCTTCTCAATGGATGACACTTATCTTTATTTCCTTATTAGGCAATAATAAAGAGTTTAGTATAACGTTACATATATAATACAGGGTATTTCAAAACAACACCGACAAAGTTTGGAAGGTGATTCTTGAGACAAGGTAAGGCAAAAAGTACAGACCAACCTGGGTGCACAAGTACTTCATTTCGGAGTTATTGGCTGCCGAAAAATAGAAACTGAACTTTAAAAAGTCCATAGATCAAAAACTATGGAAGCTACCGTAGTCATGTCAAGACTGTACTTAGGAACTATTATGTACCTATCCAAATATCCAAGTTTCAGAATCCTGTGATACTGATTTTTATAGGATTTTGGCTACTGGCATATAACTTGAAGTGCTCACCAACTACCTTTATAAAAATTGTTGTGTGAATACCTCAGGATTCTGAAACATGTATTTTTGGATAGCGCGCATATTAGTTCCTAAGTGAAGCCTCGATCCGACTACTGTAGGTCCTACAGTTTTGAAGCTATAGACCTTTAAAGTTTATTTTTTCATGTTTTCGGCAGCCTATAACTCCGAAAAGAAGCATTTGTGTACCCAGGTTGGTCTATTCTTTTTGTCTTATCTTGGTTTGTGAGGAATCACGTCCCAAATGTTGTCGTTGCTGTTATGAAACACCCTGTATTTCACTCATAAGAAGTTTCTCGATCTAAAGCTTTCGTATATGAAAAAGAACCAATGAATATGAATGCACAGAAATATTTCCTTACACGAAGGTTTGTTCTAGATCTGTATGTGCTTTGTCTTTTATTATTCTGGAAGACAAAACCCTTTTTTTCTTATGTAACTGATCCTTATTTTTATTAAATGCTGTGGTACACATGATAACAGTATGGTTATGCAGAAAATAAAGTTCATGGGTTAATTATAATTTTGGACTATATATCATTAACCTTATAGTATACTGGTATATTTCTTGTGTCAGAATAGAAAGCTTGATCAACGTTTGCTTCAGTTCAGTATGATCTTAATGCATGGCGTAGTTTCTGTACACATCAGAATTTAGGCTTACAAAAGTGTCATTTTTTTTGTTTGTTTCTCACGAACATTACTCATCTATACATATATATCGTTTTGTTGAGCTCGATGAGATATTTTGAGCAATATATTTCTTATCTTTGGACTTTTGATTTCATTAAACGCTAATAATACTGTGTTGTATAATTTGACATTATGTTCGTGGGTTTTCTCGGGGTACTTCCGTTTCCTCCCACTTTCTCATTCCGCCAATTCTTCCGTTGTCATTCAGTTGCTTTAATCCGAAAAGGGCATAATCGTGGGTCCTAAAAAGGAAGTGTTTTATTTCATTTAATAACACACGTGCTTAACCAATTTGACGTTAATAGCCTCTGTGATAATGGAGTGGGTGAAGCAGCCGAATTTTGCTTATTAACTGCTAAAATTGATGGTTTTTGTCCGATGCTGTTATCGAATGGCAAAAGTGTATCCCGAAATCGATGTATTTCCCGATGCTGATATCCCGTGCCAAAAAGGTGTGAACCATTACAAAGCAAGTGTGAGACCAGAAAATGGTTGAAATAAATAAGTAAATAAAAATTAGAATCTGAAGTGGATCAAAAGTGGAAACAATATTTTAAGCCACTGTTTGATGCGGATGTATCTACATCAAAAACTATAATGCTCTAATTTAATGCTCTACCAATTTCACTGTCCACATCTTAGACTACTCGACTATGAAGACAGATAAATATCATTTAATGATCTGTTAATAATATTGGTTAATGATCTTAGGCGAACAGAATAATAAAGAAAAATTTTCGAACAGAATAATAAAACCTCGAACAAATTCTATGTTCTCAGTGTTATCCGGATTGTGATTAATAAAGTTTTGAGCTTTCAATGTAAGCTCAACTGACAGTTCATCTTTACTTTTCCTCTGTCAATACAGGAAATTTCGATCACAGTACATTGCGGCAAAAAATCTTTTCATTAAGTAAGAAAGTCTTAGATTCAATACTCTGTAGTTTCTCAGAATCTTAGGGGTAAATAGTATCTAATAAAATAATAAAAGTCAAACACACACACTTAAATAAAAGAACCACTACGAGCGCATAATAAGAGTAAAATGCTATATCATTAAGAGCTATTCTGCTCATACCTCTGAGACGCACTTCAACAAATTTATTACTGGAGCACTATCCGTAACTTTTAAGAGTCCCAAATCGACAGTTCTGGTTTCCTTGATCCTTCTCTTACAGTACAAAGTCTATCGAGTAAATCTCTCTCGAGGCTCTGAGTGAAGAGAAGCGAGATTGAAATGGAAGTCAACATACCGTTTCTGTCTTAGATGTTTCCTTGCAGGAACAATTGGAGGCGACAGACTTCTCCAAGGAATTCTTCTGTTCTGTTCAGGGATTATTTTTTTTTTCAATTACTAAGTTTAAGAACAGAGAGGACAAGTTGGCCAGTTGAAAGACATCAATGGATTGACAGACATCTCGGAAGTCTGGTTGAGACAAAAACTGAACCAAGATGTTCCGTCCTTTTTAGCAAAGAAAATTGAAGAAAATTGAGATCTATTTTTTTTCGTAAAGTTGCATAATTGCTTCAACTATTCTTTTTTCACGGGAAAGGAATATTTTTTTATAAATTTCTAAAAGAGAAAACCAAGAGTATAATCGTATACTGCCCAGTTTTAAATTTCATTCTTTCTCGACGTTATGGTACTTATCTTGTCTCATCATCATCATTAGGTATACTTCCGTTATTTGCAGGTCACTTGCTGCAATTGATTAGCTTCCATGTTTCGGGGTCTTCCGCTAACCTCTTCGTCTTCACGTACCATCTTTCAGTTTTAATATCGACCGTTCATTGTAGTCTATTTCGCCCCCTGCAGCTCTTTCCTGTGACCATACCCTCTAATACGTCCCACATAATACAGTTCCTTCTCACCAATGTCCCAACCAGTTTCTCTTCCTCTTCTTAATAATATCTAAAATTGTTCTTTTCTCTCCCTACCATTTCTAACACCCTCTCATTCGTTTTCCGTTCGACCGAACTAATTTTCTGAATTCTTTTGCACACCCACATTTCAAAAGCTTCCAGTCGTTTTTCATCATTTTTACGTAATGTCCATGTTTCTGATCCATACAGTATATTACTCCACACGAAGCTTTTTATGAGTCTTTTTTCTCAATTCTTTATTCAAGGTCTCGCAAAATAGTACTCTCTTCCTCCTAAAGGATTCTTTCGCATTCCTATCCTTGCTTTCATTTCACGTTCACACTTTATATCATTACTAATAATACTACCCAGGTTTCGAAAACTAGTCAATTGTTCTATTTTCTCCCCTTCTACATCTATATTTGACCTCAACCCCTTCGTTCCAATCATCACGACTTTTGTGTTTCTAACATTTATTTTCATCCCGTATTCTTCACAGCCCTTCCTCAAGTTTTCGAACATCTTATTGATTTTCTTTTCAGTTTCTGCAGTAAACGCCACAAACCTTATACACCTAATCATTCTGTCTCATACTGAAATACTGTCCTCATTTTCAAGGCTCTGTTTCAATATCTCTTCTAGATAGAAATTTTAAATAACGTAAGCGAGAGACAGCATCCCTGTTGAACTTTCCTCAAACTGCATTCTCCTCTGTCATTTCCTCCCCTATTCTAACACTTACTTGTTGGTTCATAGATAAGTTTCTTATTAATCTTCGATCTTTCCATTCCAATCCAACTTTCTTTAGAACTTTCAACAGCAATTTCCAATTTAAGCAGTCAAAAGCCTTTTCTAGATCAATAAATACCACATGCCCTCTTTCCCTTTTCCTATAAACCATTCACCGATCACTCTTAACAATCCAGTTCCAATTCTGTATTCTGTATCCTGTATAGGGATGCAAAAAGCTTGAATATATAAGAATGGAAGTTTTACTTTTAAAAAGCATGCTTTTGTGGAAAAAACGGAAATTCTTGCTTTCTAACATTTTGTGTTTTTCTCTTTGAAAAAAATGAAGTCTTTAAGTTTTAATTTTTGTTTATTTACGAACATAATTCCTGGTACAGCTTAATGCTAGTTTACACTGGAATATCTAACAAATCTAAGAGATAACAAAATAACAATTACGGTCATGTCACAGTTATGACGTCTAGACTGCAGGAGACGGAAATGATGAGAAATGAATGAAATTGTGAAATGAAGAAAGTGATAGGAAACAGGAGAACCCCGAGAAATCTCTCGCATACGGTGTTTGTTCACCATACAACTCACTTGGTGCGAGCTCGGATCAAACTGTCTATCACTGAGATGAACTGTCTATCACTTAGCAACCGCGGCTTATATACACTCTTTGAAGTATCACATTTCTTCTATAACGAATTCTACAATTAAGAGTACCATTACAGCATTCACTACTTATGAGTCCTATGCTCAATCCGAGGCTGATTATCCTTATTGATTTTTGAACTGGTATTTTCTCAGTTGCCAACAAGTTAAGGTATGAAACCTATCATATCACAGGGTCATATTGATTGCCTACCTACCTTATCAAGTTCCTTCAAATTATACATTTTTGCATTTGTGCTGTACAGACTACCCTACCTAAATTCAAACAGCACACAAGAAAAAGTACCGTAAAGTAAGAAACAGATAAAAGCCTATATTTATTTTTGTATAGAATTTCGCTTTCCAATAGGAAAAGCCATTTATTGTGAGCTTCAAATATTGCATTAGAACTTAATATAAGCTCAGGTTTAAAAAGTAAAGCAATAAAGTGCGATTTTGGGTATATTGTTAAGATTAAAAGGAGCAAACGTTCATTATTTACAAAGGGTATAGCCGGAGAAAGGGGTGAAAAAGTTTCCTTACACGGAATGCTGAGATATTTATACCAAAGGTACCTCATATCCAAAGGCAACTTTGGCCAGACAATCAACTTCAAACTCCTTCGAATTTCGAAGTTATTGTTGAAAATTGGAAAATCAAGAATTGTTCGTATTTCTGAAACAACTTGAGTTACGAGGGTGAAACAAAATTTAAATATACTTTACTGAAGGGCCTTACAGGAAACAAGAAACAATGTACTTCGTCTTTCAAATGTCTAGCAAAAGCACGTTGAAAATATAAAAATTCAGATCCAACCTCCTCCCAGTAGACTTCTAACGGTCTCAATAAGCGTTATGCATATAAATAAATACATTTATTCAACGTAACCTCATGTATAAAAGTACATAAACTGTAAGTGCAAATTTTCTTCCACTAAGTCTAACCACTTCATTTCCATAACAATTAAATTTCCACTAAAATATTTTTGCCTTAGAACATTGCTCTAATAGCGGTACAAACATTTTTTTTTTTCGAAATTGAAATCTCACCACATCCACTGATTTATAATTTTTCTTTCCTCTCGAGTGATCGATTATCCTTGATTTCTTGATTTTCTCTTATATATATTACAAATACAGTAATTAAATGGATTTTCATGTTGTGCGAAATAGGAAAAGAAAGAAAGATAGCATTGGCACCGAATTTTCCAAGCTCCATTGGGGGCACTAACGTTAACATTATAACCAGTTGTGTCTATGTGTGAATGCAAGTGCTTCAGTATATATAGGCGATGGCTTACTCACGCCAGAGGTAAATACGCTTACCACTGAGGCACCGTGACCCCTGGCAAATAGATGTTTATCTACCAATTAGGCAGTCCGCGTTTAATTCACGATATGGCAAGATTTTTTGTGTGTGCTTGTGTGCTCTAACCGCATTTCTAATAGAGCTCAGAGGTGTAGCCAGCCTCTGTACAATGGATTAGTTGATGAAACCTGGGAAGTAAAGGAGATTGAAGCGAAGTACTAGTTACGGTACCTCCTTAGTTCTTCCCAATCCTTTGACATCCTAGGCCCTACCTCAAACAGGGAATGTTCGTGGCTTCTTTAAAAGTTGTTATCTAACTAATCATCTTTAAATTAATGTTTTACTTTCTACTTAATGTTCTCAAAAATTTATGTAAGACTACAATACATTCTTATGGACGTGAAGATAGAAAGTTTTATATACTGGTTAAGATTTTACCAAATTTATTATTTGTAGTCTATAATATTTACTGAAATGTCCTTGCCCTTATCCCTGGTTCACTCTTGGTACTTTACAACGCCAGAAATAAGCATATGTTTGATCTAAGGTTTGTTAATATAGATGGTTATTTGAAGGAATAGTGGTCAAGGTTGTGGCCATAACTGCACTAAACACCAGAAGCTAACATTCAATTAATTGCCTCATAAATGTCAGGAGAAGAACCGCAATGGTTGAGTAGTAAAGCACTCACATCTGGTAGGCCTAAGTGAAGTCTCTAGTTCAATCCTAACTAGCGCCAAATGAGGATTGTTGTGGACAAATATCATGTGCGTGGAATTGATCTGACAAGGGAATATGGGGAGATTATAATGTTATATCGAAGTGGAAGATGGTTTATACACCAATCGAAAGTACTAAGGAAGCCGATTAAGAAACTGTAATATTTTTTTTCCGAATGCACATACAGTGTGAGTTATATGAATATACAGGGTGTCCAGAAAGTCCGTTGCCATCCCTAGAAATCGCAAACGGTGGGACAGATGCCAAAACAGGAAAGCACGTGTTTGATCATTTGAAAAGTACAACATATCAAAGCAAAATTTATTGTCCCAGGGCCACGCGCAGGGTCCCAGGCGGGGTCCAACTCAAAAATTTCAAATGGTAAAGGGGTAGGGTAGCATATCGTTGGAAAGTTGTCGGGAAATGAAAGAAGGCAGAACAAGTCTCGATTCTCTAAAAGTACACTATGCAAAATGGCGGCCGGTCAAAATGTCAGCAAAAATGTCATTATAAAGTCCATGGCCACCCACAGAAA